>NC_044310.1:182909734-183218623 GCF_007474595.2 Lynx canadensis | reverse complement strand
TTCAGAGATTTAAGCCACCCTCATATCTCCCAGAATTCTTAAAAAGACAGCATTCTTTCTTGTACTTATCTCTCAGGTTCCTTGATTTCTCCTTTTCTTGTTCTGTCTTTAGTTTCTCTGTGTTATTACCTCCTGGTCACTTGGAAGTCTTCACTCGGGTTCTGCGCCTTCCCACCCTGCCACTGGACTGATCTAGCTCAGTCTCTGATGGCCCCATGACCTAGTTCTCACCTTAGTTTGGAATTCTTTTGGGCTGTTGACCTTGCTGATTACTCCCTTTTGGAAGCTCTTTGGCTTTCTTGATTTTTTTTTTTTTTAATGTTTATTTATTTTGAGAGAGCGAGAGCGAGCGGGTACACGCAAGCAGGGAGGGGGCAGAGAAAGAGAGAGAGAGAGAATACAATCAGGCTCTGTGCCACCAGCCCTACTTGGGGCTTGATCTCACTAACCGTGAGATAATGGTCTGAGCCAAAATCAAGAGTCACCGCTTAACTGACTGAGCCATCTAAGTGCATCTACTTCCTTGATTTTGCCCATTTTCTCATAGTTTTCCTTGTACTTTTCTGATCTTTTCTCCTCAGTCCTTCACCAACTCAATGTTGGTTCCTTACAGACCCTTACCTGACTCTTTTCCTTGGCTAATTTCAGCAATTCCTTTGTCTTCAACTACCCTATTTGCTGCACACTGCTTCTAATCCTTTGTAGAGAAAAAAGAATATAAATTTTCAAAAGAATCTGCACATCCCTCCCACCACCACAAACTAAACAAAGCAAACCTTAAAAGATATTGCCTTAACCCAAGAGAGTACTTGAAAACTGTGATTTGCAGTTCATTACTAGGTTGTGAATGTAAGGAGCTGTGATTGCGTTTCTAGGAAATAAAATAGAACTGAAAATATAATTTTATATCATATGTAGTAAGATATTATTTTGTGAAATTTTTGTTAACAATGTGTATTTGTGTGTGTCAGGACTGGTCTCATAACTGAGCCTTGTAAAAAAAAAAAATTAGGAATTTCAAGATGGCGACCACAGAGACCTTCACCATAAGTGGGGCCATTCTGAGCATGGGACCCAGTGCAGCTGCACACCCATGAAGCCATGGTGTTTATGAACTAGGTTCAAAGGTAAATTATTTTCTTACTATGGGTCACAGGCAAATATAAGTTTGAAAGCCACTGGTTCTAATGTGTGCCAAGATTCATGCAAAAGGGTCTCCATGGGGGCGCCCGGGTGGCTCAGTCGGTTAAGCGTCCGACTTCGGCTCAGGTCATGATCTCACAGTCCGTGAGTTCGAGCCCCACGTCGGGCTCTGTGCTGACAGCTCAGAGCCTGGAGCCCGTTTCAGATTCTGTGTCTCCCTCTCTCTCTGCCCCTCCCCTGTTCATGCTCTGTCTCTCTCTCTCTCTCAAAAATAAATAAACGTTAATAAAAAAAAAAATTAAAAAAAAAAAAAGGGTCTCTATGGACTCCAAGTGTGGAGTAGCTGGTTCCAGCTGTTTGTGTTCAGGCACTCCTCTCATCTGCTCACCTCCACCTTGCAGCTTTCTTTGTTCCTGCCTCCGTGGGCCCAGTTTCTGCTGTGTTGGTGCCCAGCTGATTATGTCTGGCTCCCGGATCTCAGCTTGGTCATCTTTAGTTGTCTGTCCCCCTGCATTGTGTAGCAAGTCTGGGGAAACACCCTTCCCGTGGGCCCCTGGGGGAATGGCTTGGACACTGCCTACAACGAAATACTAAGGTTTCTCTTACTTCCAGCCCAGATGTCTCTTCTCAGTGTTAGTCTATTTATTACTTCTTAGAAATTATACCTGGATGTCCCTTATGTCCTTCCGACTCATTTTCCACTTCACCTTTCCATCTACCTCCAGACCTGCTCTGACTTTTTTATTCATGGCTTTGGTTAGTGTCACTACTGTTTACTCAGTTGGCCAAACTTAAAACTGTAGAGGTTATTCTTCATTCTTCCATTCTTCCTTGTTTTCCACCTCCTCATATCCATCAGCTGCCAAGTCTTGTCAGCTTGGCCTCCTACATAAATGCTTTGAGTCTGTTTTCTCTTCTCCAAGTCTGGCAGAGAGTCTGACTCCTGGGCAGGGCATACAAGGCCCTTCACCTTGGTCCTCATCTGCATTCCATCCTCAGCTCTTACCCTACCCCAACAATCCCTGCTCTAGCCACAGATCTGTTCCCCTAAGTTCTTGGGCTTCGTGAGCAACAGCACACCCTTCATTCCCTGGTACATTTGGAAATGTGTGGGGCATTACATTAGTTATCATGATGATTGGAGGTTGCTACCAGCAATTAGTGGGTGAGGTCAGAGATGGCAAATACCCTGCAGTGTGTGAGGCAGTCTCTGAAATGGGAAATTGTCCCACCCAGAACTGCGGGAGGCCACCCTGTTGAGAAACAGAATGGTACTGTTTCATGCTTCAGCCCTTTGTACCTGCCATTCCCTTGGCCTGAGATGCTCCTCTTCGACCTCTGCCTGCAGAACTCCTGCATAGTTTTTGAGTTCCAGTTGAATCATGCCACCTACTTTCTGAAGCCTCCTGTGCCCCTTTTCACACCGAAGTTAATCAGTCCCCACACTTTGTTCCAGGGTGCTTGGACCTCCAGTGGAGCACTTCTTTGAGTGTGTCTTTCCTTGCAGAAGGGCTGGTCTTCTTCCACTTTGTACTCTCTGCAGCTAGCATGATGCCAGCAGGTAGTGGGTGTGCAATTAGGTAAAGAGAGTGGAACGGCTGAGGTAAATGAAACCATAGCTTTGCAGCCACACAGTTCTTGGATTGGGCTTTACTTGTTACACTTGAATTCTGTCTTCTCCTTCCTCCCCCACTTCTCCTTTTTTCCCCCCCTTTCTCAATTGCAGCCTTTCTAACTCTGGCATGCGCTTCTTCATTACTACAGATTGGCTATCTTCCATAGTTACAGTCATCTGTGGTTCCTCGAGGCATCTAAGAATTGAAATAGATCTTGGCCATCTTTGCTCTGGAGGTGTGATGGCAGGAGTCACAGCTCCTGTTTCCAAGGCAACAGCCTTCTGGTTATGAGTAGAGTGCTTTTCTTAGTGGATCTGCATTAGCAGAGAGGAATTTTAGGGCTTGTATCTCCGTATGCAAACTCTCCCTGCTTTATTGCTCATCAAAGGCCAGTTTACATGGAGAATTGAGCAGGGCAAGATATTACTCTGCTCTGGCAATTCTGAAACTTTTTATTGAAGCATACTATACATGTAGGAGAGAGCATATATAATAAGTACGCATCTCTGTGAACACACCCATGTAAATAGTACCCAGGTCAAGAAACAGCACCCCACATTTAGTGGTTTTTCGTGGAAATGTTGAATATTTTTTCTAATGTGCATTTCTTATTTTAATTAAGAATCGCATTTCTTTCCCAAACCAATCTTAATCTAAGATCTGCCATATAGATGCTTCTCCTCATGCATTTTCCCATTTTTAAATTTTTAATTAAAAAAAAATTTTTTTTAAATTTAAGATCATAGTACCTTGTGTGTAAGTTGGTGCAAGTGGGATTTTGGAGTCAGATCATTCCAAAGTGAATCCCGTCTGTCATCCATGCTGTGCAACTATGTATTGCTTTTACCCTTCGGGGTCTCAATTTCCTCACCTGTAAAATAGAGATAATATATTTCTTTTGCAGGATTAAATTGAGGAATAAATGAGATAATGAATGTGAGAAATACCAGCATTTCTGTGCTTGGTTCACAGAAAGTCAATGCATGATAGTTTCTTCTCTTTTCTTACCCAAGGTTGAAAATTGTCAGAGCCTTCCTGGATAACTGTTATCACTCCATGATCTAGTTGCCTCCTCCTTCCCCTGACCCAATTTATCTCCAATGCTTGTCTCTCCAGGTCTGTCTTCCTGAACCATTATTGCTATATTTACTATTCCTTTCTCAAAAAGACAAATAGATTTTCAAGGCATGTATGTTAAAACCTGGGGTAGGAGGACTTCAGAAGTGGTCTCCAGAGCCTCTGGCTTATCACCTATAACTGCCACCTGGAGAACCGTGTTACTTCAGGGAATGAGTGTGTTGACCACACTGTAACACGTGTAGAGAAGTGTTTGAGAGACATACATAGCTTTCTCCAGCCCAGTCTCTTGTCTCTTTGGTGAGCCTTAGGGTTTCTTTCCACTGCACTCAACCAGTGGCAATGTCCTCATTGATCAGCAGTTTGGGCATTTCAGACACACTTTGCCCTTTGGCCATGGAGAAGGTAATGCCCTTGGGCCATAGAGAAGGAGACAGTTGGCAGCCCTGAGCCCCTCTTTTCCTGTCATGATCTGCTGGGTTTCTGAGCCTTATTTCAACTTGAGATATATGACACCTGGAGGTCCTGTACCATTTTGGTTTTGAGGATTCGAGGGGCTCTACTTTTAACTCTGGGACTCTGTGTGAAGTCAAGTCTGATTCTGCCTTTGTGTTCCATGTTGGAAAATGGGGCTTTGGTTTTTTGTTCCTAAGTTATAATTTCTACCTTGTACCTAATCTGTTGACTCTTTCTCACTTCCTCCCCTGGTGACTTTACTATAGCTCCTCTAGAATGGCTTCCTCCCTTGGAACCCCAGTGTTGAGAATAGGGTTTGCACTCCCTACAGACTTCTCCATACTCCTGGTGTTTTGTTTTAGACATCCCTACTCTAGCCCTAGACCAGCTGCTTACTTAGACAGCCACCAGTTATCCGGGGCCATAATTTCAACTACCCTGCCTAATGGAACGATTGTCTGTTAGCCACTGGAGATGCCACACTGAGATAGTGTGAGTTCCTTTAGTACCTCTTGTTTGGATCTTGGCTGTCTGACCTATTACCTATCCAGAACTAGGTGGAGAATCAGGAAGAAGTCTGAAAAACAGAGCTTGTAATCAGCCAGTCTTAGATGTCACAAGATCTAAGGATTACATTCTTTACTCCTAGGAGAAGACCTCAGACCCTCAGAGTTTTATACTCGTATCTTAGACAAACTGCTGTGGTTCTCTGGCTTTTAAGCACACAGTAAATTAGAAATAGCCAATTATAGGTGTTAATAATAGAGAGAAATGACAGTGCAACAGAAAGAGAAGGGTAGGAAAAAGGACAAAAGTATGAAAGAGCTGAAAAATTATGTAAAATATTCTGGAGTGATTTAGTATTTTAAAGCATACTAAGAACATCTTTGAAATACAGGCTATACATAGTAGTACGCTTTGCTATTGGCAAAATATGCTATTATAGCCCTTATAATCTTCTCAAGAAGGTAAGAAATGATACTACTATACATTTTAAGAAAATCTCCACCTGAAATGGCTAAAATAAGAAGCATTCCCACATTTATGAGGGCTAAATCTGTATTCTTTCCTGCATCTAATATTTATTGAGCACCTATTATGTCCCAGGTACTCTTCTAGGTGCTGAAGCTGTATTACAAAGCAAAATGCAAAATCCCTGCCCTCTCAAAGACTAATCTAGAAGACTAGGCTATCCAGAGCAAGTAATTCTCCATGACCTGAGAGGGTCAAAGTTTTTTTTTTTTCTTTTTACTATTTTTAATAGATTATATGTAGGCAGTTTTTCTATGTTGTGAATAGATTAAATGGAAGAGATTATTTCTAGGACTTTCAAAATTGGCTCTATGAATGTCACATACCACACTGAAAATCTCTTTGCAGGGGCTCCTGGGTGGCTCAGTTGGTTAAGCATGCCAACTTCGACTCAGGTCATGAACTCACAGTTTGTGAGTTCCAGCCCCATGTTGGGCTCTGTGCTGACAGCTCAGAGCCTGGAGCCTACTTCAGATTCTGTGTCTCATTCTCTCTCTGCCCCTCCCCCACTTGTGCAAAAATAAATAAATGGAAAAAAAATAAAAAAAAAAAGAAAATTTCTTTGCAGCTTGACTTACCCTAGTTATTTCATTTTTCATCACAACAGGAAGTAAGAGGTGTGGCTTGTTTTTCTGCAGGTGGGGAAATGGTAGAATGGAGAAGTGTAGACTTGCCTGAGGTTGTACAGAGGTTAGTGGCACACTTCATTTCCTGTAGTGGAAGATTTCCCACTCCCAAGTTCAAGTCCCGGAGTTGGAGCCATCATTCAGTTTGCATAAAGAGAAAGTCCACATTTTAAATATGAAAGATGAAAAAAATGGAGTGATTTGTTTGTGTAATCAGTCCTAAAATGAATTCTTCACCCATGGCCTCTGGGTCAGGTAGCAGACTTGAGACTTCCTTGTATATTAGTGGCTTAACTGTCTCTCTTAAAGATGTAATTTCAACTGTAATTTTCTCCCCCCCCCCCGCCTTCTCTCCAGCATGCTTATAGAATGCTCGTAGCTGTTATCTGAGGCTTTCTAAATTATCAAAATGAAACAGCTACTGCAGCTTTTATTTTGGTCCCTAATCAGAAAAGACTGAAAATAGTGGTGTTTGGTGGAGAATTCTTTATTTTTTTAGGCTTATTTATTTATTTGACAGAGAGAGAGAAGGGGGGGGGGAGGGAGAGAGAGAAAGAGAGGGAATATTCCAAGCAGGTCCTGCACTGTCAGTGCAGAGCTTGACACGGGGCTTGATCCCACAAACTGTGAGATCGTGACCTGAGCTGAAACCAAGAGCCAGACACTCAACCCACGGAGCCACCCAGGCACCCCATGGTGGAGAATTCTTTAGACTAACCTCTGGTTGGTCCTCTGAAAGACTGTGAGTTCATCGGCCAAGAGCTACCATCCCTCAGATGGGTTCTACTCACCCAAGCAGTCACTTTGCCATCCAAGCACAAAGTCTTACTTACATACAGCTTTCCCCTTGCCTGTATCCAGCTTCTGACTTTCTGCTTGGAGAGTGAGCATTTGATTTATTATTTTTTACCGAAGGTAATTTTTGTGAGGGGATATGTCATATGCTTGGCATTCTGGACTGATTTTTAATTCTCTCAAGTCAAATATGCTTTAAATGTTAGCCTTTGGAAGATGTGATAAAATACTTTTGCTACTGGAGTTCAGGTTGTGAAAACATAGGTGGTTTGGATTAGAACTCTTAGGTTATACTGCTAATAAAGCCACAAGGTTGAACTATTATCAAAAATTTTTCTTTTGGGGGGCGCCTGGGTGGCGCAGTCGGTTAAGCGTCCGACTTCAGCCAGGTCACGATCTCGCGTTCCATGAGTTCGAGCCCCACGTCAGGCTCTGGGCTGATGGCTCAGAGCCTGGAGCCTGTTTCCGATTCTGTGTCTCCCTCTCTCTCTGCCCCTTGCCCGTTCATGCTCTGTCTCTCTCTGTCCCAAAAATAAATAAACGTTGAAAAAAAAAATTAAAAAAAAATTTTTTTCTTTTGTTCCTGTTTTTAATATCACAGAATTAAGTACTCCTTCAAGTATTAAAGGAAAGTGACATTCATTGGTTTGCAGTATCCTCATGGCAGAATTTAATATACTCTGTTCATAAATGGTCTCAATTATAACACTTTCTGCATATGAGAAATCTGCACTCAGGAGTTGAATCACAAAACAGAACACTCAGTCATTTTTCATTAGATAAAGCAGAGGCAGTAAAGAAGAGAGAGAGAGGGAGAGAGAGAGAGCGCCCAAGCTTTCATTTTAAGACAGCTTTTACTTAAGGAAGTGCATTAGTGTTTCTGTGACTAAAATAAGGAAAAGCTACCTGGCATGTGGAATGGGTTAATGATGTGTTTACTCTTACTTGGGGTTTTGGCTAGAGTGAAGCTTGGGGTTGATATTGGCCAGAGTAGCTCTGTGAGGACTCTGCTCTGCAGGAGGCTCCCTGGATTTTCTCAGTGTTTTTGGCTGCTGACTCTTGAACCATTTTTGTCCTCTAGCCAACCATCATTTTCGTTCTGTAAGCGGTAATGACTATTAAAAAATTGGGAAAGTTTTGTATCTTTAAAAAAAATTTTTTTTAATGTTTTTATTTATTTTTGAGACAGATGGAGACAGAGCATGAGCAGGGGAGGGGCAGAGAGAGAGAGGGAGACACAGAATCCAAAGCAGGCTCCAGGCTCTGAGCTGTCTGCACAGAGCCCGATGCGGGGCTTGAACTCACGGACTGTGAGATCATGACCTGAGCTGAAGTTGGACGCTTAACCAACTGAGCCACCCAGGCACCCCTCGTATCTTTTAAACATATTGTATAATTCTATTTTTAAAAATACTTTCTTTTTTAAAGAGCAGTTGTAAATTCACAGCAAAAATTAAGAGGAAGATACAGAGATTTCCCATATACCACCTGTTCCCACATGGGCATAGCCTCCCCCATTATCAGCATCCCTGATGGGCTTGTACATTTGTTGCAGTTGATGAATCCACACTGACACATTATTTTCTTTTAAGTTTTATTTATTTAAGTAATTTCTACACCCAACATGAAGCTCGAACTCATGACCCCAAGATCAAGAGTTGCATGCTCTCCTGACTGAACCAGCCAGATGCTCTGACATTGACACGTTATGTTGTAATTTTTTTTTAAAGAATCTATGAAATCTGACCTAGTAACTTTATCCTAAGTATTTTGTCCAGTTACCTGCAGTCACAGATTTCAGTTTCCTGAGCTGTAAAGATGTGATTTTTCTCTTTACTCTCAGGGGTCTGCAAGAGGTTAAGATAAGGTTCCCATTTTACAGATGATGTGAAGTATTCCACTGCCCAGATATGTCCTGCCTTTTGATGGAGGCACGATAAGGGCAGAATGAGATCTTTGTTAGGCGGGTGAGGTGGATGCTAGGCCAGAAGAAAAGACTTTCCTCTTCTGAAAGATGCCCAAGTAATGGGTAGGAAAGCCACTTCTTGTTCTGGGTTACTTATCTTGATTTGGGGGATTATGAAGAGTGATACTAACAATACAAAAAGACTGATTTTAACATCAAAGTAACATTAAACACAAAGGATGCAAAAAACATGGAGGGAAATTTCCTTCAAGAGATACAGGGTGCTTTCTGTTTAATAAGGAGCACATATCAAAAGATAGTTGTTGGGGCGCCTGGGTGGCGCAGTCGGTAAAGCGTCTGACTTCAGCCAGGTCACGATCTCGCGGTCCGTGAGTTCGAGCCCCGCGTCGGGCTCTGGGCTGATGGCTCGGAGCCTGGAGCCTGTTTCCGATTCTGTGTCTCCCTCTCTCTCTGCCCCTCCCCCGTTCATGCTCTGTCTCTCTCTGTCCCAAAAATAAATAAAAAACGTTGAAAAAAAAATTAAAAAAAAAAAAAAGATAGTTGTTGAATTCAAAGTACTTCAAGAGATGTATTAATAAGGATCCTGCTTTGGTCAAAATAACAACACAGAAGTTTATTTTACTCTCATCTATACTGGCTTGAGCATAAGCAGACCCAGGCTGAGAAGATAGTTCCGTGATGTTGGGGATAAAGTTTCTTCCTCTCTCATTACTGTGCCCTCTCCTACCACACATCTTCCATCTTCCAGCTAACATGGTTGCTCTACTTTCTACCATTGTGGGAGTTAGAAAAGGGAGGGCAACCTCCTTTCCTTTTAAAAGCATGACCTAGGGACGCCTGGGTGGCTCAGTTGGTTGGGCGTCTGACTCTTGATTTCAGCTCAGGTCATGATTTCACAGTTTGTGGGATCAAACCCTGTATCAGGCTCTGTGCTGACTCGTGGAGCCTGCTTGTGATTCTCTCTCCCCCTCCCTCTCTGCCCCTCCCCTGCACATGCGCTCTCTCTCTGTCTCTCTCTCTCAAAAGAAATAAACACTAAAGGGGCGCCTGGGTGGCGCAGTCGGTTAGGCGTCCGACTTCAGCCAGGTCGCGATCTCGCGGTCCGTGAGTTCGAGCCCCGCGTCGGGCTCTGGGCTGATGGCTCGGAGCCTGGAGCCTGTTTCCGATTCTGTGTCTCCCTCTCTCTCTGACCCTCCCCCGTTCATGCTCTGTCTCTCTCTGTCCCAAAAATAAAAATAAACGTTGAAAAAAAAATTAAAAAAAAAAAAATATCATGTGGTTTATCTCCATTGCCCAGAACCAATCACATGACAACTTACCTGCAAGGGAAGTTAGGGAATGTAATCTTTAGGTAGGCAGCCATGTGCCCAGCTAAGCCTTCTATTTTCACAGAGGTAAGGGAGGTAAGGGAGAATGGGCACTGCCTCTGCGACACAAAAAAGGAGCAAGAATATGTTCCTCAGTGTTGCTGTACCACTGTGGGTTGGAGGCAAATTCAGACCTGACACTACCCCTCGTAATGAGGCATAGTTACAATTCACGAGCAGGACCAGAACATAACACGCAATGTATATGTCTTACACTTAGTGTATTGCTCGGATGAGGGAAGTTCATTTTGAATGTATTGTCATTCTATAGTTAAAAGTGATTGTACTTTTAAATATTCTTTTGTGGGAAGAAGGGACTTGTTTTGGCAAGTTGGAATTTTCACACAGAATTTCCATAAGCACAAATCCATATGCATTGAAAGGAGAAAGGGATTCAGAAGGGGCAACCTCCAGGGAGTAGGTAAAAATATGTCATTCTGGATGGGAATTTGATTCTGGAGTTGTCAGTGGTTGGTAATTAGGGTTGACTTTATGATGTTGATTCTAGGAATGGAGCCAAACATTACAAACCCATTTAGAACTCTCCTTACCCCGTATGAGTAACTATATTAATAAGTAATTTCAGGGTCTGGGCTCTACAATAATTTCATTAAAATAGAGCAGTGTCTCGTGTTTCCCTACAAGGAGATAGTGCCAGAAAGCTCTGCCATTTATTCTTTCTGACTGCTTCCTGTCTGGATTTTGTTTATTGCCCTCTTCCCAGAGCGCTCTATCAGAGGGAACTACTGTATAGCCCAGAAGGTTTGTTTGTATCAAAGTATGTGGCTATTCTGTTCTGATTGGTAGGAAGTGAGCTGCCCCTGATACTCAGATTCTTGTTGTAAAGACTAGCGCATGCCAGACATTGTGGAATTTGGGTTGAGATATCTAATTAGTGTGTTTACATTTCACCCTCAGTTCTCCTCTTATTTCATTACACATGGCAAAGGTGATTTTGACATTTGAGCCTTTTCAGATCCTCTTTTCCTCAAAAGGTGAACTAGATTTACAGGCTCTTTTCTGACCATCTCTGAAGAGTTAAGGAGGCCCTATCTCTCATGTAGTATGAGGCAGCATTCTTGTTGACTTAGTGGTATCTCCAGCATTGTTCTGGTCCTTTTCTTGGCAACGAAAAGTCTCAGATTCTCTGGAGTGGTCTGTCACTCCATCTGAAACATTCTTCAGGAGACGCAGCAGTGCTGACAGCTGGTATAGAAGACATAGGGGTCAACTGTAGTCAAAGCTTTGCCTTTGGCATAGAGACTTGGGGTGAAAGTTTTTAGAAGAGATTGTCAATTTTGCTGTTGTTTTTATCAAGAAAACCTCATTTGGGTTTCCCTTTATTAAATTTTTTTAATGTTTATTTATTCTGGAGAGGGACAGAGAGACAGAGCACAAGTCGGGGAGGGGGAGAGAGAGAGATGGAGACACAGAATCCGAAGCAGGCTCCAGGCTCTGAGCTGTCTGCAGAGCCCGATGCGGGCCTCAAACCCACAAACCGTAAGATCATGACCAGAGCTGAAGTTGGACGCTTAACTGACTCAGCCACCCAGGCGCCCCAGCACCACATTATTTTTAATGAATTATAGCATGTGACCCTCTGCTTATAGATGAGCAAAGCATAGTTATAAACCTCAGGAGATAGTTCAGGACTTTAGATAAAGTAAGAACTCAGAGAAGGCAGACTTCATCCATGGTGAGTCCTTCCCAATGACATTGTGGTGTCTCCAGCACCAGGCTCAGCTCCCGGCACAAAGGGGTCTGCTGCATATGCTTGTTACCTCTTGAATTAATAATGATGAATTGGAGGACAGTTGAACAAAGAAAAAGGACAAGATTTGAAAGCAAAATTTCCTCAGGCAGCCTAAGGAGGATTGGTTAGCTTAGATGGAAAAGGTCAAGAGAGATTATTTGCAGGAGTTTAGAAATTTATGGTGGAAAAGTAAAATGGTGCAGCTTCTGTGGAAAACAGTGTGGCAGTTCCTCAGAAATCAGACATAAAATTATTATTTGATGCAACAGTTCCACTTCTGGGTATGTATCCAAAGAAACTGCAGGCAGAGACTTGAACAGGTAGTTGCCAACCAACAAGTGTGGCAGTATTATTCACAGTAGCCAAAGATGGAAATAGTTCAGATGAATGGATTAACAAAACGTGGCACATGCATACTATGGACTATTATTCAGCCTTAAAAAGGAATGAATTTCTGATACATGCCACAACACGGAAGAATCTTGAAGATATTGTTAAGTGAAATAAGCCAGACACAAAAGGACAAATATTGTGAGGTCCCGCTTATATGAGGTACTGGGGGTAGTCAAATTAATAGAAACAGAAAGTAAAATGGTGGTTACTAGGGGCGAGGGAGAGGAGGCAAGAGAGAGTTATTCTTTAACATGTACAGCTTTTCCATATAAGATGGTGAAAAAGTTCTGGAGATTGACAGTGGTGATGTTTGCATAATAATGCGAATGTATTTGATGCCACTAAATCATACACTTGAAAATGGTTAAAATGGCAAATTTTATATTATGAATATTTTACCACAATAAAAAAAATCTGTGCAAAAAATATTGTATACTAAAAAAAAAAAAAGAAGGGAAATGGAACTGAAGAAAGTCAGGGCTGTTTTTTTCCCAAAGATTTATAACGATTAGTAAAAAGCTGACCAGTATTGTGTGTGGATTCTAAGTTTTATCAAGTAAAAAGTCTCTGTGTGCCTTCAATTTATTCTTTATGTATTTTTAAATTATTATTATTATTTTTTTTAGAGAGAGAGAGAGCATGAGCCAGGGAAGGGGGCAGAGAGAAAGAGAGAGAGAGAGAGAGAGAACCCCAGTAGGCTCCATACTCCCTGGGATCATGACCTGAGCCAAAATTAAGAGTCAGATGCTCAGCTGACTGAACCTCCTAGGTACTCCTAATTTGTTTTTATTTTTTTTATTTTTTTTATTAAAAAAAATTATTTTTGAATGTTTATTTTTGAAAGAGAGAGACAGACAGACAGACAGACAGAACATGAGCGGAGGAGGGGCAGAGAGCAAGGGAGACACAGAATGTGAAACAGTCTCCAGGCTCCGAGCTGTCAGCACAGAGCCCGATGCGGGGCTCGAACTTGTGAACCGCGAGATCATGACCTGAGCCAAAGTCAGACGCTCAACTGACTGAGCCACTCAGGCACCCCTCTAATTTGTTTTTAAAGACTACTTCTTAAAACTATGGTCAAATCGTACTGAACTGGCAAACATACTGCTTTCGTAAGCACATTCAGCCCCATTTGACTTCCTTTGCAAAACAACCTAAAAGAGAGCTAATCACTTGGACTGTAAAGAAAACCCTTACAGTTATGGTGGCGGCCTCGGAGTCCTAGAATCTGTTTAAGCTCAGGCACCTGCATTTTAAATCCCAAACCTGTGCCAACAGTCTGCTCTCTTCTTAGAGGCTGAATTCGTGTTTTCATCGATTCCTCCATTTTTACGAAGATGGGTTGCTTTGAGAGGTTTGGCGAATCTACTGAGGCACCCACAGCATGAATCTAGTGTTTCCTCCTTCCTTCCTTTGTACAGACTGTCTTCAACCTGTGATCTATGAGAAAGTTGAAGCCACTTACAGCACAGTTTACTGTTTATTGGGGATACATGGAACGCCTTGGACTAGGGTCATGTGTCTGGTTCAAATTTCATAGGAGGTAATTGCTTAGAATACAGGCTTCTTGACTTGCATTATGTATATCGACCCTTACACCTGCTTCTTCTCCTGTGCCATTTTCTGAAACACCTATGCCTTTGTTTTAGGTCTTTTCTACAGGAGATTAATGTAGTTGCATATATATATATGTGATGTCTTCTCCAGAAGGGATCTTAAAGTGTATTTTTTTTAAAAACTTGAGCCTGAAAATAGATATTTAACTTCAGAATATATACTTATATATTTCCTCTTCATCTTCCCCAGGTTGATTGATTTCCTAATGTGATGACTATAATTCCCTTTGGTTTTGTTACTTTGATGTAGATATTTGTGTTCAAATTGTCATATCTTTTTGCTCTACTGGCCTACAGGTGCTTTTTGTAAAGCTGTTCATGTGTCAGTATATGGAGAATATCTAAATTTTGGAGCCTTAAAAAAAAGATCTTTTAAAGGCACTGAGTCAAAGACACATAATAGAAAGGCAGGAATCTTTTTTACCACTGCTTCTGACAGTTGGGGGTCTATCCCTGACTGTTGTCAAGTTCATACGGCTAGTGATTTAGAAGCCAGCCTGGTCTATTGTTGGATATTTGCTAGAAACTCATTCTTCATCTGAAGTCTCTCCCTTTTAAAATTTCTTTCCCCATTTGTCTTACTTTCTGCCATCCAGAGCAATAAGTGAAAATGGTATGAATTCAATGATATAATATCTTAGCTTTGAAAATGGGTTCAAATTATAGGTCATCCATACATTTTCTTTCAAACCTCCTATACAAAAGACAGCTTCCCTTAGGAAAATATACATTCAGAATATTATCTGAGTCCCCTCAATCATTTTTCTAGATTTAGATCAGATCAATCAAGATTCCTTATTATTTTTAAACTGCACTCAGTAATTACCTTTTAAAAGATCTGGTGCAAAGTATAGCACAGATGCACGATTATGAAACGTTTCTTTATTTGGTGGAAATCCTTATAGTAAGCACAGTGTTCTGCTCTGGTTTTCATTATGTGACAGAGGTGTGTTGTTACCTTTTGTCAGGATTCCAGCACTACTTTCTCTGGCTTTCTTGTCCTGGTCAATGTGTGGTTGCCTGTGGTGGGACAGCCGCCTGGGCAAACTCGGGGGTGCTGCCTCTTCCCACACTGGAAGTGGTGATAACAGCAAAGCATGTGACAACCTGGAGAAAAAGAAAGTTCACAGTCCTACTGAAGACAGGCCTTACAGTTCTTCTCTTGGGGGAAGCGGGCATAACATAATTCACAGATTCTCTATTCTAGAACTCTGTCGGTTTAAGGGAAGGCAAGTTAGAATGGGTCCTTCTTGCTATGTAAGAAGTAATACTTAGTTTATATCCAAGTAGGAGCCTGCACAGTTGTTAATTTGATTTTGCTGTCCCTTGTATCTTTTTTTTTTTTAATCTCAGAGTTCTCGTGCCCACAGCAAAAGTGATTTACCTTACGAAGAATGGGACCCTGCATTGCTGTATTATGGCTTTGCATCATTTTGCTCATGGTTCTCAAATTGGAGTTCTCTGTGGCACGCCTGGGTGGACTACTTGAGGAGCTGAGCCTCCAGAATGCTGGAGCCCAGCCCGGGGAGGACAGCCTCCAGACTGGATGTCTTGCAGGGACCCAGGCAGCATTGCATTCTACCTCTTGCATCTGCTTCTCTCTGAGGTTCTTGCTCATTCCTTCCCTTTCTGAAGACCACCTTTCTTGACTCCTTGGACCACATACGTAGTAGCTATAGGTCCATCCAAAGAGAGAGATTACATTTCACCCTTCATCTCCTCACATTCCCTGGAGAGAGAATCTCTTTAGTCCCCCTGAAGTGGCCAGGGCCTTCCCTGGATGGTGAGGGCCTGGGGGCAGAACATTGCACAAACGGCTCTTAGGAACTTGCTTTGTGGATGTGTTTTGCATTTGGGCAGGGGAGCATTTTTAATAAGGCAGTCAATCTGATAGGAGTGCACCCTATTGGGTACATTAAATATTATAATACACTTAATACCTCCTCCTGGAGTATCCCATTTGTCCTGTAGTTTTAGGAGAAACATTATTTTGATATTAAAGCAAGTGCATAGTTGAAATAGGAACCGAGGTGGAATATAGGTAAGAATTTTTAAGATAACCATGAGGGGAAAATAGTTAAATTTTGTATTTGGGACATACTCCTCTGCTGTTGAAATACTTTGGTCGGGTAGTTGAGGAAACACCAACATGTCTGGCCAATTGCAGGCTGGAGTTGGAAGATTAACATGAAACCATCTAGTAAGCTAGCGAGTGCTTTCTCCTATTTCATTTCAATGAGGCCAGAAGATTCGCTGTCTGCATATGGTAGAATTGGGCACGGAATACTCCCACTGGTGGTGGCTGAGCTAAGAAACATTAATGTACTCTTTCAAGGAACCTTGGACTGATTATTGATGTTGTTTCTAGAATGAGGCCGAATAACAAGATTTAGCTAATTCTGGAGGCCACGGTGTGCTTGTAAAACACTTAACTCTTTTTCTTGTTGACTGTGAGACCACACAGAGCCACCCATGTCTCCTCATAGCCCACTTCACATAGCATGACTTTGTGTTTCTGGGCTACAGAGAGAAGGTAAAACTCTAACCACAGGGCCTTCTCTCCACCGAGCTGAGGCCGCAGCTAAAGTGCTTTTCTGTGATTTAAATGCCTACATGGAAATACCTGGAGAGATAGTAAAGAATTGCTTTATAGGGACTTCTGTTAATATCCTTCTGATTTTCAAGGTTATCCAGGTGTCTTTATATATATATATATATATATATGTGTATATATATATATATATATATACACATATATATATATATATTCCACACATGTGTGGAATGAATGAATGAATGAATTAATAAATAAATCAATATTCCACATGTGTGGGATAAATATCTATCTATATATATTTATATAGAATAACTCATTAATAGAATAATGCAAAAATCAGCATTATTGAAGATATTATTACACTACTCACTGTGTCTATTGACATGTATAGAATGTGTGTGGATGTGTATGTAGATAATAGATAGCAATAGAATACTGTGTGTATCGACATTATTGGATACGTTAAATAAACTCTTCATTGTGCTTATTGGCATCTTAGAATAGGATTCTTATCATGCCTGACACTAATGAGAATTTAAAAGCAACCAGTGTATAAATTGGGAATGCTACCTGGGCTTTTTACGAATCCCCTTTCAGTGTTTCCTGAAAGATAAAAATAACTTCTCCAGAACATTAAGCAGCAGTTTGAAAAAATGAAATTACTCATGGTTACGCCACCCTCATACAAAGGCTTTTGGTCATTTCTGAGCAAGGGAACAAGAACAATACAAAAAAACCTCTTTGTAATAGGACTGAGGAGTCCCGAATCCTCCCCTTCAGGGAGCACCCAGAGGATAAGAGAGAGATGTGGACATTGATCGTGGATGCCCATGATCATGTCTTACCTCACCTCTGCAAAGAGCTAAAAGTCAAAACTGTTTGTCTCTGGCCTCTGCTCTTTCTTAGGTAAAAGATTCAGTAAGAGTGAAGTGGTCACGTGACTTGGCTCTGGTGTTGTCTTTTAGAACAACTCTTTTCAAACCACTATGGTAGTAAATACAGATCTTTTGCTAATCAGGGTTAAAAAATCAATATAAAACCTTAAGCCTCTTGTTAAGATTTAGTTTAAAATGAGTATTTTGCAGCTAAAATACTTGAAAATTTGGGGACTATTTTAAAAGCATAGATATCAGGCTGTAACCCTAAAGATTTTGATTTGCTGGACCTGGAGTGGAGGGCAGCAAGGGTCTATATTTTAAAAAGGCCCTCGTAGGGATTCTGGTTTGTGACTAAACATTTGGGTAATAGAGGAGATGAGAGGCAGAGTGGCAGAAATCTAAAAAAAGTGTGTATAACAATGTATCTAATGCCTTTTCTTTTTCGCTGAAAGATTGAAGAGTTTTATTGTGCATAGTGTTTTGAGGAGCTTTCTTAAGTAGAACTTAAGGAAAACAAAATCTAAAGAATTACTTTTTTTCCCCTCTGATTTTGTACCTACCTAGCAATTTCAGGATAAAAACAAAAAAGAGATCTTATAATAGCTATTATCCCATAGTGAAAGGATAATCCTTTGTCTTCAGAGTGTAGTTGACTGTGAAAACAAGGACTGATGTGTAAATGTTAATATTACTCTTAGAATGTGGAGTATAGTGATCATAAGGTGTATTTTGGGGAAAAAATTAAGCAGTGAGAACATTCTTGTTCACATTTTTATAGCTAACATTGACATTTATGCCCCAGTTGTTGAAATCTAGGAGGTTTGGGAAACGAGCTGGAATTTGGGTCCACCCAAGTGTAAGTCTAGACGGACCAGTCATTTAGTTTGCACACAGTTTTCAGAAATGAAATTAAGCCAACTTTGTTTTGAAATATGTGAATCACAAGAGCACTAAGACCCAGAAAGATTAATGGGCAAAGAATAGGAACAGATTTTTCACAGGAGGATATACTTGCAAACATGCCAGTAGAGAGACATTTTGCTCCAAATCAAAGAAATGGAGTTCAAAAAAATAATGAGAAATCATTTTATGGATATTAAATTGATATAAATATAAGCAAACCAGAGCTGATGTGACCTCAGAAAATGGGTATATTCTTACATTTCTGGCAGCAACATTAATAGCTCAGTTCTTTGGAAAGCACATTGGCAGTGAGTGCCGAAAATCACACCCTTTGACCCAGGCACCCAGCTCCGTGGAATTTCTTCTGAAGAAAGAATAAGGGCTATAAGAAAAAAAGGCATTTATTGTGTTGTTCGTTCTTTCTTTCTTTCTTTCTTTCTTTCTTTCTTTCTTTCTTTCTTTCTTTCTTTCTACGTTTATTTATTTATTTTTAGGGTGGGAGAGCAGAGAGGGAGAGAGAGAATCCCAAGCAGCCTCCATGCTGTCAGTAGAGAGCCCAACCTGGGGCTTCATTTCACAAACTGAGATCATGACTTGAGCCAAAATCAAGGGTTGGAAGCTTAACTGACTGAGCCACCCAGGTGCCCATGTTGTTATTTCTGACAGTGAAAAATTAGAAAGAATGTAGTTGGCCAACAAGGACCAAATACAGTTGGAATATTTTTTAGATATCTCAAATGATACTCAGGAAGTCTGCAGAAACAAAGAAAAAGGTTTGGAAGAAAGCATAGTGAAATGTTTATACATATATTATAATGAAATATGTGAAAATATCATCAATAAATGATTTTATTATGGTGCTGGCAATATATGTATATTTTAAAACATTAAAAACATTTTAGCAATAAATAAATAAGAGATATTTTAAAAGGAGCATTATAAAGTTTGTTATACCTGGAATAAATTTCCTTCCTTCTTAGAATAATACTGAGTGAAATAAAATGTTTTTCATTTGAAATTTGAAGGGCTTTACAACTTTTCTCCTTTTACTAGCTTACTTCCCAAAATGAATTTTCTAGCCACCTTATTTGTCTTTTCTGCTTTTAAAATTTTATAGACATCCAAACCAAGTCTTTGCTGACTTTGGGGTCAAACTGGATTTAAATCCTATTTCTACCACTAACCAGGTGTAGATCCTGGAGAAACTATCTGACCACTCTGGGTTTCAGTTTCCTAACTTGGAAAATGGAGATGATAATGGCCTGTATCTGATGTGAACTAAATGATATAATGCATGTGACAAACAGTATGGAGGTTCCTCAAAAACTTAAAAATACCATATGATCCAGTAATTCCATTTATTTACCCAAAGAAAATGAAAACATTAATTTGAAAGGATCTGTGCACCCCTATGTTTATGGCAACATTATTTACAATATCCATGATATGGAAGCAACCTAAGAGTACATTGATAGATGAATGGATAAGGAAGATAGGTGTGTGTGTGTGTGTGTGTGTGTGTGTGTGTGTGTGTGTCTGCATGTATAAAATGGAATATTACATAGCCATAAAAAGGGATGAGATCATGCCATGTTGCAACAATATGGATGGACCTAGAGAGTATTATGCTAAGTGAAGTCAGACTGAGAAAGACTAATACCGTATGATTTCACTTATAAGTGGAATCTTAAAAAAACCCAAATGAATAAACAAACAAAAAGCAGAATTGGACTGGTAAACACAGAGAAAGAACTGATGGTTGCCAGAGGGTAGAGGAGTAGGGGTGGGGGCAGGCAAAACGGGTGAAGGGGAGTGGGAGATACAGGCTTCCAGTATGGAGTGAATAAGTCGTGGGAATAAAAGGCAATGTATAAGAAATATAGTCAATGATAATGGAGTAGTGTTGTATGGTGACAGATGGTCACTTGCCATCTCAGCTACACTTGTGGTGAGCATAGCATAACGTTTAAAATGGTTGAGTCACTATGTTGTACACCTGAAACTAAGAGTCAAATAAGAACAAATTCTTGAAGTGCATAATGAGGTGCCTGATACTAAAAGTACTCAACAGTATAAGCTATTATTCTTTACCCATATTTGGGAGGCACTCATGATTGCCCACCCGAATATCTTTCTTGTTAACAGAACCCAATTTTGTTCAGGCATCCAGGTGCAATATGCTCAGCCTTAGGGAGTGAAGGAAGACTTCTTTGCTAATCAGGAAAATCTTATTCCCATTTGGCACAAATTGGTCTAGAAGTGGTCATGTGACTTGGTTCTGGTGCATGAGACTTGTTGGAAAGTCAGAAAGGGGCTTCTGGTAAAGATATTCTTCCTTATTCTTCCTTTATAAAAAAAAGAGAGGCACAGAGAAATATGTACACCTCACCGTCTCCTTGCTCTACCTTTCTTGCTTTGGACATTCTTGTGTGATGATATGTTCTTAAGAACCGGTGTGGCCATTTTGCAACCATAATGGGGTGGTTGCCAGTAATCAGGGTGACAGAGCAAAACGATGGAAAGAGCCTGGTTCTGAATGACAGCAATGAGCCACTAAACGACCTAGTTGCTTAACAACTCAGCCTAGAATCACCTACCTCACGAGATTTTAAGAGAGAAAATGTCCAAATTGCGTAGACAAATCGTAATTGTATATTCTGATATTTGCAGCTGAAAACATCCAAACTGATAGATAAAGTCAGGTTAATTGTCATTGTCTGATGTGCTGATTTTAAAATTATGTCACCCAAAGATACTGTTTCTCATGAGTGGATTAAAATTTCTTTAAAAAAAAATAAAATTTTAGTGTTTATTTATTATTGAGAGACAGAGAAACACAGAGCATGAGCAGGGGAGGGGCAGAGAGAGGGGGAGACACAGAATCCGAAGCAGGCTCCAGGCTCCCAGCTGTCAGCACAGAGCCCAACGTGGGGCCCAAACTCACAAACTGCGAGATCATGACCTGAGCCGAAGTCAGTCGCCTAACCAACTGAGCCACCCAGGTGCCCCATTTAAAAAAATTTTTAAATGTTTATTTATTTTTGAGAGAGAGAGAGTGAGCGAGTGCGAGTGGGGGAGAGGCAGAGAAAGGGAGACATAGAATCTGAAGCAAGCTCCAGGCTCCGAGCTGTCGGCACAGAGCCTGAAGTGGGGCTCAAACTCACAAACCATGAGATCATGACCTGAACTGAAGTCGGACGCTCAACCAACTGAGCCATCCAGGTGCCCCTGATTAAAATTTCTGGAATAAGCATTCTCCTATAGTCTTTCACCTTAGATATAAGATTTTCATTATAGAAATAATACTTTTAAAATTTAACCTTAGTTAATAACTGTCTTGTATATTTTGAGCCCAGAAATGTCTTTGAAAAATGCTTTGATCAAGGGTGCCTGGGTGGCTCAGTCGGTTAGGTGTCTGACTATTTTGGTTCAGGTCATGATCTCAGGGTTCATGAGTTCAAGCCCTGCATTGGGCTCTGCGCTGGCAGCATGGAGCCTTCTTGGGATTCTCTGTTTCCCTCTCTTTCTGCCCCTCCCCTGCTCATGCTCTCTTTCAAAAATAAATAAATAAAACGTTAAAAGTATATTGATCATAAAAGTGAAATGTAGATGGACTTGTATGTTTTTAATTATCAATATGAAAAATATTCCCCAAATAAATACTGTAACGATGTAGACATTTTGGTGAGAGTGAATATAAACTTGTAACTCTACAATTGATGCTCTAGCTGCAGCTGTGGTAGGATTATGGCTTAATGTTTTGAATATCTGTTTAAAAATAAATTTTAATGGGGCGCCTGGGTGACTCAGGTCATGATCTCACGGTTCATGGGTTCGAGCACCGTTTTGGGCTCTGTGCTGATAGCTCAGGGCCTGGAGCCTGCTTCAGATTTTGTGTCTCCCTCTCTCTCTGCCCCTCCCCCATTCACGCTCTCTCTCTCTCTCTCTCTCTCTCTCTCTCTCTCTCTCTCTCTCTCTGTCTCAACAATAAATAAACATTAAAAAAATTAAAAAAAATAAACTTTAGCACAGCTGATGAAGAGATTATGTGTTTTAGTGGATGTGTTTGCTGAAATTGCATATCTAAAATAAGCAGGAAGTTGTTATTTTTCTTTGCATTTTCATAGAAACTTTTTCTTCCCCCAAGTACTGTTTCAATAAAAGCATGCTGGTGGTCATCAGATTCTCCCACACACAGAGCAAAATTGGGAAGTTCTTGTTCTTTATGTGAATCTTGCCCTATCTCAAGGTTAAATTGATAGAGGTACTTGTTAAATGTATTTTCTTTTTTTTTAAGTACAATTTATTGTCAAATTGGCTTACATAAAGATGTATTTTCTAGTGGGATTTTCATAGTCAAAGCAAGCTGTATAGCACATTTTTCTTACATATTACAGAATTTTCAAGAACAGGAAACTCTTCTTCTTGGTCTAGCTAAAAATGTTAGTTCTCCCTAAGCAAAATTTTCACTTGTCTGCAGCAGCCTTGCCATCACTCCTCAAAGTACATATACTTCAGTGCATCCCTCCACATGGACACCGCAGGCTACCTCTGCTCCGAATCCCTTCTTTTCATCTTCCCAGAGATCCTTCTTCATCTGTAGGAAAAGACTTTCTCCCACAGTCTTGCACCATTGCAAATTGGTCTTTGTATTATTAGTCAGCGTTCTCCAGAAAAACAGAACCAGTAGGAGATATACATACATACATACATACATACATACATACATACATACATACATAAAATAATTATTATACAGAATCGGTTCACATGATGTTAGAAGCTGGGAAGTCCAAAATCTGCAGTCCAAAATCTGACAGACTGGAGACCCAGGAGAGCGGATGCAGCTCTCACTGAAACAGGTACAGTTCCAGTCCCAAGGTAGTCTGCTGGAGAATTCCTCTTTGCTCTGGAGCCTGGCCTTTTGGTTCTATTCAGGCCTTTGACTGGACGAGGTCCACCCATGTTATGGGGGATACTGCCTTACCCCAAAGTTCACCCATTTAAATGTTAGTCACACCAAAAACACCCTACAAGTTGACACTTGAAATTAATCCTTCTAGTTCCCTCCAGATTCAAGGTAATTGAGCTCTGCTTTCTGTCCCTCTGGCATCATTGGGCGGGAAGTCAAGAGGGACAAGTATGGATACAACTACTTTTTTTCTCCTCTACTTCTGGGTTGTTCCAGTAATTGGGGAGCAGGGAAGTGGGAAGGAGGATGATAAGCACCAGAACCATTATTTATTGTGCACAGTTGACAAAGTGAATGTCTTAAGCTCACAGAAACTGCAACATGGGGCTCTGTGGCTAGCCACTTTCCAGTTTTCCTTGGGCACCTCCATTCCTCAGCTGGGACTTTTGGACTGAGTCAGGCAGAACTTTCTTTACCATGGAAGAGGCTGTGTTTGAGAGAAAATAATTGCTCTTCACAGCTAGGACCCTTGCACCGGACTTGAGAGGAATCCTGGGTTCTTGTCTTCACTCTTTTGTGTGGTTTTAGGTAAGTTAGTCGTCATCTTTGTGTGTCAGTTTCCTCATCAGCCAAATGGGGATAGTAATAAGATCTCAGAACATTGCTGTGGGGATTCTGTCAGAGGTTGTGTGTAAGTGATTGGTACCGTACAATGTACTAATGAATCTAGTTAGGGTTTTTACTTTGTGTCACTTGTTACCACCAGATAAAACCTAATTTATATAAGGAAATTAATTTTACTCTAGGTATGCAGGAATTTTGCCAATATGATTGCCCTCTGATAGATTTGCCAAATTTTCTCTCAAGGTACAAAATGGTGTATTGTAGGGAATTTGTTTCCTGGATTGGGGAGCTGTATTTCAGCACCCTGCACACCCACCACCCCCCCCTTCCTCAGCCACGTAACTTGTAACACATCCAGGATACAGGCATGTCCCTGCTGCCTTGGTTGGAAGCCCTTGCTGACAGTGAGATGAATAATTAACCTAACAAGTTCTTTTATGATTTCTTTGTTGCCTGGTGTCATCTTCAGAGATGAGACTTCCTGAGCAGAAGCTGAAACCATTTTTCCCTCCATGGCACTGAAAATAAGGACCATGCTTGAATGGAATAAAAACTATTTGTTCATTAGCTTGGACACTCATTCAATCAACGCATATTCATCACGGGGACCACATCGTGAACGGTGCTGGGCAGGCAGTAAGGAAGGAGCAAAGGGGGAGAGAGGGAAAGAAGACCGAAAAGATGCAGAGATACCCGATGGCTGGGCTGGAGAGTTTGGATTTCATTCTTTTGATGTAAAGCATGGGGATTGCAAGCATTGGGTTTGGAGTTGGACCGCCTAGGTTCCAATTCTGGTCCCACTACTTCCTAGCTGTGCAATCTTGGGTAAATTACTAGACAACTCGGTGCCTCTGCTTCTTCATCTGTGAAATGGAAAGAATGACAATATTGCATATAAGTTATAACATGGTGGTCAGGATGAAATGGGAGAATGCATGAACATCACTTAGAGTAAGACCTGACCCTGGCAAGCTGCTGTAGATGTTTGAGCTGTAGAACACATGCAGGTCAGGAAACGGATCTGGCAGGGATATGAGAGTGAGGTGGTACAACGGGAGAGGGCTGAAAGGGTGGTGGTTGGGGACACTGTTGCAGTATAAGCATGGTTGTTGGCGGCACCCGGGGCCTGGGAATTGAAGCCTGCTTTGTAGGGATGGCTGGGCGGAATAGTTTGCAAATGTAGGGGTTTTGTGTGGCAGG
This sequence comes from Lynx canadensis, assembly GCF_007474595.2. Lineage (NCBI taxonomy): Eukaryota > Metazoa > Chordata > Mammalia > Carnivora > Felidae > Lynx > Lynx canadensis. The sequence goes on along the minus strand of NC_044310.1, from coordinate 183,193,748 downwards.
GCATAGTTATTTGTGAGATTATAGATGGACTCTCATCTTTTGCCCCATCTCTTCCAGCTCCTTCATTAAAGCCTGGCCTTATCAGAGCTCATGTGGCCATACTGTGCCCGTGTTCCTGATGTCATTTTGTGGTTTGGGACAGAATGGAACATTAGGAATGGAACATGGCAGGGAAATCCAAACTACTCACCCTTACTTTCCCCCACTTTCTTCCTTATCTGTTTTCTACTCTCATTTAAATTTTTTTTAACATTTATTCATTTTTGAGAGACAGAGAGATAGAGTGTGAGCGGGGGAGGGGCAGAGAGCGAGGGAGACACAGAATCTGAAGCAGGCTCCAGGCTCTGAGCTGTCAGTACAGAGCCTGATGTGGGGCTCGAATGAGGACCGCGAGATCACGACCTGAGTAGAAGTCAGACACTTAACCGACTGAGCCACCCAGGCTCCCCTCTCCTTTCATTTTAGTGAGATGAAAGAGGTTACATGATATCTGGGTACTGTATTAGAGAATATATTTTATTTCACTTGCCTTCTTTGTTTTTGAAGTGTTTCAGGAGGAATGTAGGTCCAACTTTGATTTGCTTCCCCCGTATTCAGTTTCCCAGAATGTAAAGGTATTCCAGTGGTGTGGAATGGCGTCACCTGTGGTGGCTCCGGCTGCTGGCTCACCTGGAGTGATCCATACAGATAAGGAGTTGCAGTCTCAGGGTGATTCTCATGTGACTCTCTGGCAGTTTCTACCACTTTGGGGAAAAATAACCCACAAACAACTTTACCCTCAAGATCCCCCCTTCCCCTTGACCTGAGACAAACTATACCCAATGACCTTTTTATTTTATTAGGTAAATAAGCACCCTCAAGTTAATCTGATTTGTAAATTGAAATTTTCATGTATTTTCTTAAAACAAGCAGTGTATGTATACCCGCAAGATTGGCTGCCCACAGAGCCATCCATTTATCCACGTATTTCTACCATGAATGGAGTGGTAGATCATCTTGATGGAGCAAGGGGATAGCTAAAGAGATGATTAGCATCACTGCTTGAGATCTATAGTTGGCTCTCTTTTAAAAAATCATCAAATCAGGGGTGCCTGTGTGTCTCAGTTGGTTGAGCACCTGACTCTTGATTTCGGCTCAGGTCATGATTCCAGGGTTGTGGGATTGAGCCATGTGTTTCCCTCTCTCTGCCCCTCTCCCCTGCTTGTGCACTCTCTCTCTCTCTAAAATAAAGTTAAAAAATATTAAAGGGGAGCTGGGGTGGCTTAGTTGGTTAAGCATCTGACTTCAGCTCAGGTCATGATCTCACAGTTCATGAGTTCGAGCCCTACGTCGAGCTCTGTGCTGACAGCTCAGAGCCTGGAGCCTGCTTTGGAGTCTGTGTCTCCTTCTCTCTCTGTCCCTCCCCCACTCATGCTCTATCTCTGTCTCTGTCTCTCTCTCAAAAATAAATAAAGATTAAAAAAATTTTTTAAATATGTTAAAAAAATGCTTTGGGGGTGGGATGGGTACTGGGTGTTATATGTAAGAGATGAATCATTGGGTTCTACTCCTGAAGCCAAGGCTGTACTGTATGTTAACTAACTTGAATTGGAATTAAAAAAAAAATTTTTTAAGATTAAAAAAATCATCAAGTCAAAGCTTGGCATTAGTTAGATTTGTTGAGGGTAGAAAGTGAATAATAAATCATTTTTGTAAATGTTGTACTTTTCCCCATCTTGCATTTCCTTCTCTCTCCAGCAACAGTTTCAACTGACATATGAGGTACATGTAGTATTCTGTCCCAACTCTGTCTTTACATATACTTGGTGACAGTGAATAGAAATGATTACTAGCAGGGTCGCCTGGGTGGCTCAGTTGGTTAAGTGTCTGACTTGGGCTCAGGTCATGATCTCATGGTTCCTGAGTTCTAGCCCCATGTGGGGCTCTGTGCTGACATTGCGGAACCTGCCTGGGATTATCTCTCTCCCTCTCTTTCTGCCCCTCCCTTGCTTGCAAGCTCTCTCTTTCTCAAAAATAAATAAAACATTAAAAAAAAAAAGAAGGAGATGATTACCAGCAAAAAGACATTAGAGACATTCCTAGATCCTTCCGAAAAACAGGAGAATAAACAAAAACTACTGCCTGCTGCTTAGGTGGTGACCAATCTTGCAGCTGATAGTCTTCCTATTTGCTAGGTTGATGAGAGAGTCGGAAGCAATTTTCCTCTAATGCCATTGTATTCTGTGATGTATACATTTATCTGTTTTCCGATCACACCATGGGTAGTTGCTTAAGAGAGTCTTGTCCAAGCATTTCAAAAGTTATTCTCCTTGTTGTATGGCTGCTGACATGAGCTATTAGGAAACTTGAACATTTAACAGTAGTTACTTCCTCTGTCATTTATAGCCAACTAAGTTGTTTTGAATTTCTTTGCACTTTTGAGGTGTGGTCCATGTGTGAGGAGTATTTGGCTGTTTTGGCATTTCTGTCCTGGAATATGATGACAATGACATTTGCTAACTTTTATACCTAGGTCATTTCATGTCCGTGTTCATGGGCGACGTAACAGTTCTGTGTTTATTAGTAATGCTGTTGATTTCTTAACTCCCTTGTTTTGGACCCACAACTTTCTCCTGTATTTCCTTTGTGTGTTTCCTTGGCCTTCACTTATGTTTCAATATGTTAGTTTTAGGGAGGCCCAACTAACTTGAACTTACTAACACTGATTCAGTTAACACGAAGCTTAGAGTTTAGGCCCAAATTTCTCTTACTTATAAAACATTACTATTTTTATCTTGAAGCTGTACTTCTGTGGGGCTGGATTTCTTGTTTCTTAGGCTCTCTAGGAGTTCTTTTGAGATAGGCTTACAATCTTCCTTTCTCCTATTGGCTGGAACAGTGACATCTTAAGACAAATTCAGCAGTGTGAACTAGAAACATATTGTATATTTGGTGAACATATGTGTAGAGTAAATACTAAAAAAACCAGTAGACTTAGTTTATTTTTGTTTTGTTTTGGTTTGATCTGTGGAAATTTATTCCTCTAAATGAAGAACTTTTCTAATACAGTTTTGTGGGTCCACTTTAGTCATTAGAACACTAGCTCAATGAAACCAATGGAAATCTCAACACCTTCTAGAAACTCAGTCCTAGTAGAGCTGTAATTAGAGCAGGGCAATGTAATTTCCTAACCAAATACGTTTGCTGCTTATTTGGCTAGTCACAGAATTTAGGACTCTTTACTCAGGTCTGGAAGCAAAGGAACTTGTACCTATTTGTGGCCCTTACATCTGGCTGTTAGCCTGGTGGGTTGAGAAGTCTGACAGAGGGGGCTTTGGGCTGATGTAATTTCCCTGGGTTTCTCCCCTTTGAGTTGCAGAGAGTACTCTGAGATATTCTGGTCTCATCTTGGGCAATGAGGCAAATAGAAGCTTCCTTTGCCTCTCTTGATAAGGGAATCAAATCCCAAACTCTGCCTGAATTAGTGTATCCTGTTGACCATTCTTGACCTTCTCTCCAAGCCAAAAGGAAGGGGGCCATTCCCAGAAGCATGGGAGCATATTCAGTGGGGAGAACGGCCTGATAGGGTGAGAAGAAGAGTTCTTTTGTTCATGGTGAATCCGGAGAGGTGGCCTTGCCAGTTCAGTCTCATCACTGTGGTTCTAAGTGGGGACACAAACACCTAAGCAAGAAAGTGGTTTATAGGATTGCTAAAGATAGGCTTTGATGCCTGGATTCTCCTGTCTCCTTTGAGAAACCTGGTGTAACTGGAAACGTAGGACGCCTCAGGATCAAGCATCACTGAACATTTTTTTCTTTTGGCCAGAATTAAATTGCTTTTACTTCTCTAGAGAGTCCAAGTTAGGATGATAATCAAACTGAAATCCAGTAAGACAAAGCAACCCATCATATCATAAAATATTGGCTACATAGATCAGTTACAACTTTTGTTTTTCTATGCTGATTGTTTTCTTTATTATTTTATAAAGAGTATTAAACATAGTTAGGTAATTAGCTACTAAAATAACCGGTCATGAAGAAAGATCTGCTTTTATGGAATTCTCCAAGAATAATCACACATTTCCTGGAGTATAATAGGCATGCAATAAATTGGTAGAAGAATGAATGATGGAGTTTAAAGATCTATTCATAAGTTTTGTTTGCAATGCACCCCAGCAAGTTTTTATATATAGGGCACTATTAAAAGATAAATCAAGAAGTTAAACCGAAAAAGAGACATTTTAAATGATTAAGGGGAAAAACACAAAATAAATATATTTTTTTGAGATTAATACTGTACAAGTATTTTTATAATGTTTGCAGGCTTTAGTTTATATATTAGTAGTCTAAAGAGTTTCTTTTTCCTCTTTTGGGTCACCGGCACTTTGTGGTAAATCATCAAAATCTTCCTTTTTGTTACTCACATTAATACCAGAACCTGGCATACTGGAGGCATACAATAAATCTTTAAAAACAATAAACACCTCAGGGTGCCTGGCTGGCTCAGTAGGTGGAGTGTGTGACTCTTGATCTTGGGGTTGTGAGTTCAAGCCCCATGTTGGATGTAAAGATTATTTAAAAATAAAATCTTAAGGGGCGCCTGGGTGGCGCAGTCGGTTAAGCGTCCGACTTCAGCCAGGTCACGATCTCGCGGTCCGTGAGTTCGAGCCCCACGTCGGGCTCTGGGCTGATGGCTCAGAGCCTGGAGCCTGCTTCCGATTCTGTGTCTCCCTCTCTCTCTGCCCCTCCCCCGTTCATGCTCTGTCTCTCTCTGTCCCAAAAATAAATAAACGTTGAAAAAAAAAATTTTTTTTTAAAAAAAATAAAATCTTAAAAAAAAAAGAAGCAAAAAAACAAGGGTGCCTGGGTGGCTCAGTTGGTTGAGCGTCTGACTCTTGATTTCAGCTCAGGTCGTGATCCCTGTATCAGGCTCTGTGCTGTTGACAGCATGCAGCCTGCTTGGGATTCTTTCTTTCCCTCTCTGTCTCTCTGTCTCTCTCTCTCTCCCAAAATAAATAAATAAACGTTAAAAAAAAAAAAGATTTTCTCTCTCTCTCTAAAATAAAATAAAAAAATAATAAAATCTTAAAAAAATTATTAAGAAACAATGAATACCTCTAAAATAAAATAAAAAAATAATAAAATCTTTAAAAAATTATTAAAAAACAATGAATACCTCTAAAATAAAATAAAAAAATAATAAAATCTTTAAAAAATTATTAAAAAACAATGAATACCTCTATTTTTTGTGAGAAAGAAAATTCTCACCTTCGTTGCTTCTGATTCTTAAAAATATTAAAATAATATAGATCCAAATATTATTTTTCTCTTATCATCTGTAAGTTTTTCAAATTATAAAAGCAATATAAATTTATTACAGAGAATTTGGAAATACAGAGAATTAAAATTACTTGTAAACTTCAGTACCCAGAGATAGCTCTATTTAATTTTGATATATTTCTTTCCAGCCCAGCATTTTGTTATGTGTACTCTACAGAGGACTTGCCATAGAAAATGCTCTGATAAACAAGAGTTCAAGTAGAAAACCTGTCTCCTGTGGCTCTCTTGTACATCAATAATGCATATTGACAATAATAAAGGCTCTGAGAAGGTTTGCAAGAAAGAGATCTTTTTCATTTTTTAATCCGTGTTTCCCAAACTTATTTGACTACTAAGCCCTGTGTGTGTGTGTATGTGTGTGCCTGTATGTGTGTGTGTAATGCCTATTAGCATCCTCTTACTTTGACAAATTTATTTCTTTTTCCGTTTCTTCTTTGAAGATGTAAGCTTTTCTGAATGTCTGCTCTTGCTATGGAAAATTCCCTTTTAATTTTCTAGGCCTGATCTCTTGGTAGACTTCAGAAAGAGGACCAAGATTCAGAAGGAGAAAATTTGCCCTGGAAAGTAGGAATAATCTTCAAATGCCTGATCATTGTGGGCTGCATAGCACGATTTTATGTACCGCCAGTCCAAAAATTAAATGTATTCATGATTAATAGGATGCTTCTGAGTTTTTGCCAGCTGTGGATTGTGTATCTGGGGAAGCTGATGGGGAGGCCTTTGATCACAGTTTAGCTTGTTGTAGAATTTCCTGTCTCCAAAGAGCAGACACTTACTTTTAAGAGAGGATGGGTGTGTTCCAGTGGGGGTAGGGTGGGTGGGGCACAGACCATAAAATTGTGAGATATGGTTATTATATAGTATACCATGTCCTTGGATCTGTCTTTCTGAGATGACTCCTACCCACAATAAAACATTACCACATGCTGCTGTGGTTAATCAAAAAACTTACTTCAGGACTGCTGTAGCCACACTAAATCTAAACTGGGCATAAAGCACTGTCACCTTCAGATAAAGTGTTGCTAGAAACAAGTGAGGTAGCATCTCCAGCAGTTTTGTGGAGGTTTCCTTTGGGCTTCTATCAACTGTCATTAGTGTCACTAGATTGCTGTGTATAGAGCAGTGTTAGGGATTTCCACCTTGCTTCTTACCCAGCTTTTCCTCTTGATTCCTAAAATGCCAACTTAGTGGTTGCAGTTTGAACAACTCTTTCTTTTAAAATTTTTTGAAAGTTTATTTACTTTTGAGAGAGAGGAGAGAGAGAGAGAGAGAAGCGTGAGCAGGGGAGGGGCAGAGAGAGGGAGACACAGAATCCGAAGCAGGCTCCAGGTTCCAAGCTTGTCAGCACAGAGCCCCACATGGGGCTTGAACTCACAGACTGCGAGATCATAACCTGAGTGAAGTTGGACGCCTAACTGACTGAGCCACCCAGGCACCCCTGAACAACTCTTTTTAATATTTATTTATTTTGAGAGAAAGAGAGAGCATGAGTGGGGGAGAGGGAGAGGGAGAGAGGGAGAGAGAGAGAGAGAATCCCAAGCAGGCTGTACACTGTCAGCACAGAGCCTGACACGGGGCTCAAACTCATGAACCATGAAATCATGACCTCAGCCAAAACCAAGAGTTGGATGCTTAAATGACTGAGCCACCCAGGTGACCCTGAACAACCTTTTTAAAAAAGAAGGTATCAACCTGGTTTGACCTACCTCTTGAATGTATATTTCTATGTGAATTTTATTTTATAACCAACAATTCAACCATTGGTATTTTAGGAAGTGTAGAAATCATATAACCAAAGATGCATATAAGGGGGTATGTTTGAGAGATTCACAGAAAAATGAAAAGCCCTTCATCTGACTGAAAACTCACATTGAAACCATTTGAGAAAAATTAGACTGGTTGCATTTGGTTTTTATACAAGTGTTCACCTGGTCACATTTTGCCCTCTTGTTCAGGGTCTGAAATCCATCTAGATATTAAAACTTCCAAAGACAGGTTACTGACTTCAAGGAAGGTATGAAGTAGAATTGGTAGGTATATAAAATGTGAAACTTTGCTTTCTGGGATAGTGTAAATGTTGCAAAAGTTTTTATGAAGTTAGAAAATAAAGTCAAAGCAGAATGAAAAGCATTTCACAGCTCACGTGAGATTGATCGCTTCGTTATCTTACATGGATACTAACTTGTTTCCTCACATCAAGGCTGGAATTACTTGTTGTTATTGAACAGACAGGTTTCCTCTTCCCTTTTGGTCAGCCTTGACTGCTTAGGTAATGTCCACTTGGGGAGAGACTTGCTATTACTGGGAACAGCAAACTGGGTCCCCTCAAGTATTTTTGCATTCCAGTATCCAGTCTTCCTTTCTTTAAAAGTAATATAAGCTTTTCCTGGAGTAAGGACTATCTTTCTAAACTTCCCTTGCCACTAGGTATGGCTGTGTGACTACATTCTGGCTAAAGGACTTAAGCATGAAATTTTCAGAAAGGGGATACATCCCCCCTTCTTTAATCCATTCTTTTTTCCTGATGCCTGGAATTGGATGAGATGGCTGTACTCGAGCAACCATTATGGATCAAGTAGAAGCATGAAGCAGATGCTGAGGAGAGCTTTGCAGGAAGGTAAATGGAACCTGGGTCTTTATTACTGTAGAGCACTATACAGTCCTGGGTAACTTCCTTTAGACAGACCCTTGTTTATGAGGGAAAATAGGCATCTACCTTGTTTAAGCCATTGTTGTTTGGAGTTTTCTGTACTATTCTGAGGAACCTCATCTTCTATCATATTCTGCTATCTTTAGGGCTGAACCAGTTCTTTGTCAGGGCCATGATCATAGCACAGACCACAGTAAACCACATTCACTGAGAAGAGTCAACTTACTAGCACTATATTGAGGCATTTGACAAGGCAATTCTCAGGATGGATTCTTTGTCTTCACCCTTTACTAGGGCAGGGTGTCAGGACATGCTAATCCATTCAGCTAATAATTGAGTGCCTATTATGTGCCAGGAACTGTATTAGACTCCAAGAATCCAGTGAGAGCAAAACAGCCATAGTCCCTGCCCTGACAGAGCTTGTAGTCTGGTATGGAAGATGGATATTAATCAAAGGACCATAGTTAGGTAATTAGTCTACAGACTGTGATAAGTGCTCTGTGGAAAAGCACAGGAAGCTATAAGAACCTATATTAACAGAGAAATCTCATGTAGGCGAGGGAGTAGAGGAGGGCTAGGTGGGGAGGCTCTCCTGGACAAGGGGCTTTTGAATTGAGATCTGAAAGGCGGATTCGATTTACTTACATGAGGAAGGGTGTGTATGATGTTTTAGAGAGAGGGCATGGTCTGTGCAGAAGCTCTGAGGAGGGAGAGAGCTGGTGCATCTAGGAGTGGAAAGGTCACTGTTGTGTTACTGGTGCACAGTGAACAAGGGAGAGCAGTGTAAGTAAACTGCACTTCCTTGGCTAGGATGGCATTTTTCAGGAAATAAGCATTACCTTTTATTATGAAATTATTTTAGAGTCCGATTGTTCATTTTATATTTATTTTTAGTTTATTTCTGAGAGAGAGAGCACGTGCAGGAGGGTCAGAAGGAAAGGGAGAGAGAGAATCTCAAGCAGGCTCCACACTGTCAGCTCCACAGAGTCCATCCATTGCGGGGCTTGAACTCAAGAACCGTGAGATCATGACCTGAGCCAAAATCAAGAGTCAGAGAGTCTTAACTGACCAAGCCACCCAGGTGGCCCAAGAATCTGAGCGCTTAATTCCTAATCTGTCACACAATAGATAACACAATCAGACCTTTAATATCCTTGGGAATGATGCTCTAGGATGTGTAACTAAGCTCCAGGTTCCTTTTCGTGCAATTCTTGTGTATCAGCTGTCATTTGCGCATTTGTGCAGGTGGACAGTGGGCACAAATGGAACCAGCATTAAAGACATCACACAAACTGAAGCTCCTAGTGAGAACGCTAGTGCCGTGAAATGTTTTTAATGAGCACGTTTCCTTGAGTAGAGCCCCATTCCTAAAAGAAAATGATTTTAGCAGAGTAGCTTGAACACACGTGAGTTAGTGAGTCTCCTTTTTTGAGAAAGGTATTGCTGAAATGGCACCTTTTAAGTTAATGCTAGTGAAAGGAAAAACAGCAGAGGCAGGAAAATATTTATTTTCCAAACGTGTTTTATTTATAGATTGGTGAGTTCTTAGAAAAGATGATTTAATAATTGATTCCTTCTTTGTTTTGAACAAATACGGTATTTTGTGCCTTTCTTTTAAGCATAGTAACTAGTACTGAAACATTCAAGAGTGCAGTACTGTAGGAGAACAAAGGTCTATTCTTGGGGAAAAAAAATAATACAGTCAGCTATTATTCAAGACCCACAATCGATGGCAAGCGACTTTAAGGAGTCGCGTTTGCTCTAAAGACGAGTCTATGCTGCCTCTTACACTATTGCCATCCCTGCTGCTGCCCAGGCTTCAAAGAACGCTTTGTTCCATCCATTTTCTTGCCTTCTGGTGAGAGACAGACAGCAATGTCTTGCTTCTCCCCATTTCCCCTCTAATATTTCTGAATGCTGATGTGCCTTTGCTACTTCTGGGAGAGTCAAAGGCAGCATAGTATTCAGGTCTTCCCCTTCACTGTGTACTCTGTACCAACTTGGACCTGGTGTGGTACAGTGACTCTCTTTTTCTCAGTAGCTACTGTAAAGTTTCTTTCTGTCTTCCCCTTCCAATCCTCCTTCCTTCCCTCCTTTCTTTTTTCAGTAGTTTGTTGAGGGGAGAGATTGGCAGTTTGGGGCTTGGGTTGAGAGTCTCTTTGGGATAAATGGAGAAAGAAAAGGGAAACTTTTTTAGAAGCTCCATAAAAGGAATACATGGGTAACACCTCTAACCATGGAGGTAAGAGAAACTGCTAGGCTCTGTAGACCAAACCAAGCCTCGACATTTTAGGAAGAAGTTAAAACGAGAAATGTTTTTATGATATCCTCTGTTTTATTGGCCCAAAGAAACATACCTTTCATGTGGTCTCCTGTTGCTTCTTTTTTTATGAGTTCAGGCTCTACCATTGACTAGCCAGGGAGGTGGGTTCAGGACACTGTTGAGGTAGAGTAGATAGTTCAGACACTTGTGAATGCTTTCCAGATAAGATCACACATCTTCTTAATCTTGTCTTAATTTAGGCAATGGGCACACAGTAGATGCTTAATGATGGCTTTTTTTTTTTTTTGATAGAGAGAGAGAGAGAGAGAGAGAGAGAGAGAGAGAGAGAGAGAATCCCAAGCAGGTTCCACACTGTCAGTGCAGAGCTCGATGCAGGGCTCGAACTCGCTAACCATGAGATCATGACCTGAGCCAAAGTCAGACGCTTAACCCACTGAGCCACCCAGGTGCCCCACTGATGGCTTTTTAATGTATTGACACAGTCAGTCATCAGGAGAGGGAAAAGTGCCTAAAACTTAAATTCTAATCCTTCCAAGAGAGCCTGCAGAAGGGACAAAGGTTGGGGGATTCTGGACATCGTTTAGGGTCTGTATTGAGCCTCTTTGTGGCATCTGTCAGGTGTTTACCTCCTGGAGCATTATATCCTCTGGACATCAAGTGTGCCATTACACTCAGATTTCTCTTACAGACAGAATTTATCATTTTATGGTCATAGGATAAATAGCCCCATAGTTGACTCTGTGTTTTGAGCCCACACTGCAGTGCTGAGGCCCCTGTTCAGAACGACTTGTTTGCTTTTCTGGCCCCTGAGGACCCCTCCTAGAGCACTTACTGCCTGTACCATTCATTTGCTCAGCCATCATTTTGCATTGCCCGTCCACTTTACATTGTTAGCTAATTGTTTTCTGTGTACAATCCTCATCCCCCCAACTGGTTTATAGCTTCGGGATCTTATACTACTTTTGATCCCCTCTTAGCACACAGTAGGCAATCAACAAATATTAAAATCTGGAAGTTTCAAGTGAAGATAGTTTTGCTCTTGTAGAAGATTCTGGCAATATCATTTTATTTAGTTCTTTTATAGAACCCAAGACCATGTTTACCTGAGTAGATAATTCCTTAGAGTGTGCTAAGATATTTACACACGTGCCTCTTTCTTTGGTCTTAGCATTGTTAGTGAGAGTGTGTGTGCACATGTGTGTGTGCTGAGGTTGAAGTTTGTAATGCTTCACACAGAAAGCCCATAGGTAGAAGTCCATTCTCTCTGCAGGTAAAACACAGGACGGATTGACCAAATGCTCTCCACAATGAATAAGGAATGCAGTGTGAAAGATAGAGTCTTGAGTCTGAAGTGCTAACACTCTCGTTAGCCTTTTCTTTAAAGGGCTCAGAGTAGAGTTCACTCTGTTTTCCATAAAGAGCCTTCTACTTATCCCTGGGAGGAAGAGGGTGTTAAGAGGAACTTTACTGCACACGGGTTTCAAGTGAAATTTGGAGAGAGGCAATAAAACGGAGTCCATGAGCAATTTAACCTTAAAAGTTTAGCAAAGCTTTGTAATTTTGAAAATTGGGAACCACCAAATTTCTATCAATAGGGTCAAGTAAAGTTTGGGGTATTTACCTAACAGAAACCAGATGCTGTTAAAAAGAATGAAGTTGATAGGCATGCACAACATGGGAATAATCTACGAAAAGTCAAAAAAGCAAGTTATAGAGCAATTTGTAAAGTATGATCCCAATTACATAACAAAACATAACAAGAGATTTTTGCATATAGGCACATAAAGTCAATTTGCAGAAAGAAGTCTGGCAGGATTGAGAGCAGACAGATTAATGGGTGATTACCTCTGGGAAGTAAAGACAGGTGGGATTTTCTAGTTTACTCTGTATATTTTTGTATTGTTTGAAACTTTTAAATTGAGAACATATTTATATCTTATTTGGTTATGAAAACGTAGAAAGAAAAACATACAGCCAGTGGTCCATAGATAGTCCCCTGTGGTTTCCCCTTTGTGGTGTCCTATGAGAGAAAACTGGAAGAACAATTGAACAGTGTGTAGTTTTGAATTAATTGCATTATTATTATTATTTTTGGCCAAAGATGAGTGTGGTTCAACTTGAGTATTGCTAAACAATGAGAAACTGTGATATGAAATAGCATATAAGCAGTTTCTTTTTATTCCCTTTGTTGAGTCAATTTAAAAGTCATCGGATATTGGTTGAGCAATAACGTGCAACAATTAGTTTAATAATATCATTTATGTAATCAAACTTATATTTTCTAACAATTCTATCTCGGTTAGAGGCATTCCGTGCGTGAGAGGCATAGTGCTAATTTCCAGAAGGAAGCTATGACACCACATTTACAAAATGCTCTTGCATATTTTATCCTGTTGGATCCCGTTAAGAGCAATGGCTGAAGTCAGGCAGCGCTGGATCTGCTTAACACAGGAGGAAACAGTCTCAGAGAAAATGAGTGACATAAATCGAGTCACGGTGTAGCAAGTGACAGGGTCCAGACTTGGATGGAGCCAGGCTGTTCAATTTCAGATTTTGTTCTCTTTCTTCCCAGCAGGAGGGTGTGCACTGTAGCAGAGTTGCTCGGGGTAGAATGTACTGGGACCGTGTTTTGTGTCAGTAAAGCCTCAAACCATTGCAAAGTGTTGTGAAAGAGTATTTGGCTTGAAGGGAAAAGATGAGGGTCAAATAAAATAACAAATACGAAAGAACTTCCTCGAAAGACATTTTACAAATGTGATGTAGTGTTTTGGTTGTCACTGGTGTAACAACACACTCCATCTCTCCTTGGTATGCTTTGAGAAGTGCCTGGGCACTCTGCTCTCATTTAGATGGGAAAGCTGATGCGGAGGAAGGGGAGAGGTGAGAAGGGAACAGAGCCAGGAAAGGAATCTCATGAACTGACCTCCATTTGGATCAAATGGACTTGTTGCCATTAAGAGAAGCTTCTTTCAAAGAGGAGGTGGGCCTACTACAGACGCCAAGGGGCTCCTGTTCTCCTGTGTGGACAGATTTTGAGTGACATTTTTTAGGATTGTGCTCAGCCCCTGCACCATATCATTGGAGCTGGGACAATAGGTGCTTTTGGGGGCTCAGATCAAATGGAATTCACCGTGCGGCTGCCACAAGGGTACCCCATCCTATATCTTTGGATCCGGAAGAGGTTATAAAGGCAAGGCTTTATGCTTCATTACTGGCCTGTAAGGTCATGTGCTCCTTTGAGCATTGGGTTTCTTAAGGACAGACTGGATTATCATCACTTCTTGTTGTTTCGTTTGGTTTTCATAATGGGAAGACTTGAGAACCAAATTGATAATTCAGGCTCAGATAAATTCATTCCCAAGAAGAATGCTGCCAATGACTTAGGTAAAGGCATATCAATTTTTTGTCAAAATCTGGATTGATTTCCTTCCTCCTCATGGCAGACAGAATGCTATATGTTATCAAACTATGTATTCTTTTTCTTTTGGGCTTATTTTCCAGCCTTTCTTTCAGTTGGCTGGAGACATCTTCTGGGGCCCTGACATCCTCTTCTGGATCCTGTGCTTAGAGTTAACAAATGAGGAGACACAAAGTAAAGGATTATGTGTGGGGTTTTATCGGGATGAGACCAGAAAGTAGCCTGTCCTCTCTCCTGGTTTGTTGACTATAAGCACAGGATTTGGAAGAGGGCCCTGAGGCCCTGGAAGATGATGAAGCCACTGGAGGAAGAGGCCCAAGACCCTGAATAGCTGCGTGGAGTCCAGCCCTCTCCTGATCTGTTCTGGACTGTAACATGAGCAAGAAATACTCTCCCTGTGCAATTCCACCAAGATGTAGGGAATGTTTGGTCTAGTAGTTCCCTTCCCTGATTAATATACTCTCTCCTCTATTGGAAACCTCTCACCTGTCTTTACTTAATGTTACCTCTTCTCTTTGGTTACTCCAGTGACTTGCACATGTCATAACCTAGGATGTACCCCTCTCTTTGCGGTACCAATGTTACAATTAATTATATACCTTTCTAGCTCACACGGTTTTCCTTTTCAAAATCTTCTTTGGGAGGGATGAGTGTGTAGATCCTCCTCTAACTATCCTTTGAGACTACTAGGAACCAGTCATGGCATAAGGAGTTTTGATTGCAATCCAAGCAGAAAATTCCTCCTGAATGCTGAGTTCATAGTAGCTTTATTCCCCACAGAGTTCAAATGGTGACATTTCTTAAGGCAGAGGAAGAAAGAGGACAGTCAATCCTTTTATTTAATTTTGGCAAGACTGCGGGTTATGGTGCTCTGGGGAAATGCAGCCACAGATGTATCAACCTTTTAAAAAATTCTTGGCAGTCTAACCTTTAAGTCATAAACCTAAACACAGACAGCGCATCCTCGAAAAAAGCTTGTTGGCTGGCTACATTTGACACCGATATCCCACCTTCCAAAACTGTCCCTTCCAACTTTGTTTGTGAAATGCAAGTTCTGTTTATTTATTTATTTATTTTTTCAACATTTTTTTATTTATTTTTGGGACACAGAGAGACAAAGCATGAATGGGGGAGGGGCAGAGAGAGAGGGAGACACAGAATTGGAAACAGGCTCCAGGCTCTGAGCCATCAGCCCAGAGCCCGACGCGGGGCTTGAACTCACGTGGACCGCGAGATCGTGACCTGGCTGAAGTCGGACGCTTAACCGACTGCGCCACCCAGGCGCCCCAGGTTCTGTTTATTTTAATCAGTATCTGTTTCCTAGATTTTTTGGGTGTGTTGTGATTTTTCAGCATATTAGGCAGTTTTATGGTTAGCTCAGCAATCACTGTACTATATAACTTTTGCTGCCAAGTTATGGGTAAGCAGAAGGGATTTTCTCTTTTCCTTTTCTAGTGATAATCTTGCATCTCTGTTTGGGAGGCAGCATAGCAAGGTAGTCAAGATCTTGGCCTCTGGAACCCTACTGCCTGAGTTCTAACACCAGGTTAGCATTTTGCCTGTTGTGTGACTTGGGGCAAGTTACTTCACTTCACTGTGCCTTGTTTTCAGAAACAATAATTTTTCCCACTTCATAGAATCATTGTGAGCCAGAGGGGTTAATTTGCCTATGGACCTTAGGTGCATGCTTGGCATGATGTAAGTACTTCATAAATATTACCCATCAATATTCACTGAATGCCAAGCTCTGTGTTTTCATAGGCTTTAATTACATGGGGATCAAAAGGAGAAAGTAGCTATCATTATTTAATTCATTAGATCTTTAAGTCCCCTCTGTGCTTTTTAAGGACTTAATTAGCTAGAGTTTTAAAACTTGTTTTGGGGGAAATTTTCTATTTTTATATGTACAAAAATAGAAAAAAGTATGAAATAATATATATCAAAGTGTTAATAGCATCATCTTTGGGAGGTTTGAATATGGATGATCTTAACTCATTTAAAACTTTCTCATTTCCGTTTTCCATGTCTTTCCATATTTGCCTATATTGCTTATAGAATTTTGTTTTAGCAGGCCAAAGAACTTCATAATTTTGACATTTCCAAAGAGAATGTTATTTGTACTGTATTTACATGTGATTTATATGAAATTTCACATGAAGTGAATATTTTTTGCCTTAACTTTTTGTGATTTCCCCCTATGTTTTCTCCATTCTAATAAAAGCATTGGTAAGATCAGTGACGCAAATTGCCACTCACAAAGACTTCTAGAACATAGTTGCACATTCTATGTAACTTCTCTATAAGTAGCTTTTCCTCCTTTGTTTCTTTCGCGCCTCATGTCTGATAGTCCTGGTAATTAGCTGGGTTCCTGCCAGCCACCCTGATTCAGGTATGGGTCAAATAGCTATAGGACATGGAGCTCATACTAAGGGGACTGCTTCTGCTTTTACCTTGAAAAAATGTACTCATGATCCAACCCCTAGAGATGAATGTGACCATACCAGTGTCTGAAATGGGAAGGGGGTTGACCAGATCCCTCACAGTCCACCTGCTCTTACACAAAGCCCATAAAGAATTGGACTGGGTAAAAAAAGAAATCTCCTGGTGGGAAAGGGAAAATGTGGTCCTTAGCAATACCCTTTGTTCTGTTGAGAGAGGGGAGCTGATGACTCAAGTAGAATCATGGTGACCATCTATTGACAGCTTCCTACTTGACACATATGATCCTTACTAATCGCCACAATCCTGAGGGGTAGGGGAGACGGTGACAATAACAATAATTCCTTGACAATAGTAACCAAGAGCTAACGTTTGTGAAGCACTTGCCATGTGCCCGCCACCAAGCTAAGCTCTTTACATGATTATCAGTCAACATCGTCAAACCTCCAAGGGGACTTGTCGCTGTGATCCCCACTGCATAGATGAGAACAGTGAGGCTCGGAGAGGTTACTTGACAAGGCTAAGTTTGACTCTAAGTCTGTGTGACTCCACAGGCACAGTTCACCATGACATTATATTGCTAAATTGTTCTATGGTCAAATCTTTTTTCAGGATTTTAGCACTTCCGAATGTCTTAAGTGTTTAATCTGGTGATAATAAATTTCTTTTCATCTCCTTTTTCTTCCTAATAATACTTACACTTAAATGTATTTTTAAGTAAACTTTATTTATTTTTAATGTTTATTTATTTTTGAGACAGAGAGAGACAGAGCATGAACGGGGGAGGGGCAGAGAGAGAGGGAGACACAGAATCCGAAGCAGGCTCCAGGCTCTGAGCCATCAGCACAGAGCCTGACGTGGGGCTGGAACTCACGGACTGTGAGATCATGACCTGAGCCGAAGTCGGACACTTAACCGACTGAGCCACCCAGGTACCCCACATTTATGTATATTTTTATACAGATGTTTTAATCTAGATTTATCTGTATTAATTATCCTTTTTTTGGTCTTCATAACCAACCCATGGGGCAGTCAGGACAGGTGTTATCTCAGCTTTGCCTATGAGGAAAATGGAACCCCGAAAAATGGACTTACTTCAATGTATGCACCCAGTAAGTGACAGGAGTGGGGCTGGCCCTGAGATCTTCTGGCTGCCGGTCCAGTTCTTGTTCATCTCTGCTTGGTTCTGACACCTCTTTCTCACAGGTTAGCCATCTTCTTCTTCCTGCTCCAACAGGACTGCTTTTTGTTAGAACAAAAACAATTTCTTGGTTAGTTTTAATAGGTTAGCAGGATTAGGACGTGCATATGGGATCAGGCGGGACAAGCAGAGAACACGGTCCACCAGGAGTTTTCATACCTTGAGTCGTGTGCATCAGGAGGTGTTCGCTAACCCCCGGGTGGGGTAATTGTGCTCACCCCTGCAGAGTCTTGGAAAAGGGCCAGTGATGCAGTGGGACACCCAGTACTTGAGGAGCTTGGCCCCTTGCCAGCCCGTGCACTGTTTCTTCAGTCCCGTGTTTAGCTCTCCCTGAAAGCAAAGACCACCCGTCTACAAATGATTCCTTTTTTAAAAAGTTGCCCCGAAGCCATTTCTTTATGTGAAAGCTTTTAGTTCGTCCCTATGCTAGATACTCAATTTTTATCACCAAATGAGGCTTTTTTTTTTTTTTAGAAGAAGTTATTTTTTCCTTTTAAAGAGAAATATCAGAAGACAGGAGTTAGTGGAAGCAATAAAGGAAACCATTAATACAGATTGAGAATTAGATGCTGCTTTCTGGTGGAGATGGCAAGGAGGGGTGTTTTCCATGTTACAGGGTGACATGGTTGTCATAACAGCAGCAAACTGCTGGGTGGAAAGACAGCAGAAAGGCTGTTTATTGTGTGGCTGGTCCCTGGAAGGTCCAAATTGTGGTCCCTTTTGGACTCAGATTCTGAGATCTAATTTTGTTATGAGAAATGGAGTTGTGAGAGAAGGTAATATTATAGAGAAGAAAGAATCTGGAAGGCATGGGTTCTAGGCCTGGCCATGTGACATAATTACCTATGTGACTTTAGGAATGTCCCTTAACAGCTCTGGGCCTTTGCTTCCTTACCGTAGAAAGAAGTGGTGGACCAGATCTGTGGGATCTGACCCTCACTGTGTATCAGAATCACCAAGGGGAACTTCTAAAAAATACAGGTGCCTGGGCCCCATACATAGAGATTCTGATTTAATTGGTGTGGGGTGTACCCAATGTCAGTATTTTTAAAGGCTCTCTAGGGGATTCAGATGTGTAGCCTGGTTAAATAGACTCTAAAATCCCCTAGGCTCTAGGGGTGCCTGTGTGGCTCAGTCAGTTGAGCATCTCTTGATTTTGTTTCAGGTCATGATCTCATGGTTCGTGGGTTTGAGCCCCATATCGGGCTCTGTGCTAACAGCACTGAGCCGTCTTGAGATTCTGTCTCTGTCTCCCCCTCTCTCTGCCCCTCCCCTGTTCACACTCTTTCCCAAAACAAACAAACAAACAAACAAACAAACATTAAAAAAATAATCCCCTCTAGCTCTAAGAGTCTATTATCTGGTTGGTCTCTTACCAAAGGATTTCTGAACCACACAACAGCTTAGAAATGTGCTTACTGTAATGAACACTGGATTATTTTTGTCTTGGAAAATACAGAAAAGTTATCGAAGAGTTATAGAAGCTATGTTATTGATTTGTAAGATAATTCTCTAGAGGAATCTGTAGATTTCTTCTATGAGACATTGAACATGGGAGAGAGTCACAGAGTTTAATACAGCCAGGAAGGAAGAATTGTTCATTTTTGGGTTACAGAAAGCTTTTTTTCCTTAGAAGTTTATGCTAGAAAAATATGTTCATAGTCCTAGAAGAGAATGTTTGGGTTGCAAACTATTTTAAAGGTAAGCACAGTAATTTTTAGACCACACAGCTTTTTTTTTTTAATTCTTATTTTAGAGAGAGCGAGAATGTGTGCAAGTGGGGGGAGGGGCAGAGAAAGAGAGACAGAAAGGGGGAGAGAGAGAGAGAGAGAGAGAGAGAGAGAGAGAGAATCTCAAGCAGTCTCCATGCTCAGCATGGAGCCCGACGCAGGACTCAGTCCCACAACACTGGGATCATGACCTAAGCCGAAATCAAGAGTCAGACACTCAACCAACTAACCCACCCAGGTACCCCCTTTTTAGCTCATACTAATATTTAAGTCCAAAGGGATAAAACAATATTTTTTTAAAGGCCAAATTATTAAGTCTGTTTTTGAGTCAAACCAGTCCTCATTAAAGCAAATTACTCTTCCTTGAGAATCAGATTTCTCCAAACCAGATTTGTCTTTAAATGTAATACACTAGAAAACATAAGATTAATCAAATGTTCTTTTCATTTATTTAGTTTCAAATTATTAACCATATAAGAATTGGGCTGAATTTTTTAAATAGTTTTTACTTGGGTATCAGAAGAAAAATCGAGATGTGTGACATAAAATTTGGTAGCAAAGCTTTCCTCACAAGTACTTCCTGTTCATGTCTGAGGTTCATTGGATCCCCAGAGATGGTTATCATCCAACACATAAGCAGGTCAGAGTAAATCCAAAGCCCAAGGTCATCCCCCATCCCTCCCTCCCTCCCTACCACAAACATAAAAAGCTTTCACTATGTAATCTCCTTTTGTGTCTGAAGAATCTCTCCAAGATTCTGAACTGCTGTTTCTTCCATACAGGAAGCCACCCTCCATTTCTATGATAAACTTCACATTTATTTTGAATTGAGATCCTATGCTCTATAACAATTATGTACCAGGAGAGTGGACTGCAAATGAGCTCACGCTGCAGCCGGTAGGAGGGTGTATAATTAGATAAGAGGTGTTTTTGAAACAATGTTTCTACTGACTCTTTTTCCTGAAAAGGGAAAGAAAATGGAGTTTGTATTCAAAAATTCTATGAGGCTTTAAAAAAATACTGGGTGTTAGTTTTTAAGTACAGAAAAGCATGGTGAAGAAAACAAAAATGACCCAAATTCATCACCTAGGTAATCCAGTAAGCCTCCGAAACTCACATGTGCAAAAAAGGACACAGAAGAACTACTCCCTAAATATCTGTTTTTAATACAGAACTTTTTTTTTTTTAATTTCTAAAATGAGGTGGGGTGCCTGGGTGGCTCAGTCGGTTAAGCGTCCAACTTCGGCTCAGGTCATGATCTCATGTTTTGTGAGTTCAAGCTCTGCGTCAGGCTCTATGCCCACATCGGATCCTGGAGCCTGCTTTGGCAGGCTGTGTCTCCCTCTCTCTCTGCCCCTCCCCCACTTTCTCTCTCTCTCTCTCAAAAATAAAGTAAACATTAAAAAATATTGAAAAAAATAAAATGAGACTAGAATATAATAACTATATTTTGGCCCCTTATTATGTGACAATTCCTGTTCTAACTTTTAATCCTCCAGCAACTATTATAAAGTAGATTATTATTGTCCTCACTTTGCAGATGAGAAAAGATGCTAAGTGATTTATTTGCCTACGGTCATGGTTAATATGCAGGACAGCTGGGATTTGAACTCAGACAGCCTGGCTTCCAAAGCCCAGCTCATAAACCATTTCTTACGCCACTTATTACAGAATTCTTGGGAGTTAAACTATAGAAAGTTATAACTACTCTTGCTAAGTAAATTAGTTTGCTGTGGAAACCCAAAACTATCATCTTAGGTTGTTGAAGAACACTTCTGAAGACCATCTTCTTATTCAGACCTACCCCTTGGGATCAGCTCAGAAAAGCAGAATTTGGTTTAACAATACCTGAAAGATTATGCAATTTCACATGTTGTATTAGATTAACATTATGTTTACAGGGTGGAAAGTGCCAATTGTGGCTACAGTTTGAAATTGATTTCCCTGCTTGCTCTTCTTTATTTTTCAATTATTTAATTTTTTTTCTTTCTGAGGATCTTCAAAATATGGTCAAGATCTAAACCATGGAGTGCTGCTTTCATCAGAGCAATGATAATGGTGGTAATGCATCTTGTACCTTGTCAGATGAGGCCTAGGACTTGATTTGCCTTCTAGAATGGAGGATGACTTCAGGGAACAGTTTAAGGGACCAAGATCCTTCTCTGGTTGTAATTAACACCTTAGAAGCCAACATTTCATATATGCAGATAGAAAATTATTTTCCTAAATGCATTCTGTTACACATGCTGGCTCACACATTGGTGGAATCTTGTATTTTATTCATTCGTCAAACCTTTTTCTTTAATTTTTTCTTTTTTTCTTTTTGCCATTTAAGAATTTATTTGTTGCACAAGTAATAAGTGAAAGTACACAAGTAGATATAACCATCGGATTTATAAGAATTCAAATCTGTAAGTAACAAATGGTGGAGAAAATGTAGGTACCCAGGAACTCTCCCACACTGCTCCTGGGAGCGTAAATTATTACAGTTATCTGGAGGGTAATTTGGAGAGAGTGAGGTTGAAGCTGTGCACCCCCCACAACCCAGTGGGTTTGCACCCTTGGCAAGCTCTTGTGTCAGAGTGTAAGAAAACAAGTACAAGAGGGTTCATTGCAACATGTCAATAATGAAAAAACAGACAAACTGGAAGCAAATGTAACTGAAACGGAGAAATACAGAGCGGTCTTTTTCATGTGATGGAATATTATATAGATATGAAAATGAATGAACTACAGTTACATGCACCAACATAAAGAAATCCCCAAAACATAATGTTGAATGAGAAAGGCAAGTTCCAGAAGGAGCTTTATATACCATGATTCCATTTATACAAGCCTTTAAAACACTACATTGTTTATGGTTATAAACATACTTAGGAAATATCTAAAAACATGCATGGGATTGATAACTACTGGTCTCAGGATGGTGGTTTACTGTGGAGCAGAAGGATGAACAATAGATCTGGGGCTTTCCTTACGTCTGTAATGTTTCATTTCTTAAACTGGATGGTAGGTACATGCATGTCTCTACTCTTGTCTGAGCTGCTGTGTATATGTTTCCAGTATTTCACAGTTCAGTACTAGAAAAGAATGCAACTGTCTTGAAACCCCATTGTAATTTTATCAAAATAACAACACCAAATAGAATCAGGAAGAAGGGAAGGAAATCTGATGAAGTAACATGAAATGACTGCTTTGCTTAAGGAAACTTGTTGAAAGCACAGACAAAATGAACACAGCACTAGAAACACTAGATCGGAGGGATGATGACCTTTCCTCAAACTTCTCCTGACCCCTTATTTCAAGATGTCCCTAGCCCAGTAAAAGACCAAGGAGGAGAAAGTGAAGGGAAGAGGATGTGTCCTTGGTCCAGAAGAGGGATCTAAGTCTTTCAGAATAGGACCATGAAGTGCCTTTTGAAGAGACACACACAACCCACAGGTGCTGGGCATCTCAAGGCTTAAATAAAACTTCATCTTCATGAATGTTTCTGATCCTAATGCAAATATTTAGTTCTTATTCCTCACCATTCTTGGTAGGGTGTTTTGTCTCCCGTTTTAGAGCTTTCAGCTACGGCAGAAGTTCAGGAGGCTGATTTCCTACCATCTTCCTCTTCTTCCTGTGTCTGCTCTCAGGGCAGTGGCCGGTGCTTTCCGGGAATAAAGAGAAAGGAAAGTACCAAGCAGATTCTAGTAGGCAGTTGCAGCACACGGTATTAGGATTGCCAGCCTAACATTGTCCACCTTAGAAGACGATCTCATATTCTAGAAACCTTTATTCTGTCTTCCTCTGTGTGCCATTCATAGCCAGAGCAGAACCATAAAATAAAAGATTTGAGTCCGGGAAGTTGTTTTAATACTGGGATTGTAGTAGAGGAAGGGATCCTCGACATTCAGTACAGTGTTCTCATTTTACAGATAGCAAGAGTAAGATTCCAGTATATGTAAGTAGCCTGACCCAAGAGGTGGGAGAGCCAGATTGGAGCCGCCATTCCTGCCCTCACGTGAGGGGCTTCCTGCTCCGCCGGCCATCTCTTCAGAGCCCATCTTGTTTCCAGTTCTTACCTTTGGCTGAACTATCTGAACATTTCCCCTGTGTTCCATCTCTAATTCCAAGACCTTTCCGGGTTATCTCCAGTGAAAAGAGACATATTATGTTGTCCTTTTGCCAACGAGTTTCAAAAGGAGTGAAAGAGGACACCGAGGGAGGTGAAGATAAATGCATTAATCCTGAGCCCCTCACACTGTGCTTCAGATCCTTAGGGAATTTTTTCCCCCCCTGAAAGAGATGAGAGGTTGAGCCACTCTGAGCTATGCTTTCCTCCTTAGGAATGACTTTCCTTTATAGTCAAGGTTAAAGCAGGAGTTTAAGGTCAGGGCTGCTAGTCAAAGAACAACCAAACTATGACATTAAAAAGGTTTCCTTCCTTATCTAGCAGTTATGTTTTAAAATAATTCAAAGTATATAAATTTAGGAGATGGATACATTCTCCCAGCTGTTTTCTGTAAAAGTAATTTTCACATCACATAATATATCTCAAAAGCAAACGATCAATTGTAAGCCTACCTGTGAATCTAAATGAAGTAGGCTCCTGAACGTCCATTTAATGAGGGCTTTTAAATGTCTCAGAGGTTTTAACACTGATTTATATTAACAGGTAAATTTCTAAGGCAAGATTCTCTGAGACTGGTTGCTGGGGGCAAACTAACTGCTTCAGCTGGGAGCTGTACTTGTAATCCTTTTTTACTTGTCCCCCCAGAAATATCAGCTTCACACAGCAGTGAATTGAGGCAGCATCCATCTTCCAGCTGCGGAGCCTCTCCGCCAAAGTGAAGGGTATTTGTGATTGAGTCTGGCCACCAAGCAAATTGCCAGTGTCCACCCATAATAATTCTTCATCACATTTCTTTCTCTAGGGCATATTCCTTGTCTCAAAATACTTGCTGACGGTACTTAATGAGTGGAGAAAAAGGCAGAGAAATAAGAAAAACCCATTATACAGACAACCCATTTTCTAGGCTAACAAACATGATACCAAGAATATCGTAGTGCCTCATCTAATTCCTTGTTGGATCATAACCCTGTAGGATTTATAATAAAATCTTCAGGCATATTAATGACGGCAAATTTTGTTTCTGGGGAAAATGGGAATAAATGTTCTTCAAATTTAAATATAAATATATGGTAAAGAAGAAACAAAAGCTGTCGCATAATGAAGGCCTGCTATAAAAAAGGATTACGTTGTGACTATTTTGTTTCTTTATTTTTTTCTACATTTAGTATAGTATACTTTCATTCTTATGTAACTTTTCTAGATTGATTTCAAGGTAATTTATATTACACAGACTTTTCTGACCCCAAAAAAGGTGATCCTAGAATATTCCTCTACTACACTTCAATAAATTATTTGCATATGTAAGGAAAATATGAAGAGCAGCTTTCTGAATCTTGATAAAACAAAGGGCATCTTTTCTGCTAAGGCTTTTACTCTCTTTCATTACTTCCTTCTGTATTCTCTGAGGCCTCTCCCAGCCTTAGGAGATTTGTCTGTTTAGCCTGATTTTAATTTCCTCAGTAGGATGTCTTCTTCCCTTGGGAGATGAGACGCAAGCTTCTCTTGTGTATTAGAGCTTTCTCCTTTTACAAATATAAAAGCAAAGAATCCTTTTCCAGTGATTTGCACTACACAGTCCATTTGGTTAATTCTCGTCTGGGTTTCTCAGACCTTGATTATTCTCAAGATCCTCAAATCAAGGTCTCATTTGTTTTCATAGTATCATAAAAATTTACTTTATTCACTGTTTTTAAAACAGCCCTCAGATCCTTCTTGAATTTCTTGTAATTACCTGTCTAACTATACATTTATTTATTAGTCAGGATGTTATTGGATCCAAGTGATGGAAATCCCACTCAAACTAGTTTAAGCAAAAGTGACATTACATTCTGGAGATGGATGGTAGTGCTGGTCACACAACAATGTGGATGGCCTTCATGCCACAGAAATGTACACTTAAAAAAAGTGACTTTATGAACCCCACCCCTACCCCCAATTCTGAGAAGTATAAAAGGGCTTCAGGAAACTCTGTTTTCTTCACTGTCTCTTAGAGATCCGATATTTGACTCATCATCCCTTGCCTTCAGTATGTGACAGAGAAATGTGGGAGGCAGGGAGTGGACTGTGGCATGGGTCACAGGTGGCTTCATGGAGAAGCTGGCCCTTGAACTATGGTTATTGGCTTGGGAGCAGTTGCAAAAAGAGCCGTCAAAATAAAGTGATCGGCTTGAGCAGAGGTGTGAAGATGGGAAAACCCAGGTAAATAGTTGACTTTGGCTCTCGAACGCCCTGTATGATGTGTGCACAGCAAGCAGAATGGCATAGCTAAGTTCAACAAAGGTGGTTGGGAACAGTGGGAGTTCCACGGGTGTTTTATACATCCCTGGAGACTGAAGTGGGTACGTGAGGACAGCGGCACCTCATAAAGAAGGCAGAGGCTCCTGCTCTGGGGAGTCCAATGTAGAAGGAGTGTTGGAGAAGGATCATCTCAGTAAACATTTTCCACTCCTTCTGTTCGAATGTCTTTTTATCCTTTCTGTCTTGTTACAGGTCCTCCTCTAAAGTATCCCAAGCAAATAAGAATCCATTCCCTTCTGGTGTCTTGATCTCAAGAATTATTCTTTTCTTCTATCTCATTCTAGTGTTTTAATGCTGCCTGTGAATTTTCTTATTTATAACCTAAGCCCTCATGCTATTGCCAAACTTATTCTGTCAATAGGAAGCAGAGGGAATGTTTTCATCCAGGAGTGAAAGGCTTTGTTGCTAAATATCTTTTCCTCTGGGGCCAATTACACAAATGTTTTTCTGGAAATTCTGTGGGAGTTGTGTATTCTGAGCGGAACTGCAGACTTTTTAGATCTGGAAAGGACCTAAAAAAAATAAATAAATAAAAACCAACAAAAAACATGCCATTCAACCCACTCATTTAACAGATGAGAAAACTAGATCCCACAGTTGCAATATAACCCTATCATACTTTATTACCTTGAAGGATAAAAATCTCAAGGGTGCACCTTGAGGAAGAGCAAACGAGTGATTCAGAACCATTATCTCTTTGCTCAGAAGTGGAAAATAGCCTCTTCTGGATTTGTTACCCAGCCATTTTCCTGTTGCTTAATTTCTCAATTGTTTTACACAACAATTTTAAGTGTCTTTCAGATACAGAGTAGAGTATGCTATTTTTGCTGTCTCCCTCCAAGAGAATCTATTATGTCTTTCAAGCACATACTAGTCTTACTCTGGTTGAGTCACTTGGGTTTTGGTGGGCTATGATGACACCAACATTTTCTCTGGTGACGAACACTAATATGTTCCGCCATTGAAATCCATTTTGGGAGCATTCCAGCCTTACTGAGAGTCTGATTCTCTGGATGGTTTTAGAGCCTTTGATAAAAACCCTCATGGTGTTTACATCATATCTGACACCCTGGATCTTTCTTTGTTTCTTTATGGGTTCTGACTGACTGAAAAACGCATGAATCAGTCAGGAAACAGGAGGTAATTGTGGCTATTTAGATAACCTAGTAACATGGAAGATAATTGGGTCATGAAAAAAGTGAAAAGTAAATGAAATGATTTCTGCTCATCAGCAACACCAAGCTCACTTGGCAAACAGTGATGAGAAGAATAGTTAAAACTCCTTCTTCATCTTCCCGCTCCTTTTATGGGCTGGTGATTTTATAGACCAGCTGGCTCTGCCTTCTTATTTGTGATGGTGGTTGAGCCCTTTTTTTTTTTTTTTTTTTTTTTTTTTTTTTTTTTTTGCCAAAGGAGTGATTTTGGTTGTTTGTTTTTCTATTCGTGTGCTTGCTTAGAAGCCAGCCACTGGCTGCCTTCGGTTTCATGCTATTTCAGGGCGGTAAGATAGTGTTTCCCGGAAGTTGATGCTTGTGAGGACAAAAATGTTTTTCTGCTGCAGAAAAGGTAGTTATGTATGGTATGATGTTAGTGCAGAATGGAAAGTCTAGTCTTTTCCAGTCATAGGCCACAAAGAGGAAGATGGTGAATTCAACTTTACTCAGGGTCTTGGAGAGAGGTCACCCTTGCTCCCCTCCCAAGAGCCAAATCAGTTCCTACAAGAGAACTCTGACTGGTCAGCCTGGGTCATGTGCCTGCCTTGGTGGTGAGCAAAGCTGCAGGAAGTTTTCTAATTAATAGTTTCTTCTGAATCACGGGATTTAAGAGAGTGAGTTCCTAAAATGGAGAGAGGTAGGACCAACTAAAAAGCTAAGATTTTTCCTCCAGCAACATTGATCCTTTGGAGTACATGGGTTAGTTCACAGTAGGTGCTCCAAAGAGATTTGCTGGATCACTGATAGGAGAAGCCCTGGAGGAAATATTCTTCCTAAGTGAGAGATTTTTAGGGTGAAATATCCATTCATTTCCTCGTTTGAATAAAAGTATCATTCTTGTATATTACTTACAGATTGGGACAAAAATTTTTGAAAACCATACTGCATATGCTGTATTTTAAATGACAGTTTTGTACTCTGAACCTTCACATGAGTTCCTCTCTTAAATCTTCCCAGCAGCCAGAAGAGGTAGGCAATTTCCTTTCCATTTTACAGATGAGAGGACAGAAACCATGGGGCAAAGTTTCAGAGCCAGTGAAAGGCAGAGCAAATCCTCGAACCCAGGTCTGTGTGATTTTTGTGTTCTTTCTTCGATGCCCCAGCTGCTTAGGAGACAGCTGGCGGATGTGCTGTTGATCGAGGTTGTGACGTTGAATACAAATTGAGAAGGAAATGAGGAGGAAACAGCATCATAAATCCTGACACAAAAGTTTAAGTCTCTTAAAGGCCTTCAATATGTCATGGCTCTTAGGATCTCTCAGTTGGTGCCACACAATTAGGCCCAGAGTCTTAATTGCAGGTTGATTTCCAAAACTGCATGTCCCTGTGCCAGTAGGATTTATGTGGAGACATTTACTTTAATTAAATGGCTACTTAGTGACAGGCTTAACATAGATCTTTTAAAGTACCAGATACTTGGTCAACCAAGAATGCGTATCTTCCTTACTAACAATACATAGAGATGTTTATTTCAGTTAATTGAAGCTATTAAAAATTGGAGATTGTTCTCTCATTCATGGTTTTAGGGATGGAGAAGGCTGGAGGCTATGGATTTACTGCTTCACACTTTCGCATTTTGAGTGTTACACTGACTCGCCATACCGGCTGACCCCCTACACTGAGAGAAACTCATGCTGCCAAACTCTTGGGTTTCTGTATCCCAGTCAGTACCTCACAAAATAGGCTTTTTTTTTTTTTTTTTTTAAACCAGAAACAAGAAAGAGCTTCAGGTGAAAAATTGGGGCTGGCTAGTTACTTCTTAGTGTTTTTCAGCAAACAGAGTAAAATATACTAGCACATTTTGCTTAGATTTACTGTATCAACCCAACATGGAAAATTCTGATGGGGAACTTTAGATGAACTACACACTTGCTTTTTATTTATTTTTATTTTTTTATTTAATTTTTTTTTAAATTTTTTAACGTTTATTTATTTTTTGAGACAGAGAGAGACAGAGCATGAATGGGGGAGGGTCAGAGAGGGAGACACAGAATCTGAAACAGGCTCCAGGCTCTGAGCTGTCAGCATAGAACCTGACGCGGGGCTCGAACTCACAGACCTCGAGATCATGACCCGAGACGAAGTCGGCCGCTCAACCGACTGAGCCACCCAGGCGCCCTGCACACTTGCTTTTTAAATGCAGCTATGAAAAATAACCAATAAGTAGATGCAGTCGCATGCGTGCAGCTATTGGTTGTTCTAGTGCCTGAGCTCTGGTTTGGCCTAACTTTGAGCATCCGTCTGGGAAGGAACATTCGTGACCTTCTGGTCTCTGAGGCTTTGCTTCTGCTATAGCCATTGATACCATCTGCCTTCTGTGTTCTAGTTTGTATTTCATTTAGACACATGTTTTCGCATTTCGTTTTTATAATGTTTCTTTTTCTTTCCCAACGATATCAGAGATCCAAAATTTGGAATATGTGCATGAAAAAAATAAAAAAATGAGAAAGCAACTCACCTGTGATGTAATCACTAAGAGATAAATACTACTGACTTGTTGATATTTTTCCTCCCATTTTTTTCTCAACACTTCCTTATTTAATGTATGTGTATATGTGCTTCAAAATATAGACTTGCTAGCTTGTATATTTGTCTTTATGCAACCGAATTCTTTTTGCATGTTTGCATGTCTGTTTGTATGCCAGCCTTGGCGATCTTGGATATGCTTTTGTTTACTTGTTTTCCTACTATGTTACAAAAAAGTATTTCTCCAAGTCCTTAAAACTTCTTTGAAATATCATTTCTTAACAGCTGCATAATATTCTACCATATGGATGTGCTGTATTTTATTTCATTATATCCCTAAGATTAGATAATTAGGAAGTTTGCAATATTTTCTATAAATAACATCCTAATAAACATCTTAAACATGAATCTTTGTGCTCATCCCTGGTTGTTTCCTTAGGGTAACTTCCCACAACACTTATAGAGGTAAAGAATGGTAATATAAGGGTGCCTGGGTGGCTTAGTTGGTTAAGCATCCGACTCTTGATTTCGGCTCAGGTCATGATCTCAGGGAGGTGAGATTGAGCCCTGAGTCAGGCTTTGTGCTGGGCGTGGAGCCTGCTTGAGATTCTCTCTGTCTCTGTCTCTCCCCTGCTTGTGCTCAAGTGTGCTTGTGCATTTTCTCAAAAAAACAAACAAACAAAAAGAATGTGAATATAGGTGTAGCTCATCTGAATGTACCTTTAGCTGCAGACTCCATCTTATTCTTTGATTCTTTATCCTTTAAAGTGACTTGATCGCCTTAAAATGATCCTAAAATTTACATAGCAATAAAGAAACCCAAATTGTATTTTAGAAAAGATTCTATACTCCTAAAGATACCAACGTTTGATCGCTTAAGGTAACTGTGGTTGAGATATTATCTTTCTAACAATGAACAGAAGAGTTCTAAGTTTGTTTACTCAAGAAATCTGATAAACCAGATCATTAAAAGTGTTAGAATCATCTTGTTTATGAAAACTTGCCGTTGGTTTAAATTGGCTGTTTAAAGATCGTATGAATCAGTTGCCAAGAGCTTGGCAATGCACATGTCCAATGCCATTATTTGCTCAATAACAACTTTCTGCTTAGGCTTAGCTTATAAGGCTGATAATTGAGGCATGATGAGACTGCACAGTGCTCAAGGGTATAATAAACCTTGCTTATTAGCTGGAATAGAGAAATATTTACCCGTGCTCTGCTAATGAGCTGTTCTTTATATCATTTAATTAGCTGGATTTATTCTAGCTGAGGTTAAATGTGTTTAATATATTTCATAGAGGTCTTGAAATAACGTGTTGAAATCAATGAAGACAAAATGCAGAAAAATTTCAAGCAGGCTTTCTGTGGAATAATCACCATGAAGATATTGTTTGGGTTCATCTTAGAAAAACCAGAAAGCTGGCTAGAAGATACACTGCCAAAAATAATATCTATGTTATATATACTTCTTTTATAGACCACTTGTGGAAGTAGATGTACAGTGTTCTCCTTTGGAAGATACTCCTTATTCAACTTCATCTTGTTTGGGGTGATGTACAGACTATGTTCCAGGGGGTACAGCTTTCTGAGTGACTAGTTTTAAGTCTGTATTTGAAGTAAAGGTCTGTAGAGTCAAAATGATCCTTTAGTATACCTTTGGAAGGCTCCACCTTAGAGTCCAACACGATGTCCTGGATGGAGTCTGACAGCCAGTTTTGCCTACAAAGCTGTAACGGATTGCTGTTTCTCTGAGCAGCAGATAAGCAGTTGGCTTGTGTTTAGGGGCCAACGTGTATGAAAAATATGTCTCTTTAAACACCAGAGTCCTGCTCACCTCTGTGAGGTGTTCACACTGTGAGAAGCTCTCCGGAAGGAGTCCAAGGGAGTTCTGGAATAGTTTCTTTCTCTTCTCTCTCTTTCATTCTAGGGCATGAGGTCACCTAGTGGGATTGCTGGTATGCATGCGTAGATGTATTTCCCTGCCTCCCTCCTCTGTAGTGGCTGTTATTGGATTCTTTTGAGTGAAAGCAGGTGTTGTTATGTGACACCACAGCAGTTGCTGTGATGCAGGATTTTTACCCATGTTGAAGTTCGTCTGTGAGACCCTACAGTGACCTCATTGGTTAACACACATTATAAAAACAGAGTGGATGAGGCTGGGTGAATGAATGTGTTATTTTGAAATTATCCTCTAATAATATTATAGTGTTCCCTTCTCTACATTCAGTGAGCATAGATTTGTTGAGGACCTACCGTGTGCTAGGAGTTAGGGACACAATGGTGACTCTGTAGACTCAATACCTGCCCTTCTGGAGATTATGGTCTTGGTAGGTTCCTGAGAATGTGCTGTTGCCTAGGCAATGATGGACTGACCAGATAGTCATTAAATCTATAGACATTCAAATGTTTGGTGCAGAAAATGCTTATTTTGGGTTTGTGACTTGGAACTGTATGGTGAAAATCGTTTCTTTGAGAACTACCCATTATCTAAACTCACATACCTACCAGCATATAAAACCCAGCCTCAGAGGCCAGATGACCTTCCTATCTCATGTCAGCATACTCTCACCATATCACTATCTACCTGTTTCCAAACTCTTGGCCCTAGTACTGCCTCATGTCTGGCATCTTCTGTATCCACCATCATCAGCACCTCCTCGCTCCGTTTCCTCGTTCTTGGGATCTGTATGCCTGCCCTCGCTCCCCTCCTTCCCCTGAAGTAGTGGTGGCAGGGTGTGTGTGTGTGTATGAGAGAGACAGAGTTTCAACAGAGTAAATTCCTGTGCGGGAGAGTTTTCTTTTGATTACTAATCCTTCATCACTAGAGCGCTGGTCACAAAACTAGAGAAGAGGCCAAGGTGATTGGGTCCCCAGTTGCATATGTTCCTTTGGCTATTTTGGTCTTGATCTATTGACCTTTCATGGGGTCTCCTTGTGCTTCTACCCCTTATCTGAGCTATGGTTTATAATCTGCCTTTCTTAATGAACACTTACAACCTCCCAAGTGGTAAAAGAAGGAGAACCTCCTGGTAGGATGGGGCAGCAGGACTGAATGACCCTGACTTGGTCCCAGAATCTTGTGCCCTTCAAGATGGTGCATCGGAGGTATGGCAGGGTCTGCCGAATTCACAGGATTAACACAGTTTATCTTCCAGATGGTTAGGTTTTTTTTCATTTGTCAACTAAAAAACATTATTCTTACACTGAAACAAACGTGGTTATCTTAAGGCATAAACCATAAAATTTACATGAATTTTAAGTTAAAAGATTATTTTTGAGTCAGACATCCAAGGAGTACATTCCCTCTTGTCTCCTGTCACAAGTGCTTTGGAGGAAGAGTTTGAACAGGCCTGATTGGGTCATGGCTCCTTGGTTCGTTTATCTGAGATATGTAGGAAGCAATCAAGGTATACTGGTTGCTTTCCCTCCATGCTTCCCACTTCCCTAAGTTATTCCCTGTGTTATCGCTCACACTGAATGTGCTCAGCTCTGCGCATCACCCTTCTGTATGCCTGCCTGTTCCACAAATGCTGCTGACATTGCTCCTGGGTTTCCCTGAACCTGCTCAAAGGATAGACCCTGTGGTTCCTCAGTATTGAAGGTAAATAGCGCAGGACCAAGCAGTGAGTGGAATGGCAGCAGCCTGGCTTCAGGACATCAGAGTGAGAGACGTGTACTTAGAGAATGGACACAGGGGCCACCTGGCCCATTACCCTCCCTTGGCACACAGGTGCACAATGGAGGCTACATAACATGAGAGGGTGTCTATAGTCCCTAGGTAAACCCTACTGAGGAAGCAGGACAGGATTAGCTTATCGGCTCTAACACTGACCAGAACAGAGTTTGCCCTGGACACTTTCTGCTCCATCAAACCCCATCAAAGGCTGTAAGGACATTTGTCCTTCTAAACTTTCACTTTCCTCTGTGTGGAGTTGAGGCCATGCTCAGCTTCTGTTTCTGACCTCCTTTGAAGTTGCATCTCTCCATAAAGGAGGAATGGTATCTGAGTCCAAGGAAGCTGACGCTTGTCATTCCAGTTCATAGCCCCTGACCCCCTAATCTGTCCAAGGCAAGAAGTTCCAACAGGTGGGGTGATCCTTCTCTTTTAAGGCCTCCCTTGTAAGAGGAGAATTTGCTTCCTTCCTAATCTCTGGAAGAAGGCTACAGAATAAGAGAGGCATCTGCCTTATGGAAAATTTCTGAGTATGCCAAGTGTGTCTTTGATGCCTTCCCAGCAGAGCCAGCTCAGTGGAATGGGAGAGGCACAAGCTTTAGGACCAGACAGATCTTTTTTTTTTCATATTTCTTTAATTATTTTGAGAGAGAGTGTGTGTGTGTGCACATGCAAGCATGCATGGGCAGGGTAGCAGCAGAGAGAGAGGGGGAGAGAGAATCCCAAGCAGGCTCCATGCTATCAGTGCGGAGCCCGACTCAGGGTTCGATATCACAAACTGTGAGATTATGACCTGAACTGAGATCAAGAGTCAGGACGCTTAACTAAATGAGCCACCCAGGCATCCCAAATCAGATGGGTCTTAATTTGGATCCAACCCTGGTCCTTCACTAGCATTATAACGTTGGTTGGGTTACTTACATTACCAAGCCTCCTTTTCCTCATCTGTAAGAGGATGATATTAAGAACTCACTGTTAGTAGTGAAGAGGATGCAAAATAATGTAAGAGAAGTGCTTGGCGTGTAGTAACAACTCAATAAATGCTCCTCATGGCTGTTCTGCATCCCTGAGCCCAGGTGAAAACACTATCCTCCCCCTTCCTGCTGATCTCTATTGAGGAGTCAATAAAAAAAAAAAATTAAAAAAAACCTCATTTATTAAATAAACGACTTCTCAGTATGATGTGACTGAATGATAATCTTCTAATTCACTCATGTGACTAAAGCCTTAAAAGGGGAACTTTAACTCAAAGGAGTTTTTGTTACTAAGTCTTTTAGGTGGTGGGAGTCAGTTCCCATGGTTTCTGAGCAGCTTGTGCTTTGTCCCTGTGCCTTCAAGAGAGGCCCCAAAGTACCCTCTCTCCCTGGCAGCCCTCACCTAGCTGCAGTCCTGTTCTTACTGCCTCTGAGACCAGACCCGTGCTCTGATTCTTTGTTCTCCTGGCTCATAAGGCAACCTTGTGCTGTGTGCTGAGGCAGCTCCCTTATCTGTCCATCTTACAGAAATCAGAAGCTGTTGTTTTAGCACTTCACCCTTTCGAGCCTTTCATCGTGATTTACATAAGTGATTCCTGTTCTTAGAGGAAAATAAAATAAAATTGTTAAATAAAAGACCGGTCAACTTTTTATCATTTGTATGCAACCGATGGATTGAGATGTGTTGAGAAAGCTTCTGAGGTTGTATCTGTGAGACCGAAAAGAGTGTCATGCTTGATTAGTGATGTCTGCTAGAGACACGGGAATGGAAGTAGCAGCTCTGACTGCGTATTTTTTTTTAATGTTTATTCATTTTTTGATACAGACAGAGCACGAGCAGGGGAGGGGCAGAGAGAGAGGGAGACACAGAATCCGAAGCAAGCTCCAGGCTCTGAGCTGTCAGCACAAAGCCCAACGCGGGGCTCGAACCCACAAACCGTGAGATCCTGACCTGAGCCGAGGTTGGATACTTAACCGACGGAGCCACCCAGGGCCCCTCTGTGTCTTTGTCATGCCTTTCTCCAACTACCCAGCCACTACCCATTCCATCATTTCTCTCTTCGTTTGCTTTCCCACTTGAGAGCAGTTGGGGATCAAAGAATGTGGTTTCAGGTTTACTCTGGTAAATGATTTAACAGGTTGAAAGCATGATGCCAACTAAAACTTGTTTTCTTCAGTTTTCTATAGATTTCATATTTATCCTATTATTGGTGTCCATTCACATGAATAGTTAAGAGTGGTTATGAAGTCAGGGTTTGGGATCCTGAGGTCCATAAACAGCATCAAGATTTGGTTCATTTGGAGAAACTGCTCCGAACGTCTTGCCTTTTCATCTCTGAAGAGCTGTGATCATGTGAACCGTAGGCAAGGAAATGAATTACGTTCATGAATCACTTGAGCGACAAAGCAAAGAGCTTCCTCCGATAGTACTGGCTGCTGTACCCACTTTGCCTTTATGGTCCATGCTTGTTTTTCAGATAGCCTAATGGATGAATCATACTATATTCTGAGAGAGGGGCACAAACAGCCTGGAGAAAATGGGTCGTTTATACGGGGTTTGGGGTTATTCTTCTCCAAGGTTACATTAGAACCCATCTGAAAGCATTAAAATGAAAGCGATTGTTGACACAATCAACCGGGGTGTGGCATGACGTGGCTTGGCCTACGGGGCCTCTCCCTGGGAAAGTTGAAGGAACTGATAGCTCTTTTCCTGAAGATTTGCTTCCCTGCACTCTTCCCCTGGGGAGACAGGGAAGGGGAAGTGGAGTCGATAATCAGATGAGTTTTGCCTAGAGCCAAAGAAAGACCGCCAGCGCTCTCTCTGACCTCCCTTTGGTCCTGGCACTGTTGGCATGTATGGGGGTGGTTATCAGCACCGAGCGTTCTCCATGAGGGCCGCTGTAGACAGCTTTAGATCACACTTTGGTTTGGAGCTGGAGAGAAAATATCTAAAATGCTTAACAGATCTTAAGCGTCTCTTTGATTATCCAGAGGAAAATAGATATTTAGAAAGTCTGAGAAAATCAGTTTTTTAGAGTTTTTCAATACTGTCCCAAGAATACCATAAAACCGTAAGCTAATAATGGCAACAAAAGCGCCCATCACCATTTGGCATCTTCTCTTCTTTCCTTGTGGTACAATTTATAAAGGTGGGAAGGGGTGTCTTCAAACTTTACTTTTAGGAATCTAATACATTTTTTTGTAAGTTGATCCTGTTTGGAAGCTGGCTCAAAGGAGCCAGGGGATGTATGCCTCTAAGTCATTTGTTCTTCTATAATCTACCAAGGTTAGGATTATTTGACTGTGTGGGATCCAATTTCTTTCCATCTAGAACATTTCTGGGGAAGCAGATTTTGACTCCATACTACCAACCAATGGGGTATGCTCCCCCTTTGCTGGTAGACCAGGGAAAGCTATATAACACACCCATGAAAGATCACAATCAGTGATCAGCGGTGTGATTACTTGAGCTAGTGTTGTAAGAGCCCACTGAAAAATGGAAAGGAGCAGGAGCAAGTTCATTAAAAAAATTTTTTTTTTAATGTTTACTTATTTTTGACACAGAGACAGAGCATGAGCAGGGGAGGGGCAGAGAGAAAGAGAGGCACAGAATCCGGAGCAGGCTCCAGGCTCTGAGCTGTCAGCACAGAGCTCGATGTGGGGCTTGAACTCACAAACTACGAGATCATGACCTGACCCAAAGTTGGATGCTTAACTGACTGAGCCACCCACGCACCCCAACAAGTTCGTTTTCTAATGTACTTTTTCTCCTTGCTGGCCATTGAGATGCTGGAATGACAAAGATCAGAAGTCATCTGAGAGGTCGCAAAAAATAAAAACCACCTCAGGGCACCTGGGTGGCTAAGTGGGTAAAGTGTCCAACTTCGGCTCAGGTCGTGATCTCACAGCTTGTGAGTTCGAGCCCCACACTGGGTTCTGTGCTGACAGCTCAGAGGCTGGAGCCTGCTTCCAATCCTGTGTCCCTCTCTCACTCTGCCCCTCCCCTGCCTGTGCTCTGTCTCTCTCTCTCTCAAGAATAAATAAAACATTAAAACAAATAAAAAAAATCATGAAAATCACCTGTAGAAGAGAAGCATCTTAATGTGCCATCCACAGGCACAGCTGCTTAACTGAGGGTGATTCTTATGCTGGGATCGAGGAGTGAGAAGAATGTTGTGACCAGGACTTAAACAAGTAGGCCTCTGGTAAGAATGTCCTGGCCTCACTGGTGACCAGGGACTGGTTGGAGTAATTCAGGAAATGGAATAGTGCAGACTTGGGGAAGGTCAGAGCACCGGAAGCCCCCTCCTGACGTCTGGTAAGGCTCTGAGCAGGAAGCCCCTTCAGACACCTGCTGCCTTCCCTCCAAGTCTCTTGTTGCTTGTTCTGTGGTCAGTTTTTGGGTGAATCCAAACTCGTTGCCAGTGCACCTAGCAAATATCCCGAGTACAGCAAGAAGGGTTTTCATTTAATTTAGTGTGAGGCCACATTTAGTAAGGTTTTAATAATTCTTCTAGTTTATTGATTTAGTACTCCATCTCCATTTCTTTTTTAGTCAGGCAGTCATTTCTGTTTGAGGAATGAGGAATTAAAATGTAGGTAAATTCTTCTTACTTTCCATGAATGAAATACACCAAAAGCAGACAGTCTGGTTTACCTTCTCATATATGAATATTAAGAATACAACTCTGAGGAGTACTTGCTTTGTTAGGATGTAACTTTTCAGATTTATTTTATGGGCTCTTATACTTAATGATTCTTTGAGAATTGATGCTGGAGGAGGGAGAAGCCAGCCCCCTAACATCCTTTACCATCTGTGTTATTCTTGGCAATCTAACCAACCAGTGTGCTTTTTGTCTATTATTTAATACTTTTGAAAGTACTTTCCACAAACATCTATTGCCTAGCAGAGGACAGACTCCATGATGGCAAGGACTAGGTTTCTTTTTGCCCAAGCAGAATGGCCAGTAGATAGCCAGGGCTCTGTAGTATTATTTACCATGAGAAGTAAGGAAGGGAGGGAGGGAGGGAGAAACGAAGGAAGGGAGGATGGAAGAAACATCATCTTTGCTTCACAGCATCTTCCCTGCCACCATTTTTGTGTGGGTGACCATCACCTTTTCACTGAAATTCTCTGCCCCAACCTTCCACGTGGACCCTGCCTTGCCAATCCATTTCCACACTATAGCCAGTCTGATCCTCATAAAATGTGATTCTGAAGAGTTACTCCTTTGGGTTAAGCCTCAACTCTTCCTGTTTCTCTTAGGATAAATGGCAGTCTTAGTGTGGCACATGAGTGCTTGGGGCTCTGTCCTGCCTACCTTGCCAGGCCCATGTCTTGCTTCCCATTCTCCAGCCACCCTGAATTTCTCACATTTCCTTACACATTAGGCTCCCTCTGGCCTCCGGGCCTGTAGATGTTGCACCCTCAGCCTGAAGTCCCTTTTCCCTTGTCACCTTAGAGCCCTGGCTTTGACGTTCTCTCCTCCCAGAAACCTTCCCTGATAACGCAAGGCTAGATTGGATGCTCCTCCTGTGTGACCTCCTAGTTTTCACTGTAATGTAATTGCTTACTTTTCTGCTCTCCTCACTAGATTCCAAAGCCTCTCAAGGCCAGGGACTGTATCTTAATCATTGTTGAATCCCCTCCACCTAGTGTAGTGCCTGGCTCATCAGGGCCACTTGAGATATTTGTCAAATGGGTCAGAGGAGGGCGATGCAGAATAGTTGAACTAGTGTGTGATTTGGAGCCAGAAAGATCTTCTCAGTGGTGGCAATGACCTTGGGCCATACTCAAATCTACAAGCCTCAGTTTCTCTTTCTGGGAAGTGGGATGGAGGACATTGCTTCTGACCTCATGTGGTTGTTGTGAAAATTCAGGGAGATGACATAAAGAAGGCATTTAGCACAGAGCCACAATGAGTTCCAGTAAATTGTTCTTTCTTTCTTCAGTCTTTCCTTCCCTTGTCTGCCAGCTAGGTAGAACCGTGGATTAGAATAATAGAATTCCAGTACAGATTCAGAGGTTCAGTGCAGTGTTTCTGAGCCACCTGCCAGGCAGCTGAGACTCTTCTGAAAAATACATACTCCTAGGCCTCACCCCATGGTTCTGGGATAGGGTCCAAAAATCTGTGGGTTTTGTTTTTCAAGTTTCTGATACTCCCCCATGATGGGGAGCCTTTGACCTAGTCCAACTTCTGACTTAAGCAGAAGTCTCTGTAGTCTTCGCTGGAACACCTCAAGGATGGGCACCTCCATGCATTTTTGAAGTCCCTGTTTATTTGACGGCTGCTCTAATAGAAACCACTCCCTTATTTACTAGGCATTATTCTGCTTCTCGCCCACACCTAGCCTTTAGGTTGGTTCTGCCTTCTAGAGACAAATGGATTAAGTCCACACCATCTTGCACATAACCTTTCTGTAGATATTTGAAGTTACTATCTCTGTTCAAAGGTTTTTCTTTTCCAGGCTAAACATTCCTGTTCCTATAAACTTGAGTTTGCTAACTGGCGCCTGTGGGCTACATCCAGTCCACAGATGTGTTTTGTTTGGCCTGTGGTTTGAAAAGTATTGAATAAGTTGCCAAGGTTTAAAACCCAGGGCATTTCACTGAACCGTCCGGAGCTGCGGCATTTCTTGAAAACTCCAAAGAATCTGGAGCCACAATTCCAGCTTTGGATGGGACATAAATTCTCCCCAGTGTTGCAGTCTTAACCATTCCATAATGCTGTCTAGCTCCTGCTGTTTACATCATGACATCATATGTTTTTTAGACCTTCCATTATTCTTGTTATCTTTTTCCCATCTGTGTCCCAAAGTGTCATCTGATCTCATCTTTTATTTTTGTATTATTTATTGTTTTAAGTTTATTTATTTATTTTGAGAGAGAGAGAGAGAGAGAGAGAGCGAGCGCGTGAGTGGGGGAGGGGCAGGGAGAGAGAGAGAATCCCAAGCAGGTTCTGAGCTGCCAGCAAAGAACTGGATGCCGGGCTTGAACCCACAAAACCGTGAGATCGTGACCTGAGCTGAAACCAAGAGTCGGATGCTTAACCGACTGAGCCACCAAGGTCCCCCCCACCCCCTGCCCTGGTCTCACCTTTAAAAAGAATTCTTTATTTTTATAATTATAAAACAATATTGAATTATAATTTAATATTTTAACAATAAAAATAATATAGAAAATTTGGGAAAATTCAGAAAAATATAAGACGAAAAGCGTATCTATTGATAACCCTGTTCAGCATTTTTAGAAATTTCCTTTTCACTCCTTGTTTTTCTGTGTGTATTTATATACTATGAAGCTGGGGTCACACTATAAGTAGTTTCACACACTCTTTCCACATTTTCTACATCTTATTAAACTCCCTTAAAAGATCAATTTTAATAACTAAAATATTCCGCTTTATGATTGTAACTTTAAAAAATTTTGGTAAAATAATCAACATGAAATTTACCATTTTAACCATTGTAAAGTGCATAGTTTGGTGGCGTTTAGTACATTTATGAGGTTGTGCAGCCGTCACCACAACCTAACTTCCAGAACATTTTCATCACCCCAAAGGGAAACCCCACTCACTCCCCATCCCCCCCCCTTTCAATCCCCGGTAACCACTAATCTCTTTACTGTCTTGATGAATTTGCTTAACCTGAATATTGCACATAAATGGAGCCATATGATGCATGGCCTCTTTGTGACTTCGGTGGCTCCTTTCATGTAGCATAATGTTTTTAAGTTTCATCTGTGTTGTCACGTGTGCCACTAGACGTCAGTCCTTTTCTTGGCTGAATAGTGTTCCTTACATGTTTATGCCACATTTATTTATCCATCAGCTGATGGACATTTGGGTTACTTGTACCTTTTGGCTGCTGGAATAATGCTGCTATGAAGATTTGTGTTCTACGTTTGAACACTCATTTTCGATTCTTCTGCGTGTTCACCTAGGACTGGAATCTTGGGTCATTCCACGTTTGACTAAGGGAGGAAATGCCAAACCATTTCCGCAGTGGCTACACCGCTTGACGCTGTCATCAGTAATGTTCTAATTTCTCCGTGTTCTCGCCAACACTTAGTCTTTGTTTTGTTTCATGTTAGCCATCCTAGTGTGTCTGAAGCGGCATCTCATTGTGGTTTTGGTATTTTGATAGGGGTTGCATCGAAACTATAGACTGCTTTGTAATGTGGACATTTTGACAGTATGACTTCTAATCCATGAACATGAAATATCTTCATGGTTTTGATTTGCATTTCTCTAATGACTAATGACATTGAGCATCTTTCATGTACCTGTTGGCCCTTTTATAGCTTTTGTGGATTCATGTATTATAACTTATTTAATAATGTACTTAACTTTGACATTGGTTCCTTTCTGATTTGTACTGTCATAAATATTGTTGCTATGAATACCTCTCTATAAGAGTTGTCTGTATACCTAGTTATTTCTGTAGGATAGCTTCCTTGAAGTGAGATTATAGGGTCAAAGTGTAATGTTTCTAGTGTTGATATGCAGGACCACATTCGGTATGGCATGTTTGAGGAGCATACTCAGTTGCCTGGAAAGCCTTTTCAAGTGCTTGTGTGCTGGGATTGCCATCTCTAACTTACTGCGTCAAAATCATCGGTGGGCTTTTTTCCTCAAAAAATCTGGTCTTCCCCTTCTCGTCCTCAGGGAGTTGGTAGTTTTGAACTCATCTTTTCTGGTGAGGCAACAGGTTTCTGCTAACTTTGTTATTTGCCATAGCTATCTAATACCAACTCACCAAGGCTAGTGTAAACCCAGGTCTCTTGACTCCTCAGATAATTTCTCTCCACTTCCCCCATTGGCCTCCTTTTGACATTTTAGATTGTTCATGATTCAAGAGGAGAAATGTGGTTGCACATGCCAACTGTATTTAGAGCACTCTAGAAGAGAGAACAGGTCTCAACACGTCCAGGCAGGCTGCTTCTGTCCCACGAGACCCTGGTTTTACTGCCTTTGGCCGAGCCCCCAATTCTAGCCCTGGGAGGAGGAAAGGCAGCCAAAAATCCCCCTTACTTAGGACAATGGGACTATGATCTCAAAGGAACCATGATCTTATTGTGCATTTTAAACTGCTGGAATGTTGTGTGTTGACTGGGTAACAGTTGCTAAGTGCTTTGATGTTCGGTGCATGTTGCCGATTCCCAAATCTAGACTTGACCTGCAAAGACACTAGTGGAGTCTCCATACCATTTAGAGCTGATGTCGCGAGGAGGCTGGTGCGGAGAATGGAGCGTGGAGACACCAAGAAAGGAGGCACATCAGTTATGCTCAGTCAGGTCACAAGGAGGCCTCACGACTCTGGACCCGATCGCAGACCTCAGTCACCTTTGTGGTTGGAATGGTACAGCAGAGGTCAAGGGCTTTTATCTTTTTTTTTTTTTTTTTTCCTACTGCTAAATAAAAACACATAGTAAATTAGGTTTTACTGAAAGTCAGTTATTCCTTCTCCTTATTAAAAGCCCTTATTTTCTGCAATAAGACTATCAAGATTATGTGTTTGAACTTGGCATTCAAGTTAACATCCTGGGAATAAATCTTGTTTTCCTAAAGTTTAGAAAATACACTGAAAGCTAATTTTAGACATGAACCATGCTTGATGGCCTTGCTTTTCTCTCCGAGTGAGCTTACCATCACCTGGACCCATCAGTGGCTTTTTTCCGAATAAAGTTTGGTGGGAAAAAAAAGAGAATCATAGACTTCCTTGTGGTGCCAACTTTGATTGAAAATTACCTACAACTTTTTTTAAAATAATTTTTTCTTTTGAGGCAGCGTGCGAGTGAGCATGAGCAGGAAGGAGCAGAGGAAGAGAGAGACAGAGACAGAGACAGAGACAAACAGACAGAGAGAATCTCAAGCAAGCTCCAGCCTGGACTGTGAAATCATGACCTGAGCCGAAATCAGGAGCCCAATGCTCAACTGACTGAGCCACCCAGGCGCCCCTAAAAATTACATACAACTTTTAAATCTCAAATCTTTGAGATAAAAAACACATGCCTAATTTCTTACGTGTAATTCATTTTCAGAACTTTCTCATAGAGCTACTTATATACATTATTGAGGCATAACACATATCTGGCATAAACAGTGAGCTCTCAAATCCTGTTTCCAGTATGATGAAATGTAAAACATGTCATTAAACATGGTTTATATTTAAATGGACTTGGTAAGTTGCAAACATAGCATTGCAAGGTAGAGTGAAAGACCAATGCTGTAGTGGCTAGTTTATCAATACCAACCTTTTTAACAGAGTTTTTGATTCTCCAAAAAGCTCAGGTTTTGGTTGAATTAAATCACTCAGACTTTATTATTACTTTATTCCATGTTATTCGTGTTATTTTCCAGATGGACAGGAACACTATAAATGACTGCTGTTGTTTAAAGGGCACAGAAAAAGTGTGGGGTGTGTGTGTGTGTGTGTGTGTGTGTGTGTGTGTGTGTGTGTTAGCAGGGGTAGGTTGGGCATGGGAAGGACGGGGGGGGGGGAAGAAATTTGGGGAGTATTTTTAAGTTTTTGCTGGCTGGAAGTAATGCATTTTAAATCTGCATTAGTATAATGCTTTGTGGCAGTTAAGCTTTGGATTCTTCTATGTCTTTAAGTGGAGGCTGGGTGGGGGTGGGAAGAATATCAGAGAGGCTGTTTGGAATTGCAATGACTTGGAGAAGGAACTGCTTATTGTCATTCTCCAAGCATATATGTGTCTAAAGTCATAAAGATGGCTCATTTGTCACTCCAAAATACAATTTTTTTTTCTCCATGGATCTAAACCATTTTCTGGCCTTGTGCAAGTCCTGCCAGGCTTGAACACACACAGACCACTGACTTCTTAGCTCTTCTTGTTTCCCCCTTTCCTGAATCCAAGAAAGCCCCTAGAATGTTAAGGCTAAAAGGACCTCCGAACTATCTCTCCAGTCTGTCACCATGTGGAAGGAAAACTTGGCATCCGTTTGCGTAAAGTGTATGGAACACGGTTCGGTCCTGTCTTGCACAGTTTAATTGTTTTGTGTGGGTTAGGCTTATGTCCCCAGCTATATTTGGCATGCTCTGAGGAAGGGACTATGTCACACATTTCTATTGTATATTTTATAAAAACAGCATATAGTAGGTATTCAGAAAACGCCTTCAGCTCTGGTAGCACTTTTCTGTGAAATGCACTGGTAAGGATAGACACTGACAGAAGCTAGTTTGTTGCAGCACAAACTAGAAACAACCTGAATGTTCATCCAAAGGGGAATAATAAAATACATTGTGACATATCCATGATATGGAATATGATATAGCTATTGAAAGAAATGTGTTAATCCTATAACTACTGACCTGGGGGATGGCCTCAATATATTATTATTTTACAAATAGCAAGAAAGAGTAAATCGTACTTTTGTGATAACATTGTAACCTCCTACATCTATACTTGTATTTTTATATATCAGCAGGAACATAAGATGTGGAAGGATACACATTAGGCTGCTAACATTAGGAGAGGTTACTAAGTTTTTTCTTTACCTTGTTTTTGTATTGTTGCAATGGGACAACTTCTAAGATTAAAACCCTGCAAACATAAGAGAAAGAGAAAATGGGTAGAGGTTTTCGTGCATTAGAAAGTCCCTTTCCCTAATACTTCTTTCTGTTTTTCAAACTTTGTATGATTGAAAAAAGAAAAGAGTTTTATCTTCTTGACTAAATTTTAGAGTTGGGAAATAAAGATAACGTGGATTAAGTTTTGTCTGTTTTCAGCTCATGACATGAAGATAAGTTTTCTTTTTACCAAAACCTAGACTATAAAGGTGGCACCCAAACCGAAAGCCCTGATGTTATGGTTTCTGTGGTGGGGTGGGGAGAGAAGTAGC
Organism: Lynx canadensis; assembly: GCF_007474595.2. Taxonomy (NCBI): domain Eukaryota; kingdom Metazoa; phylum Chordata; class Mammalia; order Carnivora; family Felidae; genus Lynx; species Lynx canadensis. The sequence goes on along the minus strand of NC_044310.1, from coordinate 183,149,103 downwards.
AGGTTGTTCAGATGCAGGATGCTAACTGACGTTTGCTCCCTGGGAGCTTCCTGTCCCAGGGCAGAACTGAACCGAGTAAGCAATGGGAGGGCCTTGCACAAGTGGAAAAGTAAAAAAAAAAGTAAATGCTGCAGAACTTCCGGTGCTCCTTGGCTGATGGTTGGGGCGGCTCCCTGCCTCCCACAGAGGAAGCTGGTGAGAGTCTTTCTGAATGTAGACAGCCATGCCTGAGTGGGCTAGCTCTTGCTGCATTCAGGGTGGGCATAGTTCACTGACTTTCTAGATCCGCATCTTGGCCACCAGCAGAATGCTTCTCTCACAATGGAGGGGCACTCCATCCCCAGGACCTCCCATCTAGACTGTTGTTAAAGTCACCTAACTTATTGTATCACTCTAGTTTTTAATTCCAGTTCATCACGCAGGCCATTATTTCCACAGATTGTTCTGAAGCGTACCATTTAGGTCACTCTCCTGCTCAAAAACCATGCATGGCTCCCCAGTGCTAGAGAAGAGAGTCTCAATTTCTTAGCCTGGCATTCAAAGCCTTCTGTAATATGATCATTGTCTACTGCTCAGTTCACCTCCCTTCTCTCATGCTGCAGCCAAATGAAACTGTCCCTGTGCATGTTTGGTCTTCCCGCATCTGCTCACATTCCTCTGAGGTAGGAGCACTCACTTCCTGTTCTATTTCTTCCTATTTAAATCCTTTATAAGGTTCAATATTCATTTCAAAGGCTGCATCTTTCAGGACACCAGATGTGATCACTCTCCCTTCTTCATGTACTTCTATGCTGTTTCCCTTACATCCAAGTTATATACTCATATATTTCATTCTACATCTCGGTAACTCTTTCAAGGGAAGACTGACTATAACATCTCAGTGTCTGAATTTCTTAAGCTCAGTAGATTTCTGAGGTTTAATCAATCTTTTTTTTAAAAAGTTTATTTATGGGGCTCCTGGGTGGTTCAGTCAGTTAAGCATCTGACTTCGGCTTAGGTCATGATCTCACAGTCCATGAGTTCAAGCCCCACGTTGGTCTCTGTGCTGACAGCTCAGAGCCTGGAGCTTGCTTCGGATTCTGTGTATCCCTCTGTCTCTGCCCCTCCCCTGCTCATGCTCTGTCTCTCTCTGTCTCAAAAATAAATCAAAACATTAAAACAAATTTAAAAACTTTATTCTGAGAGAGACAGAGATAGCATAAGTGGGGGTGGGAGACAGAGAGGGAGGGAGGGAAAGAATCCCAAGCAGGCTATGCACTGCCAGTGCAGAGCCCCATATGGGACTTGATCCCACAGATCATGAGATCATGACCTGAGCCGAAACCAAGAGTCAGACACTTAACTGACTTAGCCATGCAGGCCCCTGGTTTAATCTATATTTATTGGATTGAGTTGAATGTGGTTGTTGCCTGAAATATACCAGATTAATTAAAAAAAAAACCATAACTTTTATGTCTTGATGGCAGGGTGCTGTGTAGAGAAATAAAGGGAAAATGAACTGGGTTGGTGTTTTTGCAAGGAAGTGTGATGTGACTGTCCTTTTTTTTTTTTTTTTTTTTTTTTGCAAAATTTCCCATTTTATATTATCTAATGTTTTTCAGCCTTTTGGACTCCTCTCTTCCTGCTGCCTTATCATTTCCCTTTGATATCTGTTACTGAATGCCCTTCCCTTGCCAGGACATTGGATGGGGAAATGGGCAGAATACCTAATAGATTTGCATTCCTTGTGAGACTTTCCTGGTCTTGTGGGCAGAAGGGAACCCTCCAGTCATCTCAGGCAGAGACTAATAGAGGTGCTGGTCAACACCTTGCCTTAGATTTGCAAGTGGTTTGAATAGGCAGGGCCAGGAAGGTGACCCAGTTTCACACATTTCCCTAATTTCTCACCTGGCTCCCTGGGGTGAGGCAGTGGAGTATGACAGTTTTCTCCCTTTCTAAGGAACGCATAAGGAATTCAAAGACAAAAAACTAAGGAGAGGAAGGAGAAAGTTTAAGGGGAATCCTTAAGGGGAAGTTCTTATGAACTTTAGAATGACTTAACTGGGCAAAAAGTGGCCTTTGAAAGAATCCCGGTTCTAACAAATTTTAGACAAACCCAATTTGGAGTTTGCCCGAATCATGAATGACTTCATGTGATTGAGTTAATCTCTATACCTCATATATGGTCATTCTATCCCTCTTAATTTCTCAAGAAATTGCCACCTTCCTGGTGAGTGCCTTTTATTTCTATGCATTGATTTTGCTGTTATTTTTTTTAAGCCTTTATTTATTTATTTTGAGAGAGAGAGAGCATGAGAGGGGGAAGGGGCAGAGAGAGAGAATCCCAAGCAGGCTCCACACTCAATGCAGAGCCTGACACGGGGCTTGATCTCACGAACCACGAGATCACAACCTGAGCAGAGTTCAAGAGGCTGACACATAACCAGCGGAGCCACCCAGGCACTGCTTGTCGTTGTTACTTTTAAGTTGCTTTGCTTAGCTTCCCAATTTCTAATATTCCTCAAAAATTATTACTCTAGATCATGAGAAAATATTACTGTAGTTATAAATCATCTTCTATCATATTTTTTCTTTGGGAATCCTATTTTATCATTGCCCTAATTATGATAAGGGAGATGCATACCAGATATTAATAAAAAGTAATGTTGTATGATCCATTCTAAACAGAGAGCCACTTTCTGTATCTGAACAAAGAAATTACACTCAATACACTTATTACCCTGAAAATCATCTGGCTGTATAATTTTTTTCCACAGAGATCACTAAAACAGCTTATACTGATTAACGTTATCAAATCACCCTTCTTTTTTGAAACCATCTGAATTCAATATGCTAGAAAATAGAGTTATACAAAGAATGTAACCAAAACTAAGATAGGAAACAAAACCTCTGTAACAATTTTTCAAAACAGGAAACTGTTGTAGAAAGATATTGCTGTTCTTTTCATTTTACTAAAATTACACTCATCTAAGTATTTTCTATTAACTAACCTCTCGGATCCATTGTGCTCTTGTTTAAATTAACTTTCTTTAAAAGTTAACTCCCGAACACTAATTAAATTAACTTAGCTAAAGTTTTGATTTGATCTCAAGTTGTTTGAAAGTTAGACAGACTGAAAAAAGATGTGGGTGGTTGGCAGCAAATCCCAATAAAAATATGGCATTTGGCAAAATATGCCTGCCTTGTTTTGTTTTGCTTTTCTCTTTATGGAAGTGGCCTATTTTTGAAATGCTGTGATTTAAATTCAGGGATCAAGTGACAAGTCTGACAAAACAGAACTGACTTCAGCAGAGGTTCTGTGGGGAAAAATGGAAGTGTTCCAGGAACTGAAGGAAGTAACCTCAATTTCACCTGGAAACATTAGTGTCTCAGGGGCAGCAGATTTGGGCTATATATAAAGAGTGAAGGAAAGTGGCCAAGATGCTGAGCCAAACCTGCATCCAGGAATAGAGCGGCATCAAAGAACTGACAACAGTATCTGTTGTTTCCACTACGGCCCTGTAAGTAGCAGAGAGGGAGACATAGGAAGATTGGAAAGTTCTTTCCTGTGATGCCTTAGATTGTGGCAATAGTCTTCTGACTGTGTTCTCTGGCTCCCTTCTTTTCTCCCATGCCTGGTGCATGTAATGGATAGATTAAATGTTTGCAAAAACTCTGTGCTGTTCTCTTGCTCAAGACCCTAGTTCCTGTTTCCCCTCAAGGTTGGGTTAAAACTCCTTCTGCTGGCACGACGCTCCCCCCACCCAGTTATTTACTTAACTTAAAAAACATTTTTTTTTAACGTTTATTTATTTTTGAGACAGAGAGAGACAGAGCATGAACGGGGGAGGGGCAGAGAGAGAGGGAGACACAGAATCAGAAGCAGGCTCCAGGCTCTGAGCCATCAGCCCAGAGCCCGACGCGGGGCTCGAACTCACGGACCGCGAGATCGCGAGATCGTGACCTGAGCTGAAGTCGGATGCTCAACCGACTGAGCCACCCAGGCGCCCCAATTTACTTAACTTTTTAAACATTTTTTTAAATGTTTATTTATTTTTGAGACAGAGAGAGACAGAGCATGAGTGGAGGAGGTTAGAGAGAGAGAGAGAGGGAGACACAGAATCTGAAGCAGGCTCTGGGCTCTGAGCTGTCAGCACAGAGCCCGACACGGGGCTCAAACTCACTAGCTGTGAGATTATGACCTGAGCTGAAGTCGGACACCCAACCGACTGAGCCACCCAGGCACCCCAGTTATTTACTTTTCTAACCTCTTCATTGGCTATTCCTCAACATGAAGAAGGATTACTCCTTTGTTAATTCTTCAAAATCTAGGTTAACACCTACCTTCTCTGTGTTCCTAACTCAAACTCGCACTGAGCCCCTGCTTTAAAATATATTGTACCTCTTTGTTTTGCATCTTTTGGCAAGATTGTTTTATTGTTAGTTTGTTGAGAGTAACTATATCTAGAAATATATACACATATATAGTCACTATGTACATGCATACAGAGTATAGATATACACACATATATAGAAACGATATGTGTGTGTGTGTGTATATGTATATATATATATGTATATATATAGTGACATCTTTCCTTAGTGAGCCATGAAGTATATAATAATTCTCCATGGGAAGTACCCTGAAACTAAGGCTGAATTTTGAATCCTGAATTACATATATTTATTGTATATTCATTATACTATATTGTATTCTATTGTATTCTATTAAAATGACATGTGAGAGAAAGTGATGATCCTGGAGAATCAGGAAAACTAAATTCTAGTCTCAACTTTGCGACTACCAGGTAAATCATTCCACCCCCCGCCCCCCGCCGAGAGCTCCAACCAGGGAATCAGTCTCTTTATGACCATCAGGAGATCGTAAAGGAAAAGTATAACTGTACACATTAATGGTAACCTTAAATAGTGAAATTATGATTTCATGTCCCATCCAATGGGTATGAACATGTGGCACCCTTTGATTAGTCAAAGGGGGATGATGTTTTTTTAAGGTGAGTTGCTATTATTTTGGCACAATAGATCAGACCTTGGAGTACAGAGAAGTTGTGCAACATTTTTTGAGGTTGCCCAGTGTAACAAAGACCAAGTCAGGCTCAGCTTGATTTTTGCTCTCCGGCTTGTAAAAGCTTCTCTCCCGGTATGATGGGCCTATCTACTCTAGAGGTAGTATGAATGGCTTATGATCCTAACTTGATTTACTTGCTCTGTATTTTTTGGGAAATCTCTTTAGATCCCTTATTTTTCCTTTTGTAGGATGAACATAAATATACTTGTCTATGAATGTTTTTGAGCTTGTCAATTCAATGGCAACACTAATCACTATTTTAACTGACTGCACACTACGTGTCTACATACATTAGGCCATTTCTCAAACACGTCTTATGAAATGGCTATGGTAACCCCATTTTATTAATGAGGAAATTATGGCTAGGATTTAATTCCAAGTCAATATGATATCATATGTTAATCTCCCTACTGTGGAAGAAAAAGAGAGTGAGATCTCAGGTCTGTAAAATCAACATCGCCTCCAGATTTCAATTTAACTGGTACGTTGTTTCATCACTTCCTTTTACTTAATCTTTTGCGACTAACTGGTAGCAAAGTTCACATGCCTGGGTTTCTTTTTTCCTTGGGTGAACTATCCTCTGGTGAAGGTGCTAATCAGCAGTATTAAAGGGTAGAGAAATAGCCATGGAGGATGTCAGGAAAGGAAGGTACAACAAAGGATGAATGTTTTAAAGACTGAGTAATTGGCCCTTGAATAGCTACCCCATAGTCCATACCTATTACTGTTTTCACTTTGGAAGAGGTTAGATAATTTCTTCATTTTCTGACTAAATGTAATTGTTCTTCTCTGGTAAGTATAGAGTAAATAAATAGCTACATAGAGGGTATTACTGATACTTAGAATTTTGTCCTTTTTGTTTTTAATAATAATTATAGGTAATTGGAAATATTATAGGCATTTACTCTGTAGCATAGCCTGTAGGAGACGTTTTCAGATATGAAGTCCTGCTTTTAAAAAAATGTTTATGGGGACTCAGTATGTTTTGTACAGTTCTTAAGGGAAACAGATTTTGACTTTATGATCATCATTATTTTTCTGTGATAGAGTGAACTTCTTCCCAAATAAGGAGTGATCTATATTCAGGAAGCACTTAATGGCATCCTTTCAGCAGATCACACAGCAGGACCCACATGAATAGAGCTAACAAGTTTTGTCCATTAAATCTAGTGACTCGAACAAATTTTTATTATCCTTTTGTAAAAATGCAAGCACTGCCTCATAGAAAAACCAGTTGTTACCTAATGAAGTGTTTCAGCATGTTCATATAAGTTGATGGTTTCATATGGCTAGATTATTGCTGCATCAGCTAATAGCCACTAATAACATGCTCCTATCTTGCTTTAATGACATACTGTACTCAGAATACTCAAGTATGGACAGATGTTTAAGAATATCATTGTTTTTCTTCTTGGCTATTGATTAATTCCCCACATCCACTCCTGATTAGAATGTAAGATGTTTTCTTTCAGATGTGGAATCGTTCATTACCCAGTCTAACCAAAAAAAGACAAGCAGTATGCCAGGAATTTGTATCAAAGTGCTGGAGCATCTTCTTAGACTTCTTACCATTGACAGTAGTTACACAGATGCTACGTGACAGCTTCTATCACCCTGCATATCTTCCAAAGCCAATTCATTAGTAAAGAACATGCGGCTCCAACAAAGGGAATGTGAAGTACACTATACAGGGTTTTAGCAAAAATCCAATTGGTGGTTTCATTAGGGATTTGGGAGGGGGGACCTACAATCTCGTTACAAGACGGAGCAGGTACTCTAAAGCAGCTACACTCTCTTCATAAAACCCACGATGGGCTTTACTCTTTAATTGCTTGTCTGATACTTCTAGTAGTACTTTTTAAAAGTGGAATTGAAGAATAGTTGAATTGAGTTTTTAAGTGATGAAAATGATACTTTAACTCCTGAGTTTTAGATTGCATTATGATTTCCTAAACCTGGACCCTCAGGGATCAGTAGGAAAGCTTTTTTTGTTTTTTGTTTTGGTATGTGTGTAGCATATGTGTTTACTCTTTACTGAGCTCGCTCTCTCTCTCTCTCTCTCTCTCTCTCTCTCTCTCTCTCTCTCTCTCTGTCTCTCGGAAGCTTGAGTTCTCTTAGGTCTTGACAAAGTGGATCTTCCAGCTACCTTGTCTTAATTGCACAACCTGAACAGTTACTGTTATCTCCCAGGTAACAAATTACCATCTTGCTCCCCCTAGTGGAATTGTAACTCTACTTCAAAGTTTGGAAATACTGTTATCAATACACTTTTGATGTAGCGTCTTATTTTTGGAAATCAAATATTTTCCCAATTTATTTTTGAAGGCTGACAATAAAATAAAAAATATTGCATTGGATGGGCTGATAGGGGATGTGGGTAGAGATAGTAGCTTTTTATGATGAATTTTCAGTTCCTAGTGTTGGCAAGGTAAGCTGCATGATTTTAAATGGCTGCTAAATCCAAGGGATCTTTCTGCTCTGACTTCTGTCTTAGAGGGGTCCAATGTCATCAGCCTGGCAGATGGTCATTTCTAGATGGCAGCTGTCTACGCTTCTGGTCGTAGTGGTAGGGTGCTGATAGTTGGGGATGTTAGAAGACAAGGACAGGTCCCATCTGAATATTGAATCCCACTTGCGCCATTGGTAAAGTAGGCCCAGGAGGTACGCTTCTGCCTTCTGAATCTATGTGTGGTACTGTGCCAGTATCCACAGCACATGACAAATCACCATCAGTATACACTTCCTACACATGCTGAGGAAATTTTAGTAATTGACACTGAACTTATTGCATACCTCTCAAGAATTTTGTTTTTTGGGGGCACCTGTGTAGTTCAGTTGGTTAAGTGTCTGACTCTTGATTTCAGCTTAGGTCATGATCTCATGGGTCATGGGATCGAGCCCAGCATTGGGCTCTGTGCTGACAGCATGGAGACTGCTTGGGATTCTCTGTCTCCGTCTCTCTCTCTGCCCCTCCCCCGCTCACACGTTCCCTTTCAAAACAAATAAATATTTTTTAAAAAAGCATTTAATTTTTTTTAGGTTATGATAGCTAATGGTTTCATGGCATCAGAATCCCCTTTTTTCCTGCCACTATTTGTTTTTCCCAAGTTTGACCCTTGTTATGAGTTTATATTTATTCAACTTCACACCCTAATGCACACAGAGCACTAATATTTTGTATATGCTAGTGTTGAAGTGTATGAATTGTCCGAAAGAAATACTAATACATACCAAGGCTTAGGACTCTGTCCTTTTGCAGGTGAGACTTTGCTTAAGTCTTATCAAGGTCAAGGGTAACACTACAACAGATATAGTGATTGCCAAATTACTGGTCAATAGAGTATAAATACTTGATACTTATGAGCAAAAATATTTAGGGTATTCCCCCTTTCTTAAGATCATGTAATGGAGATAGTATTTAGATGTGTATTTTTTCCAAATATTCTCAGGGTAAGTGTTTACCTAGGGAAAAATAAAACAGCAGGATTGGATTAAAAATCCCAACAAAAAGGAATGCCAGAGTGCTCTCCGGGCATGCCTTATTTGAGAGGCTGGAGAAACACACACACACACACACACACACACACACACACACACACACACACACGCTCATAATGTTTTTGTTTTTTTCAATGCTATTTGCTCAAGAACCACAGTAATTTAGTTCAAGAATTACATCTAAGCAAACACACAGCTTCTGACTAACACAGCATGTACCTATGAAGTTCTGATTTGGAATCACATGATGCTCAGATTCCCAGTTGTGAAGACAGTGATGTCACAGTGGATATGGCCCCACTGGGGCTAGAGATGTCCATCCAGCAAGACTCTGGGCTTTGGGGAACAGGAACTTTTCCCTTCCACAGGCAGTGTGAGGGATTTGTATGTGAATCAACACGTATCTCTGTATATACATGCATCAGTGTAGATATGCTATGTATGGATATGTGCGAATGTATGCATGTACATGTGTGTATATGTATGTATACATGTGACTGCAGCACTGGAAGAGTTGCTTCTTTCAAATGGATGCTAGAAATTCTGTGCATTGACAATACTCTGTAAAGCAGCTTTTAGCAGAGCCAGGCCCAGAGGTGTAGGGCGGGTGTACACGCCATTCTCTGCTGGGAATTCTGTGCATTGATGACACCCTTCAAAACAGCCTCAGTGACTGGTCCTGGAGGTGTTTGGGGAGCTCCCTGCTGAAGGACTGTGCTGGCATCCTTGTCTGGCAGCTTTGTCAGGGAGACTTTCCTTGGGATTCCTGCCCTAGCTTGGAGCTCTTGTCTTTCTTGAGAAGTGTGAGCACTGAAACAACACAAAACCTATGTGCATTCCTGGCTCTCATGAGTGACCTGAGGCTTTGCTTAACTAGCTGTTTCCTTGAAGTGACCAGTGATAGATAGTTTATGGGGATGGGTTGGTTCTAACCTGTTAATTTATCACTGTTGATTTAACACTAAAGTCTTGTCAGACTCTGCCCCTGCTTGTCATCTAAGTCATATGGCTGTTAGGTTTCTTATTTGTTTTCTCTTCAGGTTCAAAAAGACAGAAAAGTGCACACAAGCATTTGACTATGAGCACAGCAGAGAATTATAGAACAGATAAACAAGATTTAGCATTGTTGTTGAAATCCTGAGTTTGTGTCTGACTGTTTTATATGAAATAGGGTCCTTGCCGTGGGGCAACTGAGCTGGAGACTTGGTTAGCAGTGGTCAGCAAGCAAGTGGATGGATCTCCTTGTCTTTGGGCAGATCAACCAGCTAACACCAAACTGGTAGAAAACTTGCTTTCTTTTCAAGACTTCTTTCCAGTTACTTAATTGTCGGCAATTTAAGAAACTATCTTTGAATCATTTACCTTAGCAAGAAGGTGGAATTGAGGGTATTTGGGACAAAAGAAGGATACATCTATCTGTCCACTTGCTGGAAACTTTTATAGCAGGGGAAAAACTGTGGAAAAATTCCTGGCATATTGAAATACTTATCTGTAACTTGACATTTTAAATATAGTGTTTCTTTTGGGGAGCCTGGGTGGCTCAGTTAGTTAAGCATCAGACTTTGGCTCAGGTCATGACTTTAAGGTTCGTGGGTTAGAGTCCTGCATTGGGCTTTGTGCTGACAGCTCAGCGCTTGAAGCCTGCTTCAGATTCTGTGTCTCCCTCTCTGTCTGCCCCTCCCCCGCTCACACTCTGTCTCTGTCTCTCTCAAAAAATAAACATTAAAAAATGTTTTTAAATATAGTGTTTCCTCAAGGAGTCTTACTATATTCTACTGATAATACTTATATTATTGCCTCCCCCCAATAACACAAAACACCACCGGAACCTGTAAGAAAGGCAACAGGAGGGTAGCAAAAGAGAAAAGAAAATTTATAGGGGTAATGAGGACTGGGATTCTCATTTAGATAGCACAGGGAGACGTTGAGGCAGATGATGCTGATGATTTTACCTTAGGCCAGTGTTCTAAGAGTTAAGTGAGCATTTTATTAAAAGTAGATTCACATGTTTCCACCCCAGATAGACTAAGTCAGAATCTCCAAGGAAGGGATCTTGGAATATTGTTTTAACAAGCATCTCAGATAACTCTTATGGTCAGACACATCTGGGGAACTGCTGTCATCTTATTGCTGACATGAACTACTGTAAAGTATTTCCGAAAGGTGTGTGTGTGTGTGTGTGTGTGTGTGTGTGTGTGTGTGTGTGAGAGAGAGAGAGAGAGAGAGAGACAGAGAGAGAGAGAGAGAGAGAGAGAGAATATGTAATTGCCAAAGTTTTTAAAGTTTAAAAATAATGGTCAGATATTCTACAGTAGCGTTGTTAAGCATTTCTTGTTTAAAAATATTTATTTATTTTGAGAGAGAGAAAGGGAGAAGCAGAGAGAGAGAGAGAGAGAGAGAGAGAGAGAGAATCTCAAGCAGGCTTCATGCTGTCATCGCAGGATCCAATGAGAGGCTCCATCTCACGAACCGTGAGATCATCACTGAGCCTACATCAAGAGTCACATGCTTAACCAACTGAGCTACCCAGGTGCCCCAAGCATTTATTAGTAAGAACATCTGTTATTCGTGTAGGGTAGTATGGTTACAGAGGGTTTTCCATGTATTATCTCATTTGTTCCTAATAGCAATCCTATGAGGGCTTGGACAGCAAAGATCATGCTCACCCCCAGGTTACACACGGGATGTGGGCTCAGCACATGGCTGGCAAGTGGTGGAGCTGGCTTTGAACAGGATTCTTTTTCACGTGGGGCGAGCCCAGCATCAACCCCAGAGCACACCACTTTTCTTCTTTTACCCACTCTCTGGTCACCAGATTGATGGCAGCATTTCTGAGATATCAGGTTCTTTGCATGTGCACACCTTTGCACACCCTGATCCCTGTGCCTGGAATGTCTTTCCTTCCCGGTTTGCAAACTCATGCTCGTTCATTATAGTGCCTTCCATGAGGCTTTTCTAGATATACTCTTCTCTTCACCCTACCTGCCCTCCAAGCAGAGCAAGTTTCTCTTTCAGTTCTGTTTTCATCACTCTTTATAAATCCCTTTTCTCTGTGTCAGGTCTTGTTTAATGTGGGTGAGTTCAATAATAAGTGCTTGGTAATATCCCCCTTCATGATCCCCACCCCACCATTATACCACTTACTTTGAACAGGTAGTAGGGATATAATCACATCTGAAACACTCAGTACCTTTAGTGTTGGCTAAGCTCTGGGAAGCGTTTGAGAATGATTTCAAAGGCTTTCCAAACATTGAAAAGAAGTGTTCACGAGGCCAGAAACATGGCCATTAACATCCTCTAGAAATGGAATTGTCTGAGGGTAACCAGGGTACATTGTCTAATGAGAGGTCGGGAACTATAGGGGACTGTATGCTCAAAACTGCAGATTTGGTAATTTCCTTGCTGGGAAATTTAAGTGTGTTTCAAGGACGTCTTCAATTATGGGTGATTTTCATGTCATACTCATAGCCCCAGGTTGGATGTGACTATCTGTTACGGCTTTCAAATTGCATTATAGTTATTTCTCTATGCAGCTATCTCCCCCACCAGACTTCTAGTGTGGGTGAGTCTGAGCCATATTCATCTTTGTCTGCCAATTGATTATTGTTGAATCAACTTTTGGGGAACGCCTCTTATAGCCATCTGCATCTGAATGCAGTTAAATGTGTTTAAGTATAGTTCTAATTCAAATTCTCCTGTGTTTACAGCCACCCCTGGTCCAAGCAATCTTCAGTGGTGATCCAGAGGAGATACGGATGCTCATCCACAAAACCGAAGACGTGAATGCTCTGGTAAGAGATGCTATGGTTTCGCCTGCTCAGGCCCTCTTAACCTTTCTGTGCTATGGACCTCTTTGGTATCTGGTGAGAGCTCTGGGCTGCTGCTCAGAATTCTCTTTTTAAGTCCACAAAATAAAATATATATGGTTAGAATGGAAGTCGGTCATATGCAAATACAGTTATCAAAATATTCAATATCAAATCTGTGATAGAATAATATATGTGCTTCTCTGTCAGTACATTTAAATAGCAAGATACAATGGAAGATCTAATAATGAGCATAACTGAAGAATAGTGAGGAGCGTGCTCAATATTTTGTGTTGTCTGTGACCACTCTAATGTGGTAGGAACATACCTGTGGTTTCTGCTGGTGACCAAGTCACAGTTACTGTTGACACTACTGAGAATTGCTTCCTACATTCACAATGGAAGGAAATGTGAAGTTTCCATCGGAAGTTAGTAAAAATAAAGACATATTTTTACATCCAGAACCCATGCTCTGCCACAGGGATTGACAAACTATGGTTCATCACCTATTTTTGTACAGGCTACCAGCTAAGAATGGTTTTCATTTTTTAAATGGCTGGGGGAAGAAATGAAAAGAAGAACAATTATTTGTGACACACGAAGATTATATGATATTCAGATTTCCATGTCTATAAATCAAGTTCTCTTGGGGCACAGCCATGACGGCTTTCACACTGTAGCAGCAGAGTTGGGTAGTAATTGATGACAGAGACTGTACGTGGCCCAGAAGGTCAAAGATATTTACTATCTGGCTGTTCAGAGGGGAAGTATGCTGACCTCTGCACTAGAGGGTCCATGAACCTGGGACCAGTGGGTAAATCGGGTACCCTGAAATCATATGTAATACATGTGTGCGCTTATGGACGTGTATTTTTTTCTGTGAAAGAGTAAAGACATTTCATAGTATTTGTAAAGGGGTCTGTGGCCCCCAGAAGATTCAGAACGGTTGGATCTGGAAGTTCCTGAAATAAACAAAGCTTCAATGAAGAAAAGTGAAAAGAGTTAGTCAATGATTTACCCTTGTAATAGTTTCCTAGACCTAGATTGAACAAGCAATTACATGCAGTCCATGCCACTAATTCTCTTAATGTAAGTCAATTACCTCAGTGCTGTAGTCCATCAGGGAGAGGGGCTCTCTTTGAAGTCTCTAGCGTTAGGTGGAAACGACAGAAAGAGTCAAACACATCTGCAGAAGAAGAGCTTTGCTACAGGGAAATGAATTATGTCTGAGGTCGAATCTCTGTCCAGTCGGCTGAATGCTTCATTTGGGAGAGTCATTTGGTACAGCCCTTGTTCTGTGGCAGTGCAGATTGGTGTGGCTTTCTGAAAAAGCTGCTGGCAGCTTCTCCCCAGCTGGCACTGAAAACAACAGGGCAATGTTTTATGACATTTTGCAAGGTAAGCACCGATGAGGCCAGGGCCAAACTACTTGAGAAGGCAGTCAGGCATTTGTCCAGAGCCTATGGGGCGTGACCCATCCTTCTGAGAGGAGCCGAGGCCAGCAAGCTGACTGTCCAGTGTTCTGACATCACCGGAATTTGCCTAGCTTATTTTGTGGCTCTGGCCCAAGCCCAGGCAAGCCCAAGGTAAGGTTAGTTACTATCTTTTCCTGATGATTATGAGCAAACCAAGCTTCTGTTCATATCAAGAAAGGTTGCACTGCCCTCTGAATGGCCTTTATTTCTCCTTCGGAAAGTGGCAAACACTTGCTGGCTGTTAAAGGTTAAGAAGGCTTAACTTCAGTTGTAACCTAATTGTGTTACTGAATTAGATAGGTTAACTGCTGTAACACATAGACTTCTAAATATATAATTGCTCAGATATGAGACAAGTTTAGTTCTCTTATGAACAGATCAGAGAGGTGGCTCTTTTCCACAGAGGGTCCTAGGTATCAACACATAGCTTCCAAGGTCACCCAAGGGATTCATCTTCAGTCCAGGCAGTCAGAAGGGAAAAAAGAGCATGGAGGCAAAGCACAGGACGATTCTTATGGGTGATCTTGGAAGTGGCATAATCACTTGAGCACACAGCCCATTGACCAGAACTCAGTCCCATGCCACACTGAACCACAAGGGAGGTTGGGAAATTAGTATAGCTGTGTCCCAAAAGGTTGGAGAACATGAATAGTTAGCAATCTTGGCCACATCAGTTTTTGGTACTACAGAATTTTAGGGAACTCAAGGGATAACACTTACTTGTCTTTGCGGTGCCTTACTCATTCAACAGTAACTGACTGAGTTCGGACCCAGTGCTGAGTGCTAGGGATATAGCAGTGAGATTGCTCTCTCCCTCATGGGCTTGTGACATGGCAGAGAAGCCAACAAATGTGGAATCTTATTGACATATATTTTGAAAGGGAAAATGCAGGACACTGTTAGGGGTCTGGGTTAATCATGAGGGACTGATGAAGTGATGTGGCAAATTGACACCGAAGGGATGCTGTTGCAGAGGTTGTGTGTGTGGGCTTTTGGATGCCCTGCATCAGGGAAGGGTGGGGTAGAGGGAGGAAGAGCAATAAATGAATGAATGCCTGACCTCCTTCCAGTGATGGTGTGGCTCCTTGGGTCCTGGTCCCTTTCCTCCATTGTCACTTCTGTAGACCCTCTCTTCATATCCCCCTTTCCCTTCCCTCGGGTGAGTGTAAAGAACCTCACTTGATTCCCTGCTCTCTTATCAGGTACGTTGGAGACAGTGAGTTGTTCTCGTAATGCCATGCTTTTCTTTGGCCAACACTGCTTGGGGATCAGTCGTGTTGACTGTTTTGCTAGGGGTGGATTAGGCAGTTTAGGGAGAGTGATTGTTAATGAAGGGCATATGGAGATGGAAGACAAATAAGGATTAGGGATCTAAGTCTGCAGCTTTACTTCAGGAGGGAAGAGAGGCCACTAACCAGTACATTTAAATGGCAAGGAAGGGAAATAAATAACGGAGGAGCCTCCTGTTAGTGGGAGGACAATATTTGTCTTCTTCTCTTCTCACCCTTTGCTTTTCTCTCTTTACCGTATTAATTCACTTAAGTTTTCTTTTTTGTCCTAGGTTCTGATTTTTTTTTTTTTTTTGCCTTCTCTTTTCTTTCCCACCTTCCTGTGTCTTTTGATTGGTCACCTGTTCTTTGGTATGAATATCCCTTGATTAGGGGCTCCTGATATGGGAAGCAGTCTCATTCAGCTTTGCCTCTCTGTGTTTTTCTTATCTTGATTTCCCACTGGCAGTATTCATGGACCCTATGTGTGAACTGAACAAAGTTATTCAACCCATTGGTATTTATTTTCTCATTTCTCCACTGTTCCCATCCCATCTGCCTTTCCAGACCTATTGCTTCTTCCATTGAGTTGTCCTAATTCTCGTTTCCTTTTTGCTGCCTTTTCTGCCACCTCCCAACCCAGTCAAAGAAACCTACCTCTTCTCTCACCTCCCATAGCTCCTTGTCTCTCACTGATCACTTTACTTGAGCTATTTAGTTTTGAGAGACTATGAGCTTGATGACATGGTTGCTATGTCATTCATTCACTTTTCCTCAATTTCCTACTTCAGTCCTTGGAGCACATGTTGAATGAATGACTAAACCTTGCTTTATTAGTTATGTTAAGCCAATTTGTGGTGGCCTGTTTTTCCTATCTGCCAATGAGGGGGTACATTGTCAAATAGTGTCTGGCTTGGTTAGTGTCCCTCAGGTCTCAGTTGTAAGATTAAAAGTTTTCTTTGTTAGATTGCAAATCTGTAGGTGGATTTGAGGAGCCACTGAAGGACCAGGAAGTCCTTTTTGTGGATTCTCTGGCTGGTGGCCTGCCAGGGTCAGGAAATGTGGGAAGGCAAGTTGTACACTCTGAGAAATTCATTTAAATTGACCCACATGTAGTTGACAACTAGAAAGATTTTAGAAGGCTTTATCAGACTAACAAATTGAGCTAGAATTCAAAGTAGAGCATCTGAATTCAAAATGAATGCATAGAGCCTGAAAACCAAATTTGAATGTAATACAGTCATTTTTAGGATTATGCTATGACAACGTGACACCAACAGACCGTTCCACTGTGCCATGCTGGAATGGGTACAGAGATAATTAGTGCCTGTCATTGGTGAGTGGTAAAGACCAGGAGGGAACCATGCCACGCGAGGAGGGGCTGAAGAAGCTGGTGATGTTTTAGATCTGGGAAGAACAGGAGAATTTGAGGTCTCAAATAGTTCAAATGCTGTCAAGTTAAAATGGAACTAGACTTACCATTATGTCGGTGGTTGTAAGCTACCGAATGGATATACAGCTCGAAATAGAAGAAATAACTTAATGGACAGAGCTGTCTAAAGAAATAATGAGCTGACTTAATAATAAGTAGTAAGCTCCCTGAAAGACCACTAGACTGGTGGTTCTAAGTGGTTCTAAAGGAGACTAATTGTAGCACATGGCCCCAGTCTCCTCTCATGTGCCCTGAGCTGACCTTGCTAATGGTTTGTGGCATTTCTTTTTCTTTGAGTCTTAAAGACCAAAATTTCTTCTCAGGACAGCACTATTAAGTTGGAGTTAGCCTTTAAAATGAAACCTCCTTCACCTCCTGGACTAGGTGATGTTTAAAGTCTCTTACAACTGTGAAGGACTACAATTCCAAGATTTTTAAGTCCCACATGATAGCAAACCCATGGTGTTTATTTCTTTTTTAAAGTATCAGTAACAGTTATGAATACACACATGTGCACTCATGCACACACAACCATGATCATACCAAACAAAATCAACAATAATTCCTTATCTTCTAATACCCAGTGCATTTTCAATTTTATTTTGTTCCACTAGTTTCAAAAATGTTTTTTTTTATAGTTGGGTTGTTCCCAAGTTGATTATTTTAATCCATCTATTTTCTACAACAAAATGGTTTTGTCAAGCTATTAATGTTTATTATTTCCTCTAATAGGATTTAGCCCAAGAATATTGGCATGTTTTGCTTGTCCTCTCCAATTCCAACATAGAAAGGGATGATATGTGAATATAATAGAATAAATCGCGAGGTGAACGTTAAGCTTACGTTGGTAGGGGACTTACAGTGAAAAAAGGGGAGACAACCATTAAAGCTTTTGTTTTTAACTATAAGCGTTAACTTGGGTGAGGTGGCCTGCTAGTCTCAAGATCCAAGTGAGAAAAAAGAACTGTACCAACAACGTATGATGAATTTTGTAAAAAGAAATAAGACGAATTACCAATAGTAAGCTTGTAATATGCATTCAGTGTCCATTTGTTTAGGGGTGTTGCACTATTTCTTTATTTTTTATTAGAGAGTACACAAGTGAGTGCAAGCTGGGGCAGGGGTGCAGAGGGAGAGAGAGAGAGAGAGAGAGAGAGAGAGAGAATCTTAAGCCGGGCTCCATCGCACGACCCTGGGATCATGACAGAGTCAGACGCTCAACCCACTGAGACACCCAGGCTCCCTGCAATGTTTCTTTCTGTTAAAATGATCACTGTAAGTCTAGTTAACATCCATCACCTCACATAGTTACAATGTTTTTTTTCTTGTCGTAAGAATTTTTAAGATCTGTTGTCTTAGCAACTTTCAAATATGCAATACAGTGTTATTAACTATAGTTACATCCCCATGACTTATTTGTTTTATAACTGGAAGTTTGCACTATTTCTTTTAAAAATAGAACATATGTTTTGCATCCACCCAGAAGGGTGCAATATGGCTCTACCTAAAGAGCCTTGAGTCAGGGGTACCTGGGTGGCTCAGTTGGTTAAGTATCCGACTTCGGCTCAGGTCGTGATTTCACGGTCTGTAAGTTTGAGCCCCGTGTCACGCTCTGTGCTGACAGCTCAGAGCCTGCAGCCTGCTTCTGATTCTGTGTCTCCCTCTCTCTCTGCTACTCTCCCAGTCATGCTCTGTCTCTGTCTCTCAAAAAATAAACATTAAAAAAAGTGTAAAGAGCCTTGAGTGATAAATTTAATACCTTAAGTTTTCCTCAGCTTGATTCTATCATGTCAGATTCCCTAGAACATTAGGAATACAGACTATATAGCCCAGCCTTTTAAGCTTCTAGATTTTTGTGTGTTTTCCGTCACTTACATATATGTTGCTTGACTTTTTTCTTTTTTCTTTTTTTTAATGAAGAATTGATATGGGGATAAAAACCTGAGATGTTTTGTTGGCTTAGAGATCTGAGCACTTTCTAAATTAGACCTAAATCAGAAACTGCTGGGAACAAGGAGGCTGGGATGGCAAACTCCAGTCTCATAACTAATAGAAGCACGCTGACCCACTCAGCTCTGAGTGTTGGTATGCAGGAACGCGGGCCCAGTGTGGCCCAGACTTCCTACGTTTTTAAGAGAAAATACAGGAAATCTCTAAATTGTTAAATATTGGTTCCAAAAAGCGATCCAACATTGTTGAGGCCAAAGAAAACATGTCTGTGGGCCAAATCTGGCCTGCAGGCCACCGTTTTACTAACCGTGGATGAGATCAGCAAATATTCAGCAGTAAAGGTTTCTCTGGCCACCTGTATCTGGAAATCTAAAGTGTGAAGCCAGTGGCTCAGTGTTCTGGAGAGAGCGGTGGCCTGTGTTCTTCAAACGTTGACAGCACTTCTGGCTCGTTAGCCTGTAGGGAGGCTGGTGGTCCCTTCATAGCTCTGAGAGGGATGGTTTTTGTGCTGAGGGTAGGTGCCTGTCTCTCAGCATGTGCCTGGCAATACTGTCCCATCTCCTGCTCCTTGTTGGACCAGTGCCCAGGATGTGGGGCTGTGGTTTGGAAGCCATGACCTGTGTCTTGTAGAGAATGATTCATAACCTTCAGACGGCACTGGGCAGGCTGCAGTGATGTGGCTTCTTGGCCATTTAAAATGTGTGAAGGCAGGTCTGATTAGCATCATTCCTAATGATCCTCTAGGGGATGCCCAGCAGCTCGTGGCCCCATTTCTCCAGCACTGACCTTGGAGGTAGAAGAGCCGCCCTCTGTGAATGAGAAATCTTACAAGGGTATATACACTGTGCACCCTCCAAATAATAGAGATCATTGTTTGGAACTATGGAAACACTCCAAATGTAATGGCATTAGTATTACTTTGCAATTGCTAGGCATTTTTATAGCACAAAGAAAAATCTTTCAATTAAAAGATGTATATTGTAAATAGCATGAGAATATGGACATCTCTAGATAAAAAGTTATGGCTCTTTTTTTCACATTACATATTATGTTTGAGGGGAGGATGCAAATATGAATAAATGAGCTATATTTTTCTTATATTGATAAAACTCAATTGTTTGAACTGAATGTATAAATTCAGTTATACATACATATGTATATATACATATATAAATACAGTTGAATTTGGGGACAGGACTTCGGGTGGGGAAAGTTGTCAAGATCATTCTAAACTTTAGTATTTAGAGGAATAAACATGTGAGAAGACTCTTAAAAAAGAATATCAGGGGTGCTTGGGCGGCCCAGTCGATTGAGCATCTGTCTGACTTTTGATACTGGCTCAGGTAGTGATCTTGGAGTCAGTTTTGGGATTGAACCCTGCATCAGGCTCTGTGCTGAGCCTGGAGCCTGTTTGGGATTCTCTCTCTCCCTCCCACTCTCCCCCTGCTCTGTTTCTCTCTTCCAAAATAAATAAAACTTAAAAGAAAATCAACAAAGGGGGAGTTTCATAAAATCTATTAAAACAGATGACAAAAAAAATAAAACAGTGTGTTATTGGCACAGGAATAGGCAACCAAATTAGTGGAACAAGGAATCCAGAATTAGACCCAAGTGTATATGGACATTTGGTATAAAATAAAGAACGTGTTTCAAACCACTGGGATGAGATGGGTTAATCAATAAAGAATGTTGAGACAACTGGCTAGTAAAAAGCTGAACTCTTCCCTAATTTCCTTCCCCCCCCCCACACCAAGTTCCTATACGAAGATAAATCTAGAGGTAGAAAATAAAAAGATAAAGTAGTGAAATATAAGAAGGGGGAAATATTTTTTTCAGTCTTGGTGTGGGAAGGAACTTCCTAAGCATAATAACAAAGATAAAAACCAAGATGGAAAATGTGGATACTTTTGAATATATAAAAACTATGCACTTCTGTATATTAAATCATTACCAAAAGCAAGATTAAAAGATAAAGATATGTATGCTCTATGTGAAAAAGCATTGAGATTCCTAATACATAAAAAACTCTTGCAGATTATTTAGAAAAAGATAAACCTCCAAATAGAGAAATGGGCAGAGGACATACAGAGGGCACTCACCAAAGAAAAAAATGCAGGTAACCAAAACATACGAAAGGGTGCCCAGGCTCAACTTCACCTGAAATCAAAGAGTTCATATAAAGCAGCCACGCTTTGCCAGTCGGATCAGCAGAGGTGAAAATAAGGTCTCAGGGATGGTGTAGTTGAAGGGACACTCTGATGCCTTTTTGGGGAAAGTTTAATTTGTGCTCACCTTTGAAGGGTTTGGCAGTCTGTGTCAACATTCAGTTGTGTACACGCATTGACACAGCAACACAACTCCTGGGAAAATCCCCTAAAGGAAATCACCAGACAGCAATTTGTATAAATGTATCTGTTTCTGGGTGGTTTATAATAACAAGAAACTGGGAATTACCAGTACTTTGTTTCTTAAATATATTACAGTACATATATATGTGGTAATATCATACTATCATATGTGGCTTATTTATTTATTTTGAGAGAGAGAGAGAGAGAGAGAGAGAGAGAGAGAGAGAGAGAATGAATCCCAAGCAGGCTGCACACTGATGTGGGGCTTTGAACTGTGAGATCATGATCTGAGCTAAAATCAAGAGTTGGATGCTCACCTGACTGAGCCACCCAGGTGCCCCATCATACTAGCTTTAAAAAGGATAGCTTGGGGCGCCTGGGTGGCGCAGTCGGTTAAGCGTCCGACTTCAGCCAGGTCACGATCTCGCGGTCCGTGAGTTCGAGCCCCGCGTCGGGCTCTGGGCTGATGGCTCGGAGCCTGGAGCCTGTTTCCGATTCTGTGTCTCCCTCTCTCTCTGCCCCTCCCCCGTTCATGCTCTGTCTCTCTCTGTCCCAAAAATAAATAAACGTTGAAAAAAAAAAATTTAAAAAAAAAAGGATAGCTTATGTCAGTTTTTATTTATGTCATATATTTATTGATAGATAAGTTCTTCAAGATATGTTTATGAATGAAACAATCAGTTGTTAAAGTATATCATGTATATATACAAATAGAAGAAGAGGTCTAAGAGAATATTCTTCAAAAGTTTAATTATAGTTGAAATTGGTTTGTGGAATTTTGCTTTTTTGTTTGTTCCTTTATATATTATTAGTATTTTTTGCACTCACCATGTATTATGTTGGTAAGAGGTAACAACAAACTAGCTTCCAGAGTTCTTCATATTTAGTATAAGGATATGACTTTAAATTTTTTTTTTATTTTTGAGGGAGGGAGGGAGAGAGAGACAGAGAGACAGAGAGAGGGGGAGAGAGAGAATCCCAAGCAGGCTCCACAGTGGGGAGCCCGACACAGGGCTCAATCTCACGAATCAAACTGTGAGGTCATGACTTGAGCTGAAATCAAGAGTTGGATGCTTAACCAACTAAGCCACCCTGGCACCCCAGGATATGACTTTTATTATTTATTTGTTTATTTTTTAAAATTGTTTTTAATGTTCTATATTGATTTTTGAGAGAGAGAGAAAGAGAGAGAGACAAACAGTGCGAGCTGGGGAGGAGCAGAGAGAGAGGGAGACACAGAATACGAGCTGTCAGCCCAGAGCTGGATGCAGGGGGAACTCACGAACCTTGAGATCATGACCTGAGCCGAAGTCAGATGCTTAACTGACTGAGCCACCCAGGCGCCCCATGACTTTTAAAATACACTTGTTGTATTTGTCTGTTTGAATAAGTGTAGAGCATACTTCAGTGACATGGTGCTTATTACCTACAATGACAGGCAGGGAGGTATTCCCATTTTGTATTACGTCACTAGGGTCTTTTCTACGGTATTAGCAGGAGCCTGAGGAATGGTGTTGGGAGCTGTTGTCACCTCAGTAGAGTTCTTTTTTTCTACCATCATGTTTCCCCTTTTACAGGAATTTCAGAGAGGACTCCCTTTTTTGATATTGAAGACTGAAAATGTATAAGATTCTAGATGGCAATATCATAAAATTGCATTTCTTTTTATTTAGCTATATGAACATTTCATGTCATAAATTATGGAAAGATAATTTTAAAAATTTAAATATAATTGACATGTAACATTGTATAGTTTAAAGTGTACAACATAATGATTCAATATTTGTATACATTGCAAAATGATTGCCACAATAAGTCTGGTAAAGATCTGTTACCATACGTAGTAACAAAATATTTTTCCCCCTAAGGAGAACTTTTAAGATCTACTCTCTTAGCAACTTTCAAGTATGCAATACAGTATGATTAATTATAGTCACCATGCTGTATATCTCCATGATTTATTTATTTTATAACTGGAAATTTGTATCCTATGACCCCCTTCACATATTTTGCCTACCCCCCCGCCCCATCTTCTACCTCGCAACCACCAATGTGTTCTCTTTATCTATGAGCCTGGTTTTGTTTTGTTTTTGATTCCACACATAAGTGAGATCAAACAGTATTTGTCTTTCTCTGACTTATTTCACTTAGCATAATGCTTTTAAGGGCCACCCATGTTGTTGCAAATGACAGGTTTTCATTTTTTATGGATGAATAATTTCCCATTGTGTGTGTGACACACACACACACACACACACACACACCACATTTTCTATATTCACTCATACATCAGTGGACACTTAGGTTGTTTCCATATCTTGGCTATTGTAAGCAATACTGCAGTGAACATGGGGTGCATATATCTCTTTGAGTTCAAGTTTTTGGTTTTTTTTTTTTTTTTGATAAATACCAGAAGTAAAATCGCTGAATCATATGGTAGTTCTATTTTTGTTTTTTGTTTTTTTGAGGAACCTACCAATTGTTTTCCATAGTGGCTGCACCAGTTTACATTCTCACCAGCAATCACAAGGGTTTCCTTTCTCGGCATCCTCGACAACTCTTGTTATTTCTTATCTTTTCAATAATAGCCATTCTGACAGGTGTGAGGTGATATCTCAATGTGGTTTTGGTTTGCATTTCCCTGATTAGTGATTTTGAACATCTTTTCAAGTGCCTGTTGGCCATATGTAGTCTTTTGGAAAAATACCTCTTTTTTGAATTAGATTCTTTGTTTGTTTGTTTTTTGATGATAATTTGTCGTGTAGAAGCTCTTTACTTTGATGTAGACCCACTTGTTTATTTTTGCTTTTGTTGCCTTTGCCTTTGGTGTCAGGTTCAAAACATCATTGCCAAGGACCAATGTCAAGGAGCTTACCACTTCTTATTTTTCCTTCTAGGATCTGTGTGACTCAGGTCTAACATTTAAGTGTTTTGAGTTAATTTTTGTGTATGATGCAAGTAGTGGTCTAGTTTCATTCTTTTACATGTGCCTGTCCAGGTTTCCCGACACATTTATTGAAGAGACTGTCCTTTCCCCACTGTATGTGCTTGGCTTCTTTGTTGTAAATTAATTGACCATATACATGTAGGTTTATTTCTGGGCTCTCTGTTCTGTTCCATTGATCTTTCTGCCTGTTTTATACCAATATTGTCCTGTTTTATTTTTTATTTAAAAAATTTTTTTTTCAACTTATTTTTTATTTAAAAAAAATTTTTTTTTCAACGTTTATTTATTTTTGGGACAGAGAGAGACAGAGCATGAACGGGGGAGGGGCAGAGAGAGAGGGAGACACAGAATCGGAAACAGGCTCCAGGCTCTGAGCCATCAGCCCAGAGCCTGACGCGGGGCTCGAACTCACGGACCGCGAGATCGTGACCTGGCTGAAGTCGGACGCTTAACCGACTGCGCCACCCAGGTGCCCCATTATTGTCCTGTTTTAAATACTATAGCTCTGTAGTTTGAAATCAGGGAGTGTGAAACTTCCAGCTTTGGTCTTCTTTCTCAAGATTGCTTTGGCTATTCAGGTTTTGATCGTTAGTTTCAATTAGGATAAATTTAGTACAAGTTTCCAGACACTTCATGGTTTCCTTCATTCTGCAATTTCTTTTACATCGAGAATATACTTGTAATCAGAAAAGAATTTTAGGGGCGCCTGGATGGCGCAGTCGGTTAAGCGTCCGACTTCAGCCAGGTCACGATCTCGCGGTCCGTGAGTTCGAGCCCCGCGTCGGGCTCTGGGCTGATGTCTCAGAGCCTGGAGCCTGTTTCCGATTCTGTGTCTCCCTCTCTCTCTGCCCCTCCCCTGTTCATGCTCTGTCTCTCTCTGTCCCAAAAATAAATAAAAAAAAAAAAAAAACGTTGAAAAAAAAGAAAAGAATTTTAAATCTTTGTGGAAAAGAGATAACTCATATTTTAAAAATGAATTAGGCAGATATGATCACATTCAGATTATTCTTAAAAGACATGCTTAAATTAAAAGGATATAAGGTATATTTTAGTTTGATTAGTTGTGCTGGCCCTGATTTTTACCAAGGATATATTACTTTCTGTTTCAAATGTTAAATAACTGTATCATTATGGCAGCCAGAGGACTTTCCAATTGTAGTTTTATAGACATATTATTATTGCCACTGACTTTAAAAGAAAAGAAAGGAATACAAAGGGCTAAGTGGATATGTTATTCAATTAGGGTAGAAGCCTGGGGGAGGGGTGGGATTTTTCTCCAGGAGGTTGCATAGCTGGTTATAGTCACATCACTTGCCAACTTTCTGCTTAAAAGGCCATTCCTGGCAGTTAGTACAGGACAGTTATGGGTACTTGCTGTGTACTTTCTAAAGTCATCCTGAAGTAATACAGGCTACCTTCTCCTTCTCCTCTAGTCCCTTCCTGAGCTCCTCCCTGGCTTTCCCTACCCACACATGCACACATTCACTTTCTGGTATAGCCCCTTCACAACAAACCTGGTATATCCATGCTTGATATGTTTTATTGGTTGGCTACATAATCTATATCAGTCCCACCAAAATGCAACTATGATGGAGGGAGAAGAGTACTGGGCTAACCTCAGAGGCAGAAGCCTCTTGATATACTCTGGCCTCACTTCCCTGTCTATAAAATGGACACTATAACAAACTTTTTATAAGGTTATGGCTAGGGAGATGAAATGTGTATCTGTTAGGGTTAGATTTGACTGCTTTTGACCAAAAAAAAAAAAACCAAAAAACAAAAAACAAAAAAAAAAAAACAAAAACCAGCGATAATAGTAAAATAGTAGCTTTTAATAAAATAGAACTTTATTTTCATAGGAAATAGAAGTTTTGTTTGTTTCCTGTATATGAGTCTAGAGCCAGGCTGCCCAGGACTAGCATGATACTTTATGGTGTGGGACCCAGTCTTTGTTTCCTTTTGCACTGCTGTTCTTAGCAGGTGGCTTCAATCTCATAGCCCAGAATGAGCACTTGAGTTCCAATCATTATATCCAAATTCCAGCTAAGAGAAAGGAGGAAGGTGAAAAAGGGTGTACCCATTCTCTTTAAGGATACTTCCACTAAGGATTGCTCACATATTGTACAGAACCCCATCAGGTGGCTGTGTACTCAGTTAAAAGGCAGCTTATTATTTATTATGTTTATTACATTGATGATGAAAGAAAGATGTGGGGGCAGACCGGCAGTCTTTGCCACAGTTCATGAAAGACTTTTGTGACCTAGGAAATGCTTCTAGTACGAAAAGTATTTATGTAATATTGCCAGAAGCAACCTGATGTACATTCATCCATTCACCAAGTGTTTATTAAGTACTTACTGGGGGTGTAGCACTAGAACTTGTGCCCGTATACTTCCTCATATATTTCTTAGTCAATTTATGTTATCTCCAAGAAAAAGGGTTGAGGGATTCACATAGCTGTGATTCTCCCCTACTTTGCTGTGCATGTGGGCATAGAACATCACTAAGATACTAATCCCTTTCTTTGGAAGGAGGGAAGGGGAAGGGTGACATTGGAGCATGTAAAAAATGACAGCTCTCTAGCTCATCAGTACAGACTGTGCATGTTTTTCCCTCCCGCTCACAGAGGTCCTGTCTTTTGTCATCAGTTCCTCATGTTGATTTACGTCTTGCATCCTCACTTATTTGGATATATGCCCTTTTCCCTATTTAAAGCACATGCGCAGGATTGACTTTTCATCTTCTTTCCTCTTCCTTTGAATAGGGAACACTGTGTTTGAATAGACACGCAATTTACTTAGGAAGCAAAGATAGATTAGATTAGATAGATAGATAGATAGATAGATAGATAGATAGATAGAAAAATAGATCAATCGATCAATCAGTGGGTAGGTGGGTGGTTGGATGGATGGATGGATGGATGGATGGATGGATGGATGGATGGATAAGTATACATAAGCAAGCAAGCATAACCTAATCATCAGGCAGCATTGTCAATTACTGGCTGTTTTTAACCGGGGCCTGAATACTTGCAGGACCCTTTAGGAAATAGGATCTACAGTCACAGGCTTAAGATACTCCATTTGGAAGGAATTCAGAGATGTCTAATGTCCTTCATCCTAATCTTTCAGGAATTGATGGTAGTGCGCTTTCTTTTTTTTTAAATCTCGTTTTATTATGAAAACGTTCAAACAGAAAACAACCACAAGCTCATGACTGAGATGGAAAAAAATGTTAACACTTTGCCATATTTAAGAAAAAATACAAAACGAAATTTTATAGATGTCGAGGTTTTCTCCCATATAAATACGTGGTTCTTGGGTCATTCATGTCTTTGCATAAATACTACCGTATCTGGGACACTGTCCCCAATCTTCCATGTAAAACCTCCCCTCTAACCTTTTCTTGCTAGCAGTTTTCACCACCTGACATACATAGTGTATTTATTTGCTTGTCTTCTGTCCATCTCCTTCCACTAGCATGTCAGCTCTGTGAGAGCTGGATGTGGCTTTGTTCCTGATGAATCCCTTTCTCCTTCAGTGGGGCTGGCACCAGCTAGGAACTGGTGAACAGAGCTGAAGCCTCTTTTAGACTTCCTCACGCATCACCTCTCTCCCTGCTTCTCTTCTCAGGGGGAACCACTGTCCTGAAGTTTTATATATCTTCCCCATCCTTGTCTTTATGCAATCTAATTTTATTTATACCTTTATATCTCTGTGTGAGCATTGTGTACACATACTCTAGAACAATAGATGGTGGTGTGTATCTTTAGAAATATGACAGTGGGGGGCAAAAAATATTAGAGGGGTGCTTGGGTGGTTCAGCCATTTAAGCATCTGACTCTTGATTTCTGCTCAGGTCTTGATTTCCCGGTTGT
Source organism: Lynx canadensis (assembly GCF_007474595.2). NCBI lineage: Eukaryota > Metazoa > Chordata > Mammalia > Carnivora > Felidae > Lynx > Lynx canadensis. Next base: position 183,121,434 of record NC_044310.1, on the reverse strand, counting down.
GAGATGGAGCCCCGCGTCAGGCTCTGAGCTGAGTGTGGAGCCTGCTTAAGAGTCTCTCTCTCTTCCTCTCCCTCTGCCTCTCCCTTCTCCACATGCACATGTGTGCTCACGCTCTCTCTAAAAAAAATTTCATATGCAAACTATATATATATTCTCTGTAACTTACTTCTTCAAACATTATGTGCTTGAGATTTATCTATGTGAATACAGAAACATTTACTTCATATATTTCATATTCCTACAGTATTCCTTCTAAAATTTTATCCCAGTGGATCTATTTTTGGCCGTAGCTTTTTAATATCAGCTATATGTTACCTTTCTTTTGTGAGGGACTCTCTGAGTTTAACCTGTGGTAATGATTGTACCAATTCTAGAAATGGGTTAGAAAACAGTTAATGGGGTTTCACATTTGTGAAACTGTTGGTGGCTCAGTCGGTTGAGCATCCAACTCTTGATTTCAGCTCAGGTCATGATCCCAGGCTTGTGGGATCAAGCCCCTTGTTGGGCTCCATGCTGAGTGTAAAGCCTGCTTAAGATTCTCTCTCTTTTGGGGCACCTGTGTGGCTCAGTGGGTTGAGCGTCTGACTCTTGACCTCAACTCAGATCATGATCTCAGGGTTCTTGGGTTCAAGCCTGGCGTTGGGCTCTGGGCTGGCAGCACAGGGCCTGTTTGGGATTCTGTCTCTCCCTCTCTCTCTGTGCCTCCCCTGCTCATGCTCACTGTCTCTCAAAATAAATAAGTAAACTTAAAAAAAAAAAGATTCTCTTCCTGCCCCTCCCCTGCTCATTCTCTCTCTCTCTCTCCAAAAAAAAAAAAAAAAAAAAAAGTTAATGCGGTAAATTTTGTTATGTGTATTTTACCACAATTAAAATATTTAAAAACTTACCGAATTGTGTACTTGGAAAAAAATAAGTTAGAAGGGGAACCACGTAAGTTTCTTCAATAACAATTATCCTCTTTGAAAAAATAAAATCATTATAAATGGTATTTTTAGACAGCGATTTTTACGCAGCACCACTGAACACATTTATTTATAAAATTCTCTTTTTCAAGGAATTGTGATTTTGTTCTTGGTACTGCAAGAATAGATTTCCCTCAAAGAAGACGTATAGATAGCCAACAGGTACATGAAAAAGTGCTCAACATCACTAATCATCAGGAAAATGCAAATCAAAACCACAATGAGATACTAACTACCTCGCACCTGTCAGAATGGTTAAAATTTTTACACAAGGAACAACAAATGTTAGTGAGGATGTGGAGAAAAGGAACCCTCATGCACTATTGGTGGGAATGCAAACTGGTGCAGCCACTCTGGAAAAAGTATGGAGACTCCTCAAAAAGTTAAATATAGAACTACCCTACGATCCATCAATTCCACTTTTGGGTATATTTCTAAAAGAAATGAAATCATTATCTTGAAGAAATATCTGCATTCAGGGGCGCCTGGGTGGCTCAGTTGGTTAAGTGTCCGACTTCAGCTCAGGTCACCATCTCATGGCTTGTGAATTTGAGCTCCGTATTGGGCTCTGCGCTGACAGCTCAGAGCCTGGAGCCTGCTTATGATTCTGTGTCTCCCTCTCTCTGTCCCTCCCCTGCCTTCTGCTCTCTGTCTCTCTCTCAAGAATAAACATTAAAAAATTTAAAAAAAAGAAATATCTTCATTCCTGTGTTCATAGCATATGCATTATTAACAGTAGCCAAGGTGTGGAAACAAACTAGGTACCTGTGGATGGATGAATGGATAAAGAAAACGTCACACACACACACACACACACACACACACACACACACACACTGGAGTATTGTTCAGCTAAATATTATTCAGTTAAAAAAGAGGAAAGCCCTGTTATTTGCAACAACATGGATGAGCCTGCAGGATATTATTCTAAATGAAAAAAAAAAAAATAGACGAACTCTGCATGGTATCACTTGTGTTTGGAATCTAAAAATGAATGAATGAATGAATGAATGAATGAAGGTTAAGTATGCGAGGTGAGAGATGTGTTAAGTCCATGCGGGGAATCTTTTTATAATGTATGTATCTATCAAATCATCATGTTATACACTCTAAATATCTTAACAATTTGTCAATTATACCTCAATAAAGCTGGAGGAGAAAAGAAAATAGAATTCTTCCAGAGGTAAATCACATATTTCAATATATAGTTCCCCCATATTAGTAAAGCTTTAATGGCTTTTCCTTCAAGAAGGGAAAAACTAGGGACAAATATGTTGAGGTGCTTTATAGTAATATTTAGAATTCTTGGTTTTTGATAAGATTGTAAATGTCAGAGAAGTCTGTTTTTGCTATAATATGACAATTTGACTTCAGACATAGGTACAGAATAACTCCAGTGCCTGGGTTTTCTTTAGTACACATTTAAATATCCTTCTTCTGAGCTTCCTATTGAAAGAATACTTGTTTAGAGAACAAGGTTTTATTTTAAAAGCATTTTGTAAATTTTGTAGGTATAATTGAAAAGTTAAGGAAGATTTTACCATCTTTAATTTTGAATAATGACTCAGTAGTCCTTGGGTCAATGTGAAATTGTTCTAGAAAGATCACATGATTGGCCCTGTTTTGCATTTTGCTCATAAAAATCCATGGGGGCTATGAATGGATATCTTGTTTCTAGAGATGTAGTCAAACTTCAGTTAGCTATTTAGCAATTTCAAAATGGGTCTTGTTATGTATTTCCTAAATTTGATTGGTAATTTCCTTGGGCCGTATTAAACTTGAATATTTAAAGAAAATATTTAACACACAAGTGACAGTTAAAGAACTATTTGAGCGTGGTGTTTTCACTTCTATTCAATCAGCAGACATCGAGCATCACCTACCACATTCCTGGCATTGTGCCAGGGGCTGGGAATTTAAGATGAACAGGGCAGGGTTCTTGTCCTCCTGGGTTATATAATCAGGTGGTTGAGACAGATATTTAATCAAGTTTGTCAAAGGAGATGGTCAGTTCCACAGTAGAAGTAGAAATGCTCTGTCCCTGCACACTCCCTGTGTGGCCAGGACTCTTAGTGCAGCAGTCTCCTCCCTCAGCAACAGTGTCAGGAAGGGCCTAGGTAGGTGTTGGGGTGGGGGTGGTGGTAGAACTTTTAAGCCCACCTACCATCTTTATTAACTTCCTTCTCCAAGTAATGATGGTGATTTATTATTTGGGTGAATGATGTTCTCTCAATCTTATATAAAGTATGAATAAAAAGATGTTTAGAAATTTAATTTTTTTTCCAAAAATTTTTTAATGTTTATTTATTTTGAGAAAGAGAGAGAGACAGAGAGAGATAGAATGCAAGTTGGGGAGGGGCAGAGAGAGAAGGAGACTCAGAATCCAAAGCAGGGTCCAGGCTCTGAGCTGTCTGCACAGAGCCTGACACGGGGCTCGAACCCACAACCTGTGAGATCATGACCTGAGCCAAAGTCAGACACTCAACCAATGGAGCCACCCAGGCACCCCTAGAAACTTTTAATTTTATTGAATTAAAAAATAGACTTTATTTTTTAGAGCAGTTTTAGGTTCACAGCAAAATTGAGAGGAAGGAAGGTACCCTTATATCCCCTGTCCCCGCACATGCCTAGCCTCCCCCATTGTCAACATACCCCAACAGAAGGGTACATTTGTTACACTCCATAAACCTACATTTTCACATCTACATGTTATTTCCACCCGAAGTCCATAGTTTACATTAGGATTTACTCTTGGTGTTGTACACTGTGTGGGTTTTGGCAAATGTACAAGGACATGTAACCACCATTATGGTATCACACAGAATAGTTTCACCACTGTGTTCTGCCTGTTCATCCCTCCCTCCCCTGTTTTACTGAATTTTACCTATAATTTAAGAAGGAAGAATTTGCCGGAAGTGCAGAAACAACTCCAGTCAGATTGCTTCTGCAAAGCCCTCCAAACACATTCTGGAATTAGCGCTGACTGTGTTAGCTCCTTTGGCCATCCAGGCCTCTACCTAACAGCTGCACAAAGGCCCAAAGTTTATGTCAGGATCTGTGGCGCTAAATCCTGCAGTTTTAAAACCAAGGAATGTGGTGGATGTGCTCATGGCCGACTTGTTGGTCACCATTCTCCCTCCGTCCTCACAGGTTGACCGCATTCATCTTTTCAGAAAGGTTGGAAGTCCCCAGATGGAGCCACCTCTGTACTACTGAGGGTTAGGGGGTTTCTGTGCTCCAGATGTTTGATTACAATAAAACAGACCTATTTGCTTTTAGAGAAGCCAATGTTTTCTGTGTTCAACTGAGCTTGTAAAATTTCATTAAGAAGCTAATCATTAGCCCTGATTAAGTAAACACTGGATGTTTGGCATGAATATTTTAACTTCCTATTTCCAAGCTGGCTCGGCCTTCTCGAGGTTACTGATTGTCAGCTGGGACCGATAATTCTTCATTCACCTGTGCAGTTTACCGCCCCCCCCCCCCGCTCTGTCATTGGGGAATGCCCTCCCCATCCCCATTCAACGGAGGAAGAAAACCAAGGCTTTCCCAGAGCCCCAGGCATGAAGTTGGTCCTCTAATGCTCTTTAGAGGACTCTTCTCTCACAGTCTAAAAAGTGAATCTCATTACTGCCTGCTCCAATACAGAGCAAGAGCCTAAACTCTGCCTCTTTTTCTAATTCAACTTGAAATTGCCACCATTTTCCATTCTTCCACACTTGTCTTTATAGACATTTTTGGCTTTAACAAAGATCGGATTTCTTCTTATTGACATTAAACATATGTGTATGAATATGTACTTAATATTAAGCATTTATTTTCAAACCTGAGTGAGAGCAAAAGAGATAAAGCTGCACAAAGCTGAAAACAGTTGTTGCCAATGACTCAGACATTATTAATATTGTTGTAGGCACGGTGAATTGGAATGATGGTGGAAAGATTTGGGCAGGGGGGAAGAATACATTGGATACCATTTTCCAGAGTGTGTTTCTCAGAGTCTCAAACAAATCTGACATGTGTTTTGAAGGGGAAGAAAGAGGTTTTGTGGCTAAATAAAATTGGGAAGTACTCCTGCAAAATTCCTTGTGTTATTGATTTACAGTGCATATTGCCATATTAAAGGCTATGAGAATTTCTGCCGTGAGGAAATGTGTTTAACTTTCTTGAACACAGTGTTTTCCAAAGTCATTTGGCTTCAAATTCTGACTTCTTTTGTTTTTTCTCTTAATTTTAACCTATCACCTAGAACTGACCCTCAGAGCCAGTAGAACATGCTTTACTTTGTTGTAGAATGAGAGTCTCTGGAATCGTCTAGGGCAGTGGTTCTTGAACTTGAGTATGCATCAGAATCCCAGGAGGTTTGTTAAAATATAGGTTGCTGGGCCTGACCCCCAGAGTTTCTGATTTGAGAGGTCCAGGGTGGGCTGAGAATCTACATTTCTCATAAATTCCCAGGTGATGCTGATTGCTGGTTGGGACCACACTTTGAGAACCACTAGTCTGTGGTCCAACTGGAAGGAAAACAAAAGTTCCAGGGGGTAGTGGTGGTACCACAGGTGTGCCTCTCTACAGTGTGCAAGTTAATGTACTCACTTCGAGTATACAGATTGAGCCTGCTGTATTCCAGGCACTATGCTGGGCACTGGGGTTGCATACGTGGGTGGTGGATGCAGGCCTGGTCTTTGCCTTCAGGAGCTTACAGTGTCATGGAAAGGCAGGCAGTAAACAGGCACAAGAAATGAGTCAGTTGGTCCATACAAATTGGGAAGGCCCGGTGAAGGAAGCCCACAGTGTGCTATGATCCTAAACAAAAGGTGATCTGGAAAGATCTCTGGGAGGTGGCAGTGACATTCAAGCTGAGATAGGCCGTGAAAAACTGGAGGTCCTGAGAATATGAGGTTAATGGGTTTTTTTTTAAAGTTTATTTATTTTGAGAGAAAGAGAGAGAGCATGCACACATGCCAGTGGGGCAGGGGCAGAGAGAGAGAGAGGGGGGAAGAGAGAGAGAGAGAGAGAGAGAGAGAGAGAGAGAGAGAGAAGCCTAAGCAGACTCTGCACTGTCGTCGCAGAGCCTGATGTGGGGCTCCAACTGCGACATCATGACCTGAGCCCAAGTTGGACACTTGACCAACTGAGCCACTCAGGTGCCCCAAGCTTAATCTTTTAGTTGGGATAAAGACATGTGTGAAGGCCCTGATGGGTTAAGGGAGAGTGGCAAATTCTGGGAACAGAAAGAAGGCCAGCGTGGCTGGAAGCCAGTCAGCAAGAGAGAAAATGGAAGAAAAGGAGGTTGGAGAGGAGACAAGGAAGGGCCGGGTCATCAGAGCTCAGTGAAGGAGTGTGGGTTTCATTCTAAGTGCAAAAGGCTCTAGTGGTGGTTTAAAGTTGTGTTGTGTGAAGAAAGGAGTGTGAGGAGAAGAGCAGACACTGTGAGAGAACAGCAGGAAGACCGGGAGGCTAGAGTCAGGGTAGAAATGATAAACCTGCAGTGGGGCTGCAGCTCTGGTCAGGGTTGCTGTGTACCCATGAACTCTAGGGGGCACCACTCACATGGATTGCTTGTATCTACTGGAGGTGGAGAAACCTGGATTGCTTCCAGGCATATTATGGAAGTGGATCATAACAGGATTTGACGATGGATTAAATGTGGGGCTCAACAAAAGAGAGAGGTGCCAAGAACGATTCCTGGGCTCCTGGCTTGAGCAACAGAGGAGAGAAGAAAAGAGGAAGAGCTGGAGGAGAAGGAGGGGGTGCCAATTCGTTTCTGAGAGAGGGGACAGAACAAAAGAGTTACTTTTCAGGGGACAGTGAAGTGACCATAGCCACAGTTATTCTGCAAATATAGTAATTGGCTTTATGCTGGTACACAAAAGAAATGATGTTGGGGTTTAATAAACATTCTTATTAGAGAGTTGCCCTATATATCACAAATCAATGGCTGCCCGGTTGCCCTGAATTAGAAAACAAATAAGGCCATTTAACACTGAACATAATGTTGTCTTTCTGTAATAATTCAGAGAGCACTTCAGAATCTCACAGAGACCTTTACTGTTGCTGTGTAACAAACCACACCACGATTTAGTGGCGAAAACAGCCATTTTATTGTGCTCATGGATTTTGTGGGTTAGGAACTAAGACAGGGCATAGCAGGATAGCTCTTCTGTGTTCCATGATGTCTGGGCTCAGCTGGAGAGACTTGTCAGCTGGGGGGACTTGACAGATGGGGGCTGGAGTCATCTGGAGATGTCTTCACTTACATGCCTGGCAGGTGATGCTGGCTGTCAGCCTGAACACCTACACATGGCCTCTCCTCGGGGCCCAGGCTTCCTCACAGCAGGGCGCCTACAGGGCACTTGAACTTCTGACATGGCAGCTCTGGGCTCCAAGGGCGGGTCATCACTGCAAAGATCTTGAATCTCTAAATTCTACAGGACAGGTAGCTGAATTCATGTTCTGCCTAATAGAATGCTAGATAAGAAAGGGATTGCAACATGCTCAGCGTGCTGTCTTGGGGATAACCTGACTCGGGGAAGAAGAGTCTGGTAAAAGGGAGGAACTGGATGTTTTGCATTAAACCAGATGACAAGGATATTCTTACGTTGGCTGTGAGCCAGTCATGTGGTAAACAAGTATTTTTCCATTCTCTTCCACTTGCCCAGCCCTGAGAGGTGAAGCAACCAAGCATATTTTATACTTACCAGATAATAAAAGGATGTTTATAAACTAGGACATCTAAGAACAGGTTGGAATTATTTAAACATTACAGAGACACAGATTTGCCAAGACCTCTAAGATCCATTCTGGTGGGTTTCACCTCAAGTAGCAATGCACAATGCTTCAAGTTTAGAAATTATTCTTAATTTGGGTTTTGAGTAGCCTTCAAGGATTTTTAACACTAGTCTAAGTTTGATGCTCTAGCTATAAGATAAGATCCTTGATCTAAGGCATCAGATTCCAAAAAGGGAAGTATAAATATGCCAAGAAGCATGCAAGATGATTCACTGCGGGCAGTGGAGTACCTACTTCTATTCCTTGGAAATTATTTTAATATATATTTTTGTGTGCATCTTAGAATATTAAATATGATAATATAGTAATGAGTTTATGAAATTTATAAATGACTAGTTAAGTAAATAACTAACTTTGTTTCTGCTTAAAAAGTTGCTTTTTTCATTGATGGGGCATTTACACCTTATAGCTAATGGTTTTGAAATTTTATGCATACAAATTACCTGGAGAAGCTTGATTTTTCTCAGCTCAGTGCAAGAGTGATTAGAATTTGATGAATTGATTCACACTATCTAAGCTATGAGAGACTGACTTATAAACCAAAATGCCAAATTTATCATTTTCTGATAGCTTGAAAACTAGGCTTATCATTTATACATGTTATACTATCTTTCTTTGACAGAGTAATTTCTCTCAGAATATGAAATATCAGGGCCTCCTGGGTGGCTCGGTCTGTTGAGCATCCAACTCTTGATTTTGGCTCAGGTCATGATCTCACAGTTTCATGAGTTCAAGCCCCACATCGGGCTCTGCACGGACAGCACACAGCCTGCTGGAGGTCTCCCTCTTTCTGCCCTTCCCCCACTCATGCTCTCTCTGTCTCTCTCAAAATAATAATTTAAAAACTCCAAAATATCAGACAAGAGGCTTGATGAACCTTAAACTAGAAAGAAACTTCGGATTCCTAAAGGATATTTGCAAGAAACCGATGCAGCATAACAGTGGGTTATTCTCGGGATGCAGCATAGAATGGTGGCTAAGAGTGAGCACTCTAGTGGCCAGACTGCCTATGTTCCAACTGTGAATCTGCTGCCTACCAGCTGCAATGTGACCTTGGCTAAGTAACTAACCTCTCTGTGCCTGTTTCCCCATCTGTAAAATGGGGATACCCGTAGTTCCTACTCACTCTGAGCTACATCCATGGAAAATGCTTAGATCAGGGCCTGACATATGTTAAGAACCCAATCAACGTTAGTGCTTCTTCTCTATTCTAAGCATGTTTCTTTCTAAAGAATTTAATTTTTGTCCGGAATCAGCAACTCCCACCTCTCTAGGCATGTTCTTATCACATAACATCCTCTTTTCAGTATTCTTCAATTTCATTTGGTGCCTTGGTTATTTCAGTATCTTAATCCCTTATGGTACAGGGATTCTTTGGGTATCCCCAGAACCTATCCCAGTGCCTAGCTCTGAAAAACTGTCCTTAACAGTTTATGGCATTACATGTGCCATTACATGGCATTACATGGCATTACTGTGTCTTTGGATTGCAGTTCATTGGGTCCAAATTGTATTGCTTTAAGCCAAAGGCATGGGCATACTTAGAAAGAAAGGTATAGAACCCGGTTGCCCCTTAAAAGCTTTCAGAGTCTAGTTGCAGGTCCAGTGTGTGAGGAAGGCGGTGGTGGTGGGGGGAGAACTGTGCTGAACTAGAAACATTTGTACCCCAATAAAGACATTCAAATTTAGATTTTAAAAACCTCTGTGCTGGCCAGACAAGATATGCGGGTAGATTTAGGGTCTGGGTTTTGAGCTCTGGTATAGATTAAAATAGGTATAGATAAAACCTTACAGGGGCGCCTGGGTGGCTCAGTCAGTTAAGCGGCCGACTTCGGCTCAGGTCATGATCTCGCGGTCCATGAGTTCGAGCCCCGCGTCGGGCTCTGTGCTGACAGCTCAGAGCCTGGAGCCTGTTTCAGATTCTGTGTCTCCCTCTCTCTGACCCTCCCCTGTTCATGCTCTGTCTCTCCCTGTCTCAAAAATAAATAAAACGTTAAAAAAATTAAAAAAAAATAAAGGTCTTTAAAAAAAAAATTAAAAAAAAATAAAAACCTTACAAACATATGTTTTGTTGCCTCTACTAAAGTATGAATTTAAGGGCTAGCACAGTGCCATTTCTTTTTGCTTGAAACCCCTCTCTCCTGGCCCAGTGTAAAAATTATTAGAAAATCCTTCTCATTTCCTAAAATGAGTCAGATCATTTATATAGTCAATATGTCATATCAAGTGCATTATCTAAAATAAGTCCAAGTTTAAATGCCATTACATATAAATAAGTGCTCATAGTTACTACTAAGCATTTCCTTCATTGGGTAAGTTTTAGGGTGGATGTTTCCTGATGCCAGCACCTTTTCTCATCAGTAATGCTTCCACAAATTGTATTTAATGGTGGCTTACTCCTGGGAAAACGCAAGCATTTGGCTAATTTGTCCATTGTCTTTTAGACACAGAACTGCATTTTCTGAGCTTCTCTGGTGTTCAGAGACTCTTCGTACAATCTCTAGTCCTGGCTGCTCACAGGGGCTTGCCCACAGGAAATGAGACATAGCGCGTGAACCACTCACTATGGTTGGTGCTCACTCCACCTTTCTGTCACCACAATAATTATAAATGACTGTGACAGCAATTAGAATTTGTTCACCAAAGATGAAGATGAAAGGCTTGTCTGGTCAGCTCTTCTGTCGGGTTTTCCCTCCCACGATACTGAGCATGTTTTGATTTTGTTCATCTAATCTTATGCATCTCTAGCCACGAGACCTGCTAGAGAGGATGTTTATCTGGCCCTTGGACATATTTTCCCTCCTCCTTTTGGATAATGCCATCTTGATTACTCTGGAATTCAGTTGAGAATGGGTTGGACACCTTAACCTCCCCACCTCCGTCCCTACCCTGCCTTCTCTTCCTCCTTCCATCAGCCAGCCAGAAAGGCATGCTGGGGAAAGAGTGAACACACGGATTAAATAACACTGGGTAACATTTGTTCATTGCTAACTATATACTAGGAACTGTGGCAAGGGCTTCATTAGCATCATTTTGTTCCATCTCACAAATCCCCAGGACGCAGGTCTAATCTTATTCCCACTTTACAGACAAAGAAGTGGAGGCTCAGAGGAGGGTCCAGTAAGTTACCTGAGGTCATATAGGTCTACAAAGCAGGGTCAGTCCTTGAACATGGTCATTCTGCCTCCAGAACCCACTAGGTTGTACTGCCATCCTCAGAGGTTGCTAAAATCCAAGGCAGAATCAACTAAGTGTAAACAAAGCCTGGGGACCACAGAGGGAGGGACTACTACTTCTGAGAGATACTGCTTGGAAAGCATTGCTAGGAGGCCCTGGGGGAGGTTGAGGGCTGGCATTACATGGCATGTAATGCCAAAGTAAGAAATCTTAGGGGTGGAGAAAATGAGGAAGAGGCAGGTCTATTGAGCAGAGGTCTGGGGCCAGGAAAGCCAGTGCTCTGTGGCTCCAAGGGGGCCTTTGGCAGTGGTGGGGATGAGAGACATTGGGGTGGGGGCAGCTGCAGGGAGGGGAGCCATGGGAGGTGTGAGAATCCCATTGCAGGATAACCCTCTCCTCCCATAGAAAATAGACTGTGTGTGTGTGTGCGCGTGCGTGCGTGCGTGTGTGTGTGTGTGTGTGTGGGAGGATGGGCTTCAACATTGCACATGCTCAGTGTGGAGGCAAAGCCCGCCCTTCTTCCACAGACAGTGCTGTGGGAAAGGGCTCTCCTGAGAGCTGCTCTTCAGCTGGGGGCAGTGCATGACCTGCCTGACCCCACAGTGTGGCCCTGGAGAACAGAGGAAAAAGGCTTCCTGTGTCAGCCCCTTCTGGGAACTCCAGGAACACGCAGCTGCACTTCCCTCCCTCCTCCTTCAGCCCCGTCTTCCCCACACTCTTGACCTTGTGCTGCGAGAGAGGGTCCTGCTACCCAGGCACAGCTGGTAGTGTCTGAGGCCAGACCTCCAGGGACCTGAGGAATGTACAAAGCCCTCACTCAAGCAGGTTGGAAATAAAGTTCTTTCTCACCCTCTGAATAAAATTTCTCCAGTAACTCTGGTCCTAGCCAAATGACATGGCTGGTCTGGCTTGTGGGTCTCCCAGCGCACCTCAGCCTCTGGGAAATTCATCCTTCTGGGAAATTCTTAAAAATTTAAAAGAGTTAGGTGGGGCACCTAGGTGGTTTAGTTGGTTAAGCATTGGACTTTGGCTCAGGTCATGATCTCATAGTTTGTGAGTTCAAGCCCCACATCAGGCTCTGTGCTGACAGCTCAGAACCTGGAGCCTGCTTCAGATTTCTCTCTCTCTCTCTCTCTCTCTCTCTCTCTCTCTCTGCCCCTCCCCAACTCAGGCTCTGTCTCTCTCAAAAACAAACATTAAAAAATTTTTTTTTAAAAATAAAAAAGACACCACCTGTGACCCTGCTTCTATTTCTTGTCCTTTATATGTTTTTTAATTTATTTTTGAGAGAGACAGAGACAGAGTATGAGCGGGGGAGGGGCAGAAAGAGAGGGAGACACAGAATCTGAAACAGGCTCCAGGCTCTGAGCTGTCAGCACAGAGCCCAATGCGGGGCTCAAACCCACGAACTGTGAGATCATGACTTGAGCCGAAGTCGGATGCTTGCTTAACCGACTGAGCCACCCAGGTGCCCCTATTTCTTGTCCTTTATAAAGCACGTTGGTGGAACCACTCCCCTGTAATCTCATCAACCCTCTCCTTTTATCCTCAGCACCCTTCCTCAGCACTGGGCCTGCACCAGCCTGTTAATAGTTACAAACCCACGCCTTTTACTTTCCATGACTCTGTTCCAACATCCAGATTTCCCCTGCCTGGAACTATTTCATACCAGCAGTTTGATTTTAATAGGAGCCTCTGATCATTTCATACACAGGTTTGGGCTAGCAGAGACAAGGAAATAAATGTGCCACAATTAAAAAAAATTTTTTCAGTGTTTTTTCCCTAGTTCCACAAGTCACTAGGTTTCTGGGAACTGGTATTTGTGGCCTGGCCACAGACATTAATACTTCTTGTAGGCGAGGTCTCACAAACCATATCCCTGCAGCAGGCAGCCCTCGTTAAGAGAGAGCACAGGTGAGTGAGCTCAACTGAGAAGAGATGTTAGCTGACCCTCATAGTTGCTTGTTACAAGCTTCTTAGCAAGCCTTCCTACATACTGGGTAAGTAAGGTGCAAGACCAAGGCCCCAGTTGAGAGCAACAGAATCGATAGGAAGTCTGAAGGGCTGAAGGTTCTAGGATGGTCAAACAGCTTAAAAATTTTGTTTTTATTATTGAAGTAAGATTGGCATACATGTTATATTAGCTTCAGGTGCACAACATAGTGGTTCAACAATTCTGTACATTACACAGTGCTCACCACGGTTAAGTGTAGTTGTCATCTGTTACCATACAACATTATTAAAATATCATTGACTACTTGGGGGCTGTACTTTTCATCACAAACAGCTTTGAAACAAGGCCAAGCCTACCTGTAATGGACTGAGGGGGTTGCTATCTTCAGTCAAGGTTAGAGGTGGATGAGAACCACACACAACCATGACACCCACCCACCCAGACTCTATGGCATCCCTAACCCCTTGTAGACAACCACTCCTCTGTCTCACCACAGAAACCTTCAGGCCATCTTTATATAGACCCTGTTCTTATTGGGGGGTGTATGTTTTGATAAAGAATCTAAGATAAATCAAGACATTACTCCTTTTTATTCCTTCAAGACACATATGTTGAGCACCTACTGTATGCCAGATGTAGTGCTGGGTTGATACAGAGATGAATAAAACTATTTCTGCCCTCTGAGCCCTCAACCTGGTTAGTGGGAGGCATGGAGAAAAGAAGAGTAGACAATTCTGACAAGTAGGCCAGTGGTCATAGAGCTCTGTGCTTTCTCCAGTGGTGTTCAGAGAGTGGAAACCTAAACATCTTGTCGCATTTAGGATGGGAAGAGAACATATCGGGATAGTTATACTGAAAACCCAAGCATATCTTCTTAAGGTTGAAGTTGGGGAGTGATCTAAGATTAGCATTGATCTAGGGACGATAAGGAGGAAAGTATCACATACCAGAACATACTGTGGGCTAAGCCATTTGGCCAGGTGGATCACTAACGATGATGGGGTCTTATGGGGGATTTCAAGGCTGAGCATGAAGCACATCTATGAGTATGGAACTAATAGATAGGAGGTGGGTAATGGAGTAGTCCCTCCAAGTTGTAAGATCATGGCAATGTGTGAGCTGGTAAAAGTTTCCATGTCTATAGGAAATAGAAGGCTGATGTGCTAATAAGATATGTCTGGCTCTATTCCATCTTGAGGTCAAATTGCCCAGAGAGGGCACAAAGACTTCAAGTCTAGAGCAGCCAAAAGTAATACCCCAGGACACTCATCTGATTGAACGTCATGTCTTCTTTTATATTCTAGTCATTATTTTATAATTCAGGTAAACTAATCAGTTCTTCACAACTTAATGTTTAAACCACTTTCATAAATACATATGGTATGCAGAACAAGATACATTTAAATTGAAGATCATTCCCTCCCATGAATACATAAGTTCAATAGAGAAAGGATGATAATTACAAGCAAGCAAAGCATCCAAATATGCATTAGCATTTTATCCATCAATGAAATGCCATATCCCTGTGTCTTCTCTGGTGTTGAGTACATGGGTATTTGATGTCTTCTAAAAGAAGACCCATTCTTGTTTTCTCTATGCTGCCAGAAGCCAGATTGTTGAATGAGGATCTTAAGGGGGTCTTAACCCACATGAAAAAGTCTAGTTAGTTGGGAAATACAGTAATTTAAAGTTGATATGGGGAAAAAAATTTCCCTTACAGCCCAAGTTTATGAAGGCCAAGTGCATCTCAGTGACCATTTTCTCTGATGGTTGTTCTCAAGTGCTATAGGTTTATTAGAGGTTGCCTGGAGGTGGAGAGGTACATCTCCCATATCCCTTGTCTCCAAGAAGCATGTTATATAACCTTCTTCAGGTTCTGGGACCGCTACTATCAGTCTGTAATTGAGGGGCTTGCTAAGCCTGCCATTTTGCAATCTACCTTCTCTAAGCTGACTCTTCTATATGGAATCTTTGCAGTGTGGTTAGCTTTCTACCCGATTGTTTGAATTTGGTAAGGGCATAAATGAATATTTCCTTCCTTGTTGATTTGGAAGGTGACCCCCAGGTTATCTTCCTGAGGACCTTTAACAATTCTGTGGTGGATTTCTAATAAGTTAATGAGGGGAACTATCATTGATAGCATAGGTGTCGTGAGTGTCAAAACCGTCTTATTAAGTGTTAGAAAGGTTTGGCAAGGGTGTTCTAGCTTGGGGATGCCTGGTTCAAAGGTTTTCAGCTTTGGGGGAGGAAAGAAAGCACAGCATCCAAACCCTTGGGGCAGCTCCCATCTGTCCAGGTTGCAACCAGATCTGACTCTGCTGAGCTACCAAGAATAAGTGACAAAAAAGGCCTTCAGGACAGTAGGGATATTTTCTGAACAAGGATTTAGAACTGCTGAGGTGTGGGTCTTTTAGGTCATTCTGTGAGAGGAAAAGACTCCACTGTGAGTTACATGAGATAAAGGATGAATCATGCAAGGCCCAACTCTAGAGTCTGGGAAAGGCTTTGGTTACCTTTGGTTGAGGTTGGACAGGATACAATGGCCAAACCTTTGGGGGGTGACTGCTTCAGGCAGGAAAGGAGACAGGCAAAACACTGCTATTGGCCAGCTTTGAGTAGGCAGCCTCAGCCCTTCTACTGGTAAACAAATATCATGTCTTTACTTCTTTTTAAGATTTTATTTTTTAAGTAATCTCTACACCCAATGAGGGGCCCAGCTTACAACCCCAAGATCAAGAGTCACATGCTCTACTCACTGAGCCACCTAGGTGCCCCAACAAATATCATTACTTGACAGTAAAATTGTTTCTCCAGTAAAATTGTTGCTCTGAATCTCCTTCTTGTTTTCTCTAAGCCCAAGAGGAACTGAAAAAAATCAGGATAAGCTGCAAAGATGTCTGTAGTAATAATGATAATAGGATGGCTAATATTTATCTAACATCCACTTTGTACCTGTTGGAGAGATAGTCCATTTTCATTTTACAGAAAAGGAAAATGAGTCTCAGAGGTTGATTTATTTGCTCAAGGTCACACAGCTCGTAAGTGGCAGAGGAGGGGTCCAAAGTTATGTCACTCTTACTCCAGAGTATATGCTCTTTTAGCCACAAGAAGATGCCTCTAATGAAAGTGTGTGTGTGTGTGTGTGTGTGTGTGTGTGTCCCTATCCTGAAGGACACTTGACAGAAAAGGTCCCATTAGGACCAAAGGCCTCCAAAGGCCGTGAAAAGGGTAGAAACAGGTTTTTCTTTGGAGAGGAATGTTACTGATTAGTAAGGCTTTATATGGTATTGAGAGAGAACACAGAGGACTCTGGACAAGTCATTTAACTCTCCCAATCAGCCTTGATTCCTGTCTTGCAAAATGGAGACAACAATACCACTTGATTAGTTCCCTTGAGTTTTCTCAAGAATTAGATGATGCACTGTGTAGGACAGTGCTCTGGCAAGGCTATGGAGCATTAGAATCCTCCCATGTTTAGTCATAAACATAATGTTTTGTCATTTGCACAGAAACACATTTGCATATTATAACCTACTACAAGATGATTAAGGCTTTGGACAATAAATAATGTCCAGTGCATTACATTTATATGCAGTTAGTTAAAACTGACTCTTGTTATTTTTTTATAGGAAAGTCTTTTCTTATTTACAAAAGGAATTGTGTTTTCTTGTTTCTAAACTGCATTATGTACAAAGTCTTGAAAGACAGGCAAAGAAAGAAGAAAGTAAAGAACACTCATAAAATTGTTCACCCAGAGGTAATCACTGTAACCATCTTAGTACATTGAGCCGATCTGATATGTCCACAACTGCATTGGTGGTTTTTATTATTAGTATTACATACAAACTGTTTCTAAAATATCCACCTGGAGGCTGGAAAAAAAACTTGTGAAGAGCTACTAAATCTTTTCAGTTAGGAGGATTTTCTATGACTGCAGAAACAGTTTTTCTAAGATTTAGTTTTAATTCCCCTCCCCCCAACCAAATGCACACGTGAGAGACAAAAACAGACCCAAGAACTAAGTTATTGTTGTATCCAGACTGGACGCCTTTGAGCATTGTCTCCTTTTATACCACACTCTTTCTTTCTCTCTTTGGCATTTTCTACACTGTGTTATGTGTGTTTGCTCTTTGCTGACTGGTGTGATTAATCTAATATTAGTCTACTGTAGTAAAGAGCCCATCACCATAGTCAAGAGAGCAAGATCCTTTGAGGCTCCTGTGAGGGGAGGGACTTGTATCTTGAACGCAGCTGCATTCTAGAACTGAGCATGCTGTCTGGCACATAGAAGACCCTAGTAAATATTTTGTCATTTGCATTAGTGAAGGATTCTACCACTGCCATTAATAGCCATGTGACCTTGGGCCAATCAATTAAACTCTCTGGATGTCTCTAATGCTTTCCAGTTCTAATATTTTATAAATTTAGGTTTCCTCTTCTGAGATTTTGATTCTGACACTGTGTGGCCATTTACCTGATGTCAAATTTTCATGCTTGCTAGCCCCTGATAGGTGTGAAAAGCTAGCAACTGCTTTCTTTTTACTCTTTCATCAATAGAAGATAATTTTCCAATTAATTTATTTTCTTAGTTATGTGCCTTTCCTATTAGGCACCAATGTTTTCTTGAATAAGCTGGTTAATGAAGTAATTAAAAGAGACAGTGAGCCGGGGGTGGGGCCCCAACTGAAACTAGATTTCTCACCTCATTGGTTAGTTCACTGGAACCAAGAGCAGTTCCAATCTATGAGTTTCCTTAAATACCCTTAGTAGTAAAACATTCCCACTTGTACAAGAATTAGGGTTTCTTCATAAAAACTATTTAACAAATGCATTAAAAGGTACTGCTCCTTAATATGCTTGAGATACTGCACAGAACAACTGTGAACTTTATTAGTTTGTAGGATGCGAGGGGAGGTAGTGCTTTGAAGACCTGCTTTGGTTTTCATCAGACACTCCTGATGATGTCTTTGCAGTGGCTGGATGTATATTACTGTTTCACTGGCAACAAAGCACAAGCATCTTGGCCAGTTTTCCATTCTGTAGCAGTTGAGGAGTAGAATCCTTTTCTATATCCTGTTTGCACTGTCAAGAAATTTTGCTGGCCAAATGATATCAGAGCAACAGAACAAATAGTTGGCACTCCATCAACTTTCCTAGGCAGAAATCGATGTAAAAGGGCTTCTGTCATTTGGGAATCTCGGGGTACTGTGGTAAGATCCCATAAGTCCCTTGGTAATCCGCTGACATGCTGCAATGTACCCACAGGTTAGGCATAGACCATCCATCTTCCCACTCGTACTTGATTTTCTGGATTTATTTTCTACATCCTTACTCAATACACACTTGTCACAGGTTTCTTTTAGGAAATGTAAGTGTTCCAAGGGATTTTGAAGAGAACTCTTTCTTGTGCCTCTGTTTAAAGCATGTAGACGTAAATCCAACACCCTATTCTTCTGCAAGGGCTTCACTTTTATGTCTCTACATGAGTGGGACATAACATGAGTTGCCTCTAAAATTAATACATTATTGGTTGATCAGATTCTATTTCTTTTCTCCTATTAACTGAATTTATATTATTGCCTAGGTGTATTTTTTAACTCATAAATATCCCCTTCTTTATGTTACACAAGTGACAGAAAGTTTTATTTGCCCACTTGTGTATTTTCACAACAGCTTAATTGAGATATAATTGGCATATGATATACCAGACATGCCTAAAGTGTACAATTTGCAAAGTTTTGACATATTTATATCCATGAAACCATTACCACAATCGAGATAATGAACCTATCTATCATTCCCAAAAGCTTCCTTGTGCCCCTTGGTAATCCTTAACCCCCGCCCCTTCCAGTCTCTGCTCCAGCCACCTCAGGGAACCACTGATCTGCTTTCCATTGTTGTACATTAGTTTGCATTTCCTAGAATGTTATGTAAATGAATTCATACAGTGTGTACTCTTTTTTTATGCTAGCTTCTTTCACTCAACGTAATTATTTTGATTCGTCCATGTTGTGACACACAGCAATAGTTCATTCCTTTTAATTACTGAATAGTGTTCCATTGTGTGGAAATAACACCATTCATCTGCTGATGGAGATTTTGGATTGTTTCCAGTTTTTGGCTATTACACATAAAACTTGTGAACGTTTATGTGCAAATCCTTGTATGGACATATACTTTCATTTCTCTAGTAAAATTCCTAGGATTCTGGATCGTAAAGCACATCTGTGTTTGACTTTTTAAAAAATTGTCAAACTGTTTTCTCAAGTGGTTGTACCATTTTATGTTCCTACCGGCATGTCTGCATGTTCCGGTTTCTCCACATCCTCAACACCTGATATCACCAGTCCTTTTAATGTTAGCTAATTTAATGAGTATATAATTTTGATTTACATTTCCCTAATGGTTAATGATATTGAGCTTCATTTTATGTGCTTATTTGCTATCTGTATACTTTCCTTGGTGAAATATCTGTTCAGATATTTTCTCTAGTTTTTAAATGGATTGTTTGCTTTCATGTTAGTGAATTTTGAGTTTTTGTATAGTCTAGATAGAAATCTTCTATTCAATAGATATGCTTTAAAAATATTTTCTTCCAGTCTGTGGCTCATCTTTGTATTCACCTAACGGTGTATTTCAAAGAGCAGACGTTACTAATGTTGATGGAATACAGTTTATCAGTTTGTTCTTTTCTGGGTTATGCTTTGGAGTTACATCTAAGAAATTTGTGTCCAACCCAAGGTCGCAAGGGATTTCTCTTGTGTTTCCTTCAGATATTTTATAGTTTTACATTTTACATTTAGTTCTGTGATCTTGATTTAATTTTTGTCTAGGGTGCAAGGTACAGATCAAAGTTCATTTTATTTGCATATGAATATCTAATTGTGTCAATGCTGTTTGTTGACAATGCTATCCTTTCACCAGTGAATTGCCATTTTCCCTTTTTTGAAAATCCAGTAAGTTGTGCATATATGTGTCTTTGCACCAGTACCCAATTGTCTTGAGTACTGTAGCTTTATGATAAGCATTAAAAGTCAGGTAATGTTAATTCTCCAACTCTATTCTACTTGCCTGCTTGCACTTTTTACTTATGAGAATTTTGTCCTCAGGTCTAGAGTACTAGGTCAAGAGTGTTAATTGTAATGAAAAATAACTTGCATTTTGTTTACCCAGGCTTGTTAACTATTCAGAGAGTCAGCAAGAGCATGAACAATGGACTCGGATCTGGTTCGGAGTCCTGGTTCTGCCATGACTAGCTGTGTGACTCTGGCCACATTACTCATCATCTCAAAATCTCATGCTTTTCTACTGCAAAATGGGAATGACAATATGTACCTTACCACAGTGTTTCACGGATCAAATTAGGAAATATATAATCTCTGATGCAATTTTTATTTAGTACGCATCTTAGTTTAAAAAATTAGCGTAATGTAAAAATATCCAATATTTAGTTACCTAAGGCAGATACAATCAGAACACTTTTGGCATTCTTATTTCCCTTATTTTACCTTCGTTTCAAGTGATTTTTGAATGATTCTTGTTTCATTTTAAGAATTGGGTATCATTTTGAGGTTTGGACTTGTCATTTGAACATGTTTAGATATCACAAAATGTACTGGTGTTTCTCATACACTCATTTAAATTCAAATGGATGGGTTAAAATACCAACAGAATGATGACTGAATAAAGTTGTTTGATGCTGGAGGTATGTAGGGGCAGAGATTTGCTGTCACATTTGAGATGTAGAAAATTCCAGCTGAGGAAAATCCAGCTCCATAGGATAGATGAATACTGACTATCAATCTAAATTTTTCTCCTATGATAACTTGGGGTAGACATCAATTCATCTCTGCTGTGTCTAGCTGAAGGCATAACTTGAGTTTCCATTGAAAGTTGAACTACATAAAAACTCTACATATCATAAGAAGACTGACAACTGAACTTAGAAGTGAGTAAAGGATATGTACAGGCAATATGCAGTTGAAGAAGCCAAAACTTAAAAAGAAAACAACATATGAAAAAATCTTAATTTCACTTGTACGTAGTGAAATGTAAATCAAAGCAACAATGAAATATCGTGTCAGGCACATCATATTGGCAAAAAGTAATATGGTCAGTAGCATCAAATATTGGCAAGGATGTTGGAGAAAGGAGCAAATTTATGGCTAGAGAGTATAAATTGTATAAATTGTAAAACTACTTTTGAAAGCTATGGAAAATACCTAATAAAGTTGAGAATGTATAAACACTGAGATCCAGCACTTCTTTTTCTTGGTATCTGCTGTAGGGAAATTTTCACCCGTATGTGCAGAGGGACATGCACAAAAATGTGCATTGCAACGCCATTTGTAATAGTGAAGAATTCAAAACAGTCCCTTCCCCCAACCTCCTGTTTCTCTCTTTCTCTCTTTCCTCCCTGCCACACACTTCAAGTTATTTTCAAAACCATTGCAAGTCACAATACTCCTGGCACTTTACCCCTAAAGCTATTTTTTAAAACAGAGTTCTCAGGCAGATAGAGAAAAATGTCAACATGTTTGATTTTGCTGGTGGCAACATACAAATCTGTTATTTTCTGTACCTCTCGTATTTGTGAGATGTTAAAACTTGAAAGTAAACATGAAAATTTTAAAAAGAAACATGACGTTTGTTTCTCTGCTTTAATTCTTTACAAATTTCTTTTAATTCCTCACCTTAAGACCCATCTTTCCCATTTTGCGTCTTGTTTGATGTCAACCTATAACATAACATGTCTTGAGCTGTTTTCTTCACATGATTTGAAGTATCTCCAAGGTAACTGTTTTGTGTTCAGAGTTTTTTTTAGACATCTCCTTCCTTCTAGCGATCTCTGTTCAATATCGCATTAAACTTATTGGGCCTAAGTTGTCCGTTATTTCCTTGCTTCTTTGCTCTTCATAGGAGTTTGGATTGACAATCGAAACTTAACTGCTGTGTTTCATGACAGCAAGGCTTTGCAGGGCTTCTTTTCTTAATACTGCTCCATCCGCCTGTCTTGGTACGTAAGATATTTATATGTAGGGAGGGATATTTGTTTTAGTGTATGATAGATACTTATAATGAAGATTAGATCATGCACTTCTAGCTGAGAATTTCTAAAGCATATAATAAACAATTCTTAATCTTAAGAGCAGAGGCTTGGGGTGCCCCCTCAGTCTGCCTGCCTACACCGTATTTTTGGCTGCCACAATGGCTTCTCTGCCCATGTCAAACTCACTTTATGTGTATATACTTCAAGTTCCCTATTTTCTTTCATCTGCCTCTTTGGTAAACAGACGACAGAAACTTCCTCTGCCTGATCTCTCTATGACATACTGCAAATTTAGCTCAGACGCCAGCTGGCTGTGTGTGTCTCTGGCTATTCATAGAAAGGAAGGGTTTACCTTCCTTCCTTCTGGAGAAACCGTCTTTTCATGGCTATGAATCTGTTTTCAAAAGGCTATTTGGAATCGGAGCTACTGGTTAATGGGAAAAGGTCTTTTTTTTTTTGTGATACTTGAACAATCTTTTAAAAAATACACTGATGTGGGGCACCTGGGTGGCTCAGTCAGTTAAGTGTCCAAGTTTGGCTCAGGTTGCAAGCTCACTGTTCGTGAGTTTGAGCTCACATCGGGCTCTGTGCTGTCAGTGTGGATAAGTCACCGATGAGTCATTTCCAATGTGTGTTGAATTTACTGTGGTTGCTTTTGCATTATTTTCTCCTTTTGTATGATTAGTGTTGGAAAGACCACAATGACCATCCATCAACTCTTGGTCATTGTGGAACATCCACTTGAGGATCAGGTGTCAGTGAATGCAAATGAAGCAGAACACAGCTCAGCCACTATATCTGAACGTTCCTCTCTGGTCCTGACCTGGTCCTCGATTCTAACTTTGATCCAGAAAAGATCCCTAAGTCAGCCCTGTAAGATATAGGCTGGGCTCTGTGGCTAAAGTGAAAGTCTCTCCCTGGGTTTCTGAAGTTCCTAGGTAAACTGGAGCCAGTACGGTTTCTAGAGAGCCCTGGGCAAAATGTGCTTATTTCCCAATTCAGAAGTGATTTTTCTCTTGTCAGTTTAGATTTGCTGCCCAGGGCAGTTCAGAATGGGGTGGGTTTCAGGGCAGTATTCACTAAGACATTAGTCTCATCACTTATGGTAATTTTCACAAATCATTGAACATCACAAGTGTCACTAATTGCCACTTGCTTCTTATTTTTATTCTAATGTCCTAGATACGGAAACTGGTAACTGGGTTGTAAGTTTCTTTAGGGCAAGGCCTGGATGTTTTTCATTTGCATTCTTTTTTTTTTTTTTTTTAAATTTTTTTTTTCAACGTTTATTTATTTTTGGGACAGAGAGAGACAGAGCATGAACGGGGGAGGGGCAGAGAGAGAGGGAGACACAGAATCGGAAACAGGCTCCAGGCTCCGAGCCATCAGCCCAGAGCCTGACGCGGGGCTCGAACTCACGGACCGCGAGATCGTGACCTGGCTGAAGTCGGACGCTTAACCGACTGCGCCACCCAGGCGCCCCTCATTTGCATTCTTAACATCCACCACAATATCTGGGGTATAATAACTTCTCAACTAAAGGTCTATGTCTAGAAAATATGGCTGAAAAATGATTGTAAAACATACCCCAAAGTCACTGTCCTTATTTTTTCTTCTCCTTTCCTTCTTGTTTACCCTTCTTGTTTTCATCTGTCTTAGTCCAGAGCTTTAGATGATTGGCAGCATCATGTGTTTATACTACTTCCTGAAACTCTTCCTGCACACTTCTCCCCCAAATTTTGTTCATTAAAAAAAAATAATGTTTTGTTTTTTTTTTTTTCTTCTTGGGCCTTGCCTTTTACATCTTAAATTATTTTAAACACTACTCATATGTTTATCTGATTCTTCTGTTATCTCAAGTTCTCTCTGGTTGTTGTGCCTGCTGATTCTTGGTTATATTTAATTGCTTCCACATGGGTCTTGTGGCTTAGGCTTGTGAGCTCATCTTCGGGGGTGGCTCAACTGTGGGTGTCTGTTGTTGCTTTTATTGAGGACACATCCCTCCAGAGAGGTCTTGTTTCTTCTTGTCACCCTAAGGATGTCCTAAGCCTAGAACCAATTTTATGCCTGTTTTTCAGCTTGAAATTTCCTGGAATACACAAGTATTGTGAATTCAAAACTCCAAACCACATCAGGGTAAATTGTGGGAATGCTCAGAGGAGATACTTTTATTCCCCCACCAAGAGTCTAGGCCAAGGCATTGCTCTTCCATTTACCTGTGAGCATGTTTGGCCTTTTTTCAACATCAACTTATTTCAAGAATCTTTCTTCAAGACCACTGCAAGGGTTTCTCTCTCTGTGAGGGTCAGTTCTAATTCTTCACCTCATCTCCCATCCCTGAGTGTTGGGCAAGTCATACAGAATGCTCAGAGTCCCTAGCTTTTCAATCTAAAACATCATAACTTTCAAATGACGATAATAAGGCTTAACAACATGATTCTGAAAGGCATGTCTCCCTGATAGGGATGTTATGAGATTCAAGTAGTAGAATAGATTAAAAGGCATTTTGAAAAAAAAAAAAAATTAAAGCACTCTGTAATTAGGTTTTGTTTTTAGATACTCTAGGAGTATCATTGGCCTAGAACATGTTTTTCTAGTATTATTGCTAGTCTACTGTTTTCCCCAGACCCTTTTCCTTCCTTCTCCTACCATCACATCTTCTTGTCCAATTGTCTAGCTTGTGGCAAAGTAGAGCAGCCTTATACTTAGGCAGAGGATGAACTGCAGCCTCTGAGCTGATTTTACCTGATTGAGTTTGGTGAGTACTGTGGCTCTCTTATTTACCTCTCAGCTCAGGACCCTGTATATCATTCAGGTTCCCGCCAGAGAGCTGGTGTTGGTGACCCTTGGTCAATAGTGGACATGATTTGTTATTTTAGTTAAGATCTTAATAGCACATGAAATTGTTTATCTAGTTCTGATGCTTTAGAGAACCAAAGACCTGCTGCCGGAATACAGGTCTTCTCTGCAGTTACCTGTCTGTGGCATGTCACTGAAGGAGAGTATCAATCGGTATAGTTGTTCTGGAAGCTACAGAAAACCTTTAAATACATTTCAACAGGAACACTGGTATTTGCAACCCAGCATTTTTACAATATGATCTCATGTAACACATCTATTTTATATTCTAAAAACTTCAGTTTGAACAAGCCATGTCATAAAAGGGGCCACAGAATCAGCAAAGCCAGTCTTATAATGACAGGCCAAACAGTTTTAGATATTGGGGTTTTCTTGATTTTTTATTTGAGGCCAAGCTCTCACACAGAGCATTGACTTTGCTTCAGGTCAAATGAAGTCATACTTTAGACCGGGTTAGTCCTTCTTTAAGTCACTTAGGTAAGGTTTAATTTGTTGAACCAAACCCTGGAACCCGTTCAGTTCACAGAAGAACATATAATTATGTAACTTTTGTCACAAGACTCAAGAAAAATGTTTTATAGTCACAGCAGGGATTCAAAGAGGTGAGGCTAAGATGGAAAATGCTTGTAGAGATAACAGTAGAAGAAAAAGAAATGGAAAGCATTTGTGAAAGTCTAGTCTCAGTTCTTAGTGTAGCTCTTTGCACAAATTAATACACTTGAGATATTTTTCAGGTTTCAAATACTGAATCTCTATTTTCATGGAAAGGATGGTATAACTAAGAGGGTTAACCATGGTTATATAGCTTTCTGAATTTTCTACAGCATACCCTTACTTTATATGGAATAGTTACGTGACTGTCCTATTTCCACTTATCAGTAATAATTGCCTGCAACATACATAGGAAACATAAATTCCCAGCTAATTCAGACCCCTCTTTTTACCCACTTAAGAGTTAGTCCAACCCTTTATAAAACCTATTTCCCAAACCTCCTAACATATAGACTGGTTTGAACATCAGTTCTTGTCATGTCCCCTGCCTGCCATCTGTTTTAGATATTAGTGAGTCACAAAATGCCTAAAAGCAGTAGTCTGAAAGAGACTGAGAAGGAGCAGAGGGTCTGAATTGTCAGAAAACAGAATCGTGTCCTTGGGCAAATCCAAGGGTGGTTGGGTAGGTTGTATCATCAAGTGATAATAGGAACGATGATTAAAACCAACAGCAACTTCACAAATCTTGAAACTAAAATGCATGCTGGTTTTAGGGGAAACCTCCAATACACAGCATACAAACTATGATTACTGTCGTGGAGCAATCAATGGAAGTTTGTAGAAGACGCAACGCATGTAGACTGGTTCAATTTGGCCAATTTACGCTGAGCGTCTAGTTGGCCGCTACTGTGGGGATAAAGGGAGCAAGTTCTTTACCTTGTGGAATTCTTGGTCTTGGAGGGGAGATATCACACAACCATCTATGCTCATGACGAAGACAGCTTTGCCTGGAACTCATGGCATGCACAGGCCAAGCTTCGTGCCTGCCTAGGGCTCTATTTACTTACATTGTCTTGAATTCTCTCATCACATCCTCCAGTTTACAGATGGAGAAGCAATATTTTTTTCTGCTGCATTTTATCATCTTAACAACACAATATGTTAAATGCTTTGCCATGGACTTAGAATGGAGTCTGACAGGCAAAAGTCCAGCCTTGGCTCTGCTATATACCTGTGGGGTCTGGAGAAAATTTCTTAATTTATTGGAGCCACAGTTTTCTCATCTGTAAAACAGAGATAATGGTATCTACCTCAGCTCTCGGCTTCAATGTCAATATTTTCAGAAAGGCCTTATTCCATCATTCTGAGGAATCTTGTTCCCATCACGCCAGTCATGGGATCCCATTACCCTGTTTTAGTTTTTTTTAAAAAAATTTTTTTTCAACGTTTTATTTATTTTTGGGACAGAGAGAGACAGAGCATGAACGGGGGAGGGGCAGAGAGAGAGGGAGACACAGAATCGGAAACAGGCTCCAGGCTCCGAGCTGTCAGCACAGAGCCTGACGTGGGGCTCGAACTCACGGACCGCGAGATCGTGACCTGGCTGAAGTCGGACGCTTAACCGACTGCGCCACCCAGGCGCCCCACCCTGTTTTAGTTTTGTTACAGCCTTTATCACCATCTGAAGTGTTGTCTTGTAACTGGTTTCCAGGACTATTGGCAGCCTCCCCATTTGAATGTTAAT
Organism: Lynx canadensis; assembly: GCF_007474595.2. NCBI lineage: Eukaryota > Metazoa > Chordata > Mammalia > Carnivora > Felidae > Lynx > Lynx canadensis. Next base: position 183,094,408 of record NC_044310.1, on the reverse strand, counting down.
TTCACAAGGACAGGGACTGAACCCAAAATCTGGTTCCTGGCACACAGTAGGCTCTCATTATGTGTTACATGAATGGGCAGCGAACCAGGCAACAGTTAATGGAGATGGAAAGGAGAAAGTGACTGTACTTATATTTAATGTCCTTGAGAACAATTCTGTGTTCGCTTTGAAAGAAATCATTGTATGCTTTGAACACTATTACAGTAGGTAGAAGGGTTTGAGTTTTTTCTCTTTTGCCATAACGAAGGTCTGAAAATAAATTGAATGTCATCATCCATTGCATGATAGTCCATCCCTGACCTGAGCTGGGCTCCAATAAAAGGAGCAGGGACACAAATGCAACACACAGACCCCGAACGGGATCTTTTGTACGTGTGACTGCGGGAGACGCTGAGAGAAATGTGGAACCAGAGCTCACCTGAGTAGGTTTTGGCCTTCATTCTCCCCACAAACATTAACCTCAGAGTAAGTGACATGTCTGACTGTGTCTACAAAAGGCACCTCCGGCCTCCACTGACTTGTTTATCTTTGCCGCTGTTTCAGGATTCTGAGAAGCGAACCCCGCTTCATGTGGCTGCGTTTCTGGGAGATGCAGAGATCATTGAACTCCTGATTCTGTCAGGTAAATACCAGATCTACTTAAAAGTCAATTGCAGATAAAAATTTAAATGACCAACTCACTAGATTGACTATGACAGTGAACCCAAACGAAATTTCTTTATTGTGCTCATGGAAGTTTATTTGATCAGTGATTTTATCAGTAGACAAAAACAAAAAAAGAAAACAAAACAAAACAAAAAAACAACAATGCAAGAAGTTATTCTTATATGAAAAATGGCGTAGCCATTAAAACATTTTATTACTTTGAAAGTCTGATTTGACTAATCAGGCCCAGTATTATAGATGAATTCAGTAGATTTGGATATCTTTTCATTTTTTTGTCATTAAAAAAATGAACAAACAAAACTGACTCCTTAAAGCCTGCATGAAAAACACAAATGTATCTGTGTATTTACATACATTTAAATTGTGTGGCAAAATAATACTATGTTTTGTTTATGGATACATGACTATGACTATGTAATAAAAAATGGAAGGAAAGGAAATATACCAATTTCCAGATGGTGGTTACCTCGGAAGAGGCTGGTTGAGTGAGAGATATTTTCAGGGAAGGGTAAAGAAGAGACTACAACTCTGTAAAATATTTTGTTTAAAAAAAATTGGAAGCAAACATGGCAAACGTGGTTTGGGGGCTATTATTCTCTTTATATTTTATATTTTATGAATTTTAAAGATCTCATTGGATCTAGAAATACCAATGCTTTCATTTTTGGAAACCTGTATGCTTGGTACATCTCACCAAACTGGTTTCCAAAACCAATATGTGCTTTCTCCCTTGAGTATTTGCTAGACAAATCCCTAGAATGAATCTGAGCACATGCACGTGTCTCGGTGTGGATTGCAGATCGGCTGGCTTTTTCCCCTCCTCCTTTTTGTTTGGGAAGATTAAAATCTGGAAGAAATACCTCTGCCCGCAGACTATGCAAAAGGCCTATATTAAGATTTTGCCTTTGTTTGCGATAGTAAAGGGAAACTGTAGAAATCCAAAGTACGCTATGCAAAGGTAGGAGCTAATGCATGTATTCAAACAGACGTGGGGAACACTGTAGAAGAAACTAACAAGAATTGTGCTGTGATACACCAGGAAGGTTCACATTGCCCTTACTTTTGTTGTGTTCGTGTTCTTGAGGTGGATTTTCCCAGGAAGCAAGTATTCAGTGCCTTACGACGTGTGTGTGCTCTGTGCTCCTGACAATTGCACGGAGCTTAGGTTAGATTCTGTGTGACATTCCTTGTGCTTTAAAGAACAGGCCTAACTGCTAATATATTGAGATTTATTTTTGCAAGTCATTTCTTATTTTATGTTTAATGTACATTGTTTCCTCCATTTTTTCACTTTCCATTTGATAGACTGATTTTTTTTTTTCTGCTGGATTAAAGGTAATATTTACTGAAAAAAAAAAATAAAAAATAAAGAACAGGCCTTCCTTCTGACAGTTTTAAAGATGTTCCAGGGCCGTGTTCCAAACAAACATGTATTGTTTGGTGTGACACAGACTATGGCTGAGAGCCAGTACATACCTGGCTGGTTGCCCTATAGCTGTAGAAACTTGGGCCATGGAAAATTGTAGGCAAAACCAGTGGGGGTGTAAAATAAGAATGTTGTGGCACGACAGCTAAGGGGTCCCAACCAACCAAGTGTTGTATTAAGAGACATCTCAACGTCTCAGAGGAATGTTTAGTTCATGAAGGTGCAAATTCAAAACTTTGTCTTAGACCCCCAACTTTGGTTTTTTGTTTGTTTGTTTTTCCACATCCGAAGGAAGATTTTAATTCTGCAGCATGAAGTTGACCCCTCTATGTTCCTCAGGCATCTGTGGGCTGGTGACTGTTTGAGAAACTTGGTTTCGTATCACCTTCACGTGGGATGGAGTCCATCAACCTCACTTACATGGGGCTCATCTACTAGAGCCTGGAGAAATTTTTCCATAGATCCTGATCTGCACACCTGTTTAGTCTCTGGTATAATTTTGGATGGCACATGCAATGGAATTTTTCCTCCTCCTCATATCCAATTAGGAAGACGTAGGATACAGGAGAGCATTGGGAAAGTTCTTTCGAAATTTTACTCAACTGTGGAAGCTTAGACAAACTCTTGGAATTCACATGGCTTTAATTTCCTTGAAAGGTCCTTTATTCAATTTGTATATTAAATTCCTAAAGAAATATCCTTGTAAGAGCACGATGATTTCATTTCTGAGCTTACATCTGGCAGCTGACCCTTTAGGGAATCCAACCAAACTGCTTTCCAGTTTAATAATGGATGAGGTGCTAATGATTCCCATGTTGGACAAATGATTTGGCCTTGCCAGAATAGCCCATTACAGCTGTGTACTCCATTGTTGTATTAACTTACAGAGCATAGTGTAACCCAAGCCCACTAAATTCCCACTGACATTATCTCCTATTAGCCAGGCGGATGGAACCCTGAATGCCTCTGAGTAGAAAGGGAGGAATTCAGGCCTTGAAACTTTCCTCTTCTTATAACTGCCAGTTCAGATTCTGGCTCTATTCTCCCCACCCCATCCCCAGTCTGGCCTCTGGCTTCTGTTTGGGAACTAGCCGAGTCAGGATTTAAGGCAAAGAGAAGGTGAAGAGCACGCTAAATCATTTGCTGGAGATGCATGAATGAGATCAGCGTGAACCAATCAGTGGATCTGTGGCTAAGAGTTAAGAGATTGGGGTTGAGCTAGAGGAAGCAGAGCACACAGGAAACCGAGCACTGTCACAATACCCTGTAGAGAAACTGGGATGCTCGAGGTTCAGGTCCTGGGCTGAAGGAAGAAAACTGGAGGTACCCACCTGCTAACGTGGGAGTGTTTGTGAGGTGCAACTGCTAACTAAAAATGATATGTTTATTAGACATAGGCCACCAAACAAGTGTATTCTTGTAAAATCATTTCCCGTGATTTGTCAAAATGTGATTACCACGGTCAATGCAAATTGCCACCAGTGCCAGGGGCAGGTCATTCTTTTGATTCTTTTATGCATAACAAATATTCATTATTCATCCTTTGAGGTTGGATTTGATTGGTGTTTGTTTGTTTGTTTGTTCTGGTGAGAGAGGGGTGATTAAACCAGGCACCCTCAGTGTGGTGTGATTACAAAGTAATGAGCCATTTTCTGGTGGGTGTGTAAACTGGTTCTAAAGGCAGGTCCAAAGGGAGTCTGAAAAAGGTTTTAAGCAATTGTCACATGCACTGAATTATCATACACTCTTCCAAGGTTATTGCTTTGAAGGACAGTGCTCCTGGGCTGTAATAACATTTGGTCTGTTTGCTTAAAAGCAAAATCAATAGCAAGCTGATCTCATTACATAGAAGTCATATTTCATATGATCTTTCGTATGTATTTATTTCTACAATTAAAAGTCAAACTTTGGATAAACCAGACTTAAGAATCAATTATCCTTTCTGGGCCTGTAAGGTTTTTCAGTCACTTAGTCTACCTTTTTCTTTTGTTTTACTTCTTCCTAGATGACAAGGCTGAGAGAACAGGAATATTGCCTCTGGGAAAGATACTTAGTTTCCTTTACTCTTGATCTCCATAAAAAAAAAAAAAAAAATCAAGCACTAATAGGGATAAGATGAAAACATACTTAATTTATAATTAGAGTTTATGCCTGACAACTTTTAGTTGGGTCTTTGTTTCTGAAGAATCAGTATAGCCTAGCACCTTTTTTTTTTTTTTTTTTTTTTATGTTTAAGGTTGAAAATGTCCTTGGGTAAAAAGCATTTGCCTTTAAATCATTAGACATGCAGACTCTGTGTCCTTCAGTGCACAATGGCGCCTGACAGGCAGGTAAATAACATGAAGCTTCCTTTAGAAAAATCAGTTATAAATATTCAACTCAAAACCATCTGACGTCTCCCTCTGACATGTAAACAAGACTCTTGGACGTGTTCAGCGGAAGAGGATGAGGAAACCAGTGGCAGGGGATGACACTGATGAAATACTGCTTGGTCCCCATTCAGATAACTCTGCTTTTGTCATAATAATTTTGTTGTTCAGGGAGAGGAGATTTTCCTGGCAGCTGCCCGTTTAACCTTCTGGAGGAGGAGAAGTGGAGGGATAGAAACTGAAGGAAGCTACTTCCTAGATTTCTAATTATTTTTCAATTCCTCAAGTGACACTAAAGCTGCAAGGAAACAATGCTGGCATTGGTTGGTTGTTACACGCCGGGTGTGGGTTGTTTTCTGATATCAGCAAGCTCGGGGTCATCTTTCTCCTTGAAAGAATGTTAATATTAAAAGCCACATTGAGCGCTACATAAAACTGAAAGTTTGCAGACTATATAAATAATAATAGTAATAACTATATAATGTAAATGTATAAATATAAATAACAAGAAAAAACAGTCATAGAAAAATAGAGGAAACAGGCAAAAAATATGAACACGCAGTTCTCAGAGAATAAATTGCAAATGTCCAGTAAACAAACATATTAGAAGATGCCCAACCTCGGGGCGCCTGGGTAGAGCAGTCGGTTGAGCGTCCGACTTCAGCCAGGTCACTATCTCACGGTCCGTGAGTTCGAGCCCCGCGTCAGGCTCTGGGCTGATGGCTCGGAGCCTGGAGCCTGTTCCCGATTCTGTGTCTCCCTCTCTCTCTGCCCCTCCCCCGTTCATGCTCTGTCTCTCTCTGTCCCAAAAATAAATAAAAACGTTGAAGAAAAAAAAAAAATTTTAAAAGAAGATGCCCAGCCTCACTATTAAACAGGAAAACAGAAAAATGTGATACTGCTTCCTTCCAATCAGATTTACAATATTTTATTGGCTGATAATATCAAGTATTGATGAGGATGTGGGGAACTAGGCAATCTCACACGTTAGCACTCTTTGGAGGATTGAGACTAAGGATTAAAACCGAAAGTGTGTGTGACCCATGACACAGAAAGTCCATTTCTAATTATCTATCCTAGACAAATACTTGCACATTTGTAGGAGGAATCATTTTATGGGTGTTCACAGCAGCATTTTTTGAATAATGAAATACTGGAAACAACTGAAATACCCATCAATGGACAGAATGTCTAAAAAATGTACTGTGTTTATATGTTGGAATACATGTGGTAATTAAAAAGAATGGCGTCGTAAATATCAACAGAGATAGGTATGAAAAATATATCGTGTGAAACAATGCAGAATGTCAATTCAGAAACAATTCAGAAACTCAGAGTGTTATAGTAGGATACAATATTCAGAGGGTTATTACAATATGATATAATCTATGTAAAAGCATACTTATAAAACACTATAGATTTTTAAAAATTACTGTGTAATGTTTTAAATATGCAAAAAAGAATATTGTACTGACCACTCAGCTTAATTCTCTCAGTTTTCCTTGGTACACATATTGGCCTGCGTAGGGGTAAAAGAAACTGGAGGCTTATGTACCAGGCTCAGGGCAGTGATTTTTTTTTTTTTTCCTTCAGTAAGTGGGGAGAGTCCAGCATTGAGAATGATTCTCCAGAGGACTTTACTCAAATCTTTAATAATTCATGTTTTAGGGACGTCTGGGTGGCTCAGTCGGTTGAATGTCCGACTTCAGCTCAGGTCATGATCTCACAGTCCGTGAGTTTGAGCCCCGCATTGGGCTCTGTGCTGACAGCCCAGAACCTGGAGCCTGCTTCCGATTCTGTGTGTCCCCCTCTCTCTGCCCCTCCGCTGCTCATGCTCTGTCTCTCTCTGTCTCAAAAATAAATAAAAACATTAAAAAAAAATTCATGTTTTAAAGAAGAATGCATTATTTGTATGATGAAACCATGAAGTAAAATAGGTCTGCTGATTTTCATTACGTTAGGCAGATTTTCATAGCTGCTGTATAAACTAGCTCAGTGAAGGAGACGTTGAGGAATCTCTCTTTTAACCAGAAAGCTTCCTTCAATTAGCAACTGTTAATTTAGGACTGCCCTGGGCTTGGACCTAAATTGGCACATCGTGCCAAAGACAGATGCCCCCAGTTTCTATTCCTTAGTCCCTGATTCTGCTCTGATAATAGTTAACAAGCAATTATGTAGTGCTTACCATGTGTCAGAAAGTGATCTCAGGTCTTTTGTGGTTTATCCTTCTAGACTGTTCAATATTTTTACAAAAGCAGGCTCATATAATATTTTGGTACTTACTTTTTCCACATAACAATGGTTTGTGAACATCCCTCCACATTAAGAATTCTTATAAAGCACCACAGCCACCGCATATGGCTATATGCTAATTTATTTTACCAACTCTTCTCTAACACCAAGATTGTTTCCTGTATATTACTTTTTTGGCTAACCTTTTTTTAACACATTCTTGAAGATTAGTCTTAACATTAGCCCATAGTTATTTCCTTTAGAAACATGTTATAGAGGGGCGCCTGGGTGGCGCAGTCGGTTAAGCGTCCGACTTCATCAGGTCACAATCTCGCGGTCCGTGAGTTCGAGCCCCGCGTCAGGCTCTGGGCTGATGGCTCAGAGCCTGGAGCCTGTTTCCGATTCTGTGTCTCCCTCTCTCTCTGCCCCTCCCCCGTTCATGCTCTGTCTCTCTCTGTCCCAAAAATAAATAAACGTTGAAAAAAAAAATTAAAAAAAAAAAAGAAACATGTTATAGAGCATTCTAATACACTTACACAAAGACAGAAATAGGTTGTGGGTAAGAGAGAGAGAGAAAGGGAGAAGAGAGAAGGGGAGAGAGAGGGAGGAAAAAGGGGGAGTTAGAACACCGAGGGAGACTGAAGGTAAGATTTGGACATGCCATGGCCAAAGCTGGTGAACACAGGTACCATGCACGTGCCCTCTGCCCCTCGTTGGTATCCTGGTGATCTGCCTGGTGAGGAGCTACTGGGGTGAGATGTTTAGATTCAAAATGTCGTGATAAAATTTGGGAAGACAGCAAAAGATTCCCTGAGATTCTCAAGCTCTCTCACCTCTGGGTAGTCATGAACTTCTGTGGTCCCACCTTTTCTGGGTGTGCTGACCTTGCTTCTGTTCTACAGCTGGGGATCTATCTGTGGGATCAGCTACAGTGATTGAGGAGGGAAGAGAGCATGAGAACACATTGTTAACTTGAAAATGTCTTTTCAAATTGGACTGTGCCACTGAGGTTATCTACAAATCCAACAGCAGTTGTGGTTCCTAATCAATTATATACCTGGAGTGAGCCTTCGGAAAATCCTGGAAGAGACTGTGCCTGGGCCACTTTTTATGAAAATGTCATTTTTTTTTTTTTATCCGTGAGAAGGGCCACTGACCAAGAAAAAATAGCATAAGAAAAAGCATCATAATCCTCCCCATTTTTTAAAGCTTACTTATTTATTTAAAAAGAGAGCGAGAGAGAGCACGAGCTGGGGAGGGGCAGAGAGAGAGAGAGAGAGAGAGAGAGAGAGAGAGAGAGAGAGAGAGAGAGTCCCAAGCAGGCTCTGCACAATCAGCATGGAGCCTGAGTTGGGGCGTAAACTCACAAACCACGAGATCATGACCTGAGCCAAAATCAAGAGTCTGAACCACCCAAGTGTCCCAAACTTCCCTATTTTTATTAAGAAACATAAAACTCCAAATGCACTGCTTTCTTAGAAATGTTTAATAGTAAATATTTCAAACATACAGAAAATATGGAGAAAAATGTAAGTAATACCCATGTACAGCAAGCTTTAAGATATCCTAACGTTTTCCATGTTTGTATCATATCTGTTTTCTAAAGAAAATATTGAAGATACACTTCCAGCTCATTTGGCATACTTCATCCTTTTTTCTCTACCATCCCTTCCTAGAAGCAACCACTGTCTAGAATTGCTATTTGTTTTCTTTAGCCATATCTGTTACTTTTGTTTCACACCTATGCATCCACAAACATCATGTAGAATTGTTTTTGTAAATTTAAAAACTTTATATAACTGACATTATGTAATAGGTATTATTTGTAACTTCATTTGTTCATTCACGTTATTCGTCTGAAGTGCATCTGTTTATATATATATATCAAAAACTTCAGTCCGTTCATTTCCATGACAGTATGACATTCCATTGTACACATATACCACAATGTATTTATCCATTTTCCTTTTGACCAGCATTTAGGATTTCAATTTCTTGCTGTTACAAACATGCTGCAGTAAGCATTTTTCCACATGTGCGAAAGTTTGTCCAGGGTATATGTTTGGGATGGGTCGCTGGGTAGGAGGGCACATGCAACGTCAGTTTTACTGGGTAGCAACAAATTGCTTCCCAGAGGTGGTTGTACCAGTTCATACTCCCACCAGCTGTATGTAAATCTTTTTTTTTTTTTTTAACATTTATTATTGAGAGACAGAGAGAGACAGAGCATGAGAAGGGGTGGGGCGGAGAGAGAGGGGGACACAGAATCTGAAGCAGGCTCCAGGCTCTGAGCTGTCAGCCCAGAGCCCGACACGGGGCTCGAACTCACAAACCGCGAGATCATGACCTGAGCCAAAGTCGGACGCTTAACCGACGGAGCCACCCAGGCGCCCCAATTTAAGTGTTAATATTACTCCCTACCCTTACTAACTCTTGGGATTGTCATACTTTAGGATTTTCACCAATTTGATGGGTGTGAAATCATATGTTAATGTTGCTTTCATTTGCTTCTCCCTGATAAATTTTGAGAAGTATATTTTCATATGTATCTTGCCATTTGGGATTCTTCTTGCATTAGCTTTTTAAGCTTACACACAGGCAATGCAAAATTTGCTCTGTCAAAGACTATGAATAATGAAGTATGTATTTTTGTTTCATATTATTATAACCAGTGTTTGGAGCTAAAAGGAGAAATGTAGGGGAAAAGGAAATGAAATCAAGGGGGAATGTACATGTATAAATACTTGCAATATATATATATATATACATATATATATATATACATATATATATATGAAAATGGAAAAAGATAGAGAAAGATGGAAAGATAGAGGGAGAGAGGAATGAATCTAAGGAAGGCAGAGAAAGATTGGAGAAAGTAGAAGGGAAATTTAGTGGAAAGGTTAGTTGTGAAGTGAGGCACACTGCCTAAGAGCTTGGGCTTTGAAGTCAGACTGCCTGGGTTCAAATCTACCATTTCCTAGCTGGGTACCTGGAGCTTATTACTTCTTGTGGCCTTAGTTCCTTCATCTACAAAATTAGCATCTTAATAGCATCTCCCTATTAAATGGACTACACATTTGTTAGTATACCAAGCAAGAGCTCAGATTATATTAGCAGTTTCTAACAAGGCTGTTAGCAATTGCACAGCTGTAATAATAGAATTTTAGCTCTTCCGAACTAAAGGGAGCTTTTAAGCAAATGAGTAGACAAGTTGGGCTTTACCACTTAGCATTTAGAACTGCACTGTCCAACACGGTAGTCACAAACCTGCGGTGGCTACTGAGCCCTTGAAGTGTGGCCAGTTCCAGTGCGGATGTGCTGTAAGGGTAAAATACACTCTGGATTTTGAGGCTTTTGCATGAGGAAAAGAATAAATTACCTGAATAATTTTTAAACTCAATTACATGATAATAGTTTGGGTATATTGAGTTAAATAAGATATATTACTAAAATTAATTTTGCTTCTTTTTTTTATCCCCCTTTTTAATGTGGCTACCAGAAAATTTTAAATTGCATCCTTGGCTCCCATGACATTCCAACTGGACTGCACTGACTCTGAGGCTCCGAGTCTGAAGGGATGCGGTACCCACAGCAGGTACCACATCTGACACACATAGCGTTTCTTCCTACGAACGTACTAAAGGAGGGGGTGACTACAGTGGTTAATGGGACAGCGTGCAGACAGTTCAGTGACACCTCAGACTCAGACACAGGGTGTGATGCGACCAGGTGTTGTCCCTCTCAGACGACTGGTTTGACTTTGTGACATGAAGTTAAAACTGGACAGGGCAAGCGAACGGGATACCCTGATGCAGGCATCCCCACCAGGCATCCACCCCTATGGGACGTTCACTCCAGAGCGTTTAGCTCAGGACTTCTTGCTACAGGACAAGGAGATAACCTGCTGCTGTTGATTCTTAGCATGCCCAAACTGATTTTATTTCATCCTTATTGATGTAAGGGGCTTCAGCCTTTTCGGGTAAACTGCCTGGACAGAGTTAGTAGAATTAGGATTCAAGTAATTTTAAGCTTGATGAACTAAGCAACAATTTATCAGTGGCTTTCAACCTTGACAGCATATTAAAATAACCTTGGGTCTTGGGGAGCTTTTAAAAAATACCTGCACTTGGCTCTATCTCAAGCCAATGAAGTCAGAAGGAGGGGAGGGGAGGAGAGACCTCTCTCTCTCTTGTTTTAGGGATTATTATGTTCTTGCTGTCTGTAATTAATATTGTTGATGGTATTTGTTCTTCAGTTAAGGAGAAAAAATAGGGTAAGTTCTATGATTTGTTATTTCCTTTTAGCTGGTGGCTTAAACTAAATGGCTAGCTCACTTTTACCCATGAAAGTCTCCTGTCGCCTTTTTTTTTCTTTTCTTTTTAAAACAAGGTTTCTATTTTTCAGCTCTCAGCTGGCCTTGGCCTCACTGAGATTAGTCACTCCCTGATTCCACTTGACTCACTTTCTCGGCCCTTGTCCCAGAGGCACCCCCTCCACACTTCCCCTCCTCTGCCTTACTTTCTAGTTTCTTTGATTCATGTCTCCACTCTTCGTCCTCACAAGCTTCCTTCCTTCTTGTCCTGAGGCTAACATAGGCTCCTCAGGTTGCAGCTACAAAGATATCACACATATTTATCTTATCCTCCTCTTTTATAGCCCTTTAAAGAAATTTTCCATCTGGGCAAAACACTGATCAAAACCCTGGACCCAAAAAAGGGAAGCTCATATTGGGTGTTTCCACAGTTCAGTTGTAGACTCAGTGAACTTGCACTCATAGATATGGTGAGGGTATCGTGGAAGGAGGGCATGCTCTACTCTCTGGAAATCCATTCACATAGAGCTTCTGTTCCATGATGGCGACGTGGCTCCCAGAAAGTTGAGCATGGGTGGCACATCCCTGAGTGTGCGCTTGTTCTGGCCTATGTGTGAGCCTGTCTGCCCACCCCGTAGTGGCGGGGGAGGGAGGGCCGTGATCAACCTGTATAGACCTCATGTTGTGTCTGTCCAAATGCTTTGGAAGCTGGCTTCTTCCTACCGAGGTACCTGGCTAGTCTCAGAGAAATAATTGGGATTCCTGGATAGAACAGATTTCTGCTAACCCCCTCAGCCCAGATCAAGTCTCATGAGAAGTCAACCTTACAAGACTTGTTTGAAATCCCACTGGCCTCTAGTATACTTTTATTGGAAGGCTGCTCATCCTAAGCAGTTTGCCAAGAAGGGTATTGTGTGTCCTGCGTGGTAAGTATACTTGAAGACTAAAACTAACATATGTGATTATATATTGTGTATTGTCTATAAAACATTTTATATTTATACATTTTATATACATATATGTTTATATACATACACACATACCTGCGAAGTTCTTCATTCTTCAGAATCGACATTTCCCTGCTCCTGGAGAATCTCCACCTTCTTACATCTGTGTTTCCTATCCAATGAGGCACTGCACTTCTCACACAGTCTTTATGCAATTCTGGTGACATTTTCAGCTCCTGGTTTCACTTTTTCTACTGTCCTAGGTCTCTCCTCCTGGCTGGTGGCTAGCAAATGCATGACCGGTACAAAGAGAAAACAAAACAAAATATGGTGGTTGTACCAGGCAAATGAGAGCACAAGATATCACATTTGATTTAACATCAATAGAATTTCCCTGACTGCATTATGCCTCTAACTTGTGCTTTTGGTTCCAGGAGCTCGTGTAAATGCCAAGGACAACATGTGGCTGACCCCACTGCACCGGGCTGTTGCCTCCAGAAGTGAAGTGAGTGATTATCTTATATAATCTAGCACCTCCAGTCCACAGAAAGAGAAAAATGCTTTCTGCTGAATTCGGTATTGTTGCTTGTGAACAAAAGGCTTTTACTTCTAATACAAGAGGGTTACCAAAAAACAGTTTGTTCTTTTGAGCACCTCCTTCATGCCAGGCATGGTGCTGGGGGTGGTGACTGGAGTAGTCCCAGGTAGACAGTGTGATACTTGACTTCAGTGAGTTCTCAGTCTGAAGGGGGTGCTAAACATGTAAGCAGATCAGTACAATATCATAACTTAATTGGAGGAGGAAGAAGATAACTGCCTGAGTAGAGAAGTCTTCCAAGAAGAGAGGTCGGTTGAGCTGGTGCTTAGAGGATGAGTAGGGACTTACCAGGCCAGAAGGAGGGGGGAGGGTGGAGGCAGGACAGTAGACGTGCTAGAGGACAAGGGCCACGGACATGAATGAATGGCAGGTTCAGATGGCTATAGATGGAACAAGGGATGTGGTGGAAGATAAGTCTGATGGCAGAGGCTGGGGGTCCTCTGAGCAGTAGGGTACAGTCACGGCAAGATAAGAATGAACCTGACAGGACTTGGGACCTTGTGAGGGTGAGGTAGAAGAGAGGTCACTGGGTGAATGGTGATGCCATTGATTGAGAAGGCAGAGGCAGAGGAGCAGGGAAGGGAAGTTAATCAGTTCTGTATGAACATGTCACATTTGGCAAACATATTACCAGAATGTAAGCTCCATATGGGCACAGACCTGTTTTTTGTTGTTGTTGTTATTGTTGTTGTTGTTGTTTTGTTCCTTGATGATGTCCCAAGCCTGGGACATTGTAGGTGCTTAAGAAAGAATTTATTTTAAATTCCAAAAATGCAGGTGAAGATGGTTAATAGATGATCATTTTTTATACACGTCTAGCACTGAGGAACTGAGAGGATGGTCATTGAAGCTATAGCAAATCTTAAAAAAAAGGGGGGGGAGGGGCGCCTGGGTGGCTCAGTCAGTTAAGCTTCCGACTTCGGCTCAGGTCATGATCTCACAGTTCATGGGTTCGAGCCCCACGTTGAGCTCTGTGCTAACAGCTCAGAGCCTGCAGCCTGCTTTGGATTCTGTGTCTCCCTTTCTCTCTGTCCCTCCACTGCTCACTCTCTGTCTCTTTCTCAAAATAAATAAACATTTTTAAAAAAATTTTAAAAAGAAACTACAGCAAATGGCCCAGCTGGTTCAGGGAAAGTATAACAGATGCGAAGAGAGAACCAGTGTGGGGGAGGGGTGGCCAGGAATGCTGGTGAATATGAACCTTGCAACCTAGTCAGAGGGGATGCCCACCATCCAGGGATACAAGAGGCTGTCACCTAGGGGGCACTTGTCATTGGATGACTAGTTTTTGTAGCTGATTTTTTACCAAATGAGGCTTCTCTGCTGCTGGAGAAGGTGCTGTTCTCCAGGTACAGCTAGGAGCAAGTGGTGTTGCTGACGTGTTGATGGCTATCATCAGCGTCAGCTTTTCCTCTTTGGCAAACTATCTGGACATTTCACAATATGCTTCGTAGATGACAGTTAACTTAGTGCTCATAATCTTCCTTGCTGTGCTGTGTGATTTGAGTAGTTTTTATAAGATGCGGTCTGTTCTCTTTCCCAATAGCCCACATGGAATGAGGGAAACAAATGATACTAAGTTGCCTGACTCAGATCCTGGGGAATCCAGAATCTCCTTATGGTCTCACGTTTCATTTCTGTTTTACCTGGGAAAGCAGGTACAGTGGGCTGCTTGAGTTTGTATGACCAGTGTCATGTGTCATGAGACTAGCTCCTTCACAGAGTATTCCTTGGTCTTTGAAGACTGTTTGATCTTCAGTAAATTTCTTTTTTTAAGTATTCTTCAAAAACTATGAGTTTTATACCTCTTTTAACATGAACCAGGTCTTTTTAGTTAAAAAAAAAAAAATTCACCAAGCACTTCCAACATGCCAGGAACTGTGCTTAGGAGGCTTGTAGTCTAGTGGCACAGAAAGATGTAAAACCAGATGATTTCAGTATTATGTGATCTTTCCCAAGTGATCTCCCCCTTTGTGAGCTCAGCTACTTGCTTTAAATCTTCAAAACACCCATTTGCCAGCAACCATCAGCTTGCCTTCCTTACATGTCTTTAGTGTATTTGATTGAGTTCAGTCAACCCAATGATGATTCAACCTTTATGTCTGAGACAGGCGTTTGTTGCTTCCCTGAGGAACCAGCTCCCTCTACAGGTTTGCTGAGGGAAAAATATCCCTTGCAGGTGTCTCTTGTTAGGAAGGAATTAAATGCAAGCCGACCCTGAGTTGTAGTCAGGGTCATATCTTCATATTAATATCTGTCACAACAAGTCAAAAAGATTCTTATGAAAATCGAAGTCTCTGTGACTGTTGTTGGAACAGACTGTGGACATCTGAACTCCAACACAGCACTTGGCTGTGGAAGTCCTAAATTCAGATTTTCTTCTTCCTCTGAATTTGATCTTATTATGTGATTATTACATTCCATTATATCTCCCCTAAATAATAGCTGAGAAAAGAGAAGCAGGCTTGAGGAGAAAACAACAGAGAAGGTTTGGATTGTGTTTTGGAACTTGTCTGTTAGCATTTGCCAAAGGAGATGTGTGTGCTCAGCTTGAGAGTTGGCACATCTGTCTGTTGCTTAGATTGGCAAACACTGGTGTATGACTTACGCGAATGTGAATTAAAAACCGTTTCTGCATTGAAAGGCTTATGAACTCTCTTCTGTCCTCAAAGCCCTTTGCCTCTGAAATGTAGGCAATTGATGTCTCAGGGCTCAGGGTTCAGTCAGGGACCCAGAACCACCATGAGAGATACAGAATAAGATATTTATTGTAGTAATTAAGCCTCACACAATTGTGTGAGCTGCTGGAGAAGTTTGTGTAAGGCCATCACCTTGGTTTCTGTGTGGTTCTGAAGTCACTGCTGGTGGGCAGGGTCTGCAGTTGCAAAGAAAAGCTGGACGTGAAATGGGGGAGAACAAGAACAAACTGGAACCCCTGACTCTCACTGCCTCAACATTGCAGACTTGGGAGACTTGCAGAAGGAGCTGTGTGCTTCACCTTAGAGCTTGTGGGCACCTGACCCAAGAACAGGAGAACCCGAGGGAGATACTGTAAGTTCTGAAGAAGCACCAACCATGTCCTGTGCCAACACAGGGTCCAGCTGGTCAGTGACAGTGTGTGCAAGCCGCAGCGGCACCTGGCACCCAATACACCAATCAGGCTGTGGTGTCATCTATGCCTCCCAAAATCCAGGCAGATTTTCCTTGTGGCAAACAGGGCTGGGGAGGGGATTCTGGGAAATATAGTTCAGCTTGGCTATGTTGACACAACATAAAACTATCACTGAAGTTATTATTCTATTCTAATTAAAAAGACATTCTCAGGGCACCTGGGTGTCTCAGTTGGTTAAGTGCCCGACTTCAGCTCAGGTCATGATCTTGTAGTCCATGAGTTCGAGCCCCGCGTCAGGCTCTGTGCTAACACCTCAGAGCCTGGAGCCTGCTTCAGAGTCTGTGTCTCTCTCTTTCTCTGCCCCTCCCCCGCTCATGCCTCTGTCTCTCTGTCTCTCTCTCTCAAAAGTAAATAAATATTTTTTAAAAAATTTTTAAATGACATTCTGGATAGTAAGTTCCTTGAAATGAGTGTCATGCCTGTTGCTTGTCACTGTGTTTCCAGCATCTAGCCTGCTCAGTAAACAACTGTTTTTTGAGTGATTCATTAAAGACTAGATTTCTAACTTAAGCTATGTTCATGTGATTCTCTGTACAACTGCTAACATAGAACTAGTGTGCACCACAGAGAATGCCGATGGTAATCATCCTTCGTGCATGCAAGGTAAACTGACTCGAAGCTTGTTTATGGAAGTGTGGCACAGGAAGCTGTTTAAGCTACTGGAACCCGCGAGATCAGGATGAGTTTCAAAATTGTATACAGCACAGATATCAGTAGAAGTCAAAGATATCGATATCAGTCAAATTTTCTGAGCTTTCTTTCCATCCAGGCAAGTTTTATGTTCAGGTTTCTATGCCTGGAAAAATCATATTTGTTGCTAAATGTATTTCCTGAGCCTGTAATAGCAATAGGAGTATCAGATTATAATATTGCTTAAACATCAACCCATGCCTGACAGAAAAGCTCCTACACACACAGGAAAGTAGATCAAGACGTGGTCATACCCTCCAAAGACTGTCCAGCATAGACTGGGATCTGTAGATAAACCTTCAAGACTTTCTTGCTACTGACCAGGCTGTGTTGTGTGCTTCCTTCTGATGCTTCCCCGCGTCCCCCTCCTTCCTCCCCACCTCCTCACACCTGGGATTCCCAGGGAGGAGACAGCCAAACCAATATTTGGAGCCATAGCACTGTCTTCTGCGCGACCCCCCAAAGGCTTCTTTCACCACCACCTCCCCTTTCTCTGACTACTCCCACTGCTGAGAAGAAATGAAGATATCTCTTGCCAAAGTGTTAGGGAAACATATTTTGAGATTCTAGATAACACAGATGAGCAACATTTGGGGCTTCCAGGAAGAGTTTTCTGAAGTGTGAATTATTTCTGATTGTTCCTCCTGTTTAACTTATTCTTTTTTTAAATTTTTTTAACATTTATTTATTTTTGAGACAGAGAGAGACAGAGCATGAACAGGGGAGGGTCAGAGAGAGAGGGAGACACAGAATCCAAAACAGGCTCCTGGCTCTGAGCTGTCAGCACAGAGCCCGACGCGAGGCTCGAACTCACGGACCGTGAGATCATGACCTGAGCCGAAGTCGGCCGCTTAACCAACTGAGCCACCCAGGCGCCCCCCTGTTTAACTTATTCTTATTGCTTTTTTGTTTTTCTGTCTTAGAAAAGAGCAGCCATAGGGGACAGGAATTAAATGCATATGAACCTGGACAGTTTAATACCTTGTTTATTAGAAGTCACCCAGTGGAGGACACTGTTAAGTGTGCTACAGGGGCCTTGAAGGGTCACAGAGTGTGTCTTCCAGGACATGGTATTTAGGGCAGACACCCAGGCACCCAGCCTACTGTGGCCTGTGTCCAGATGCAGCCGGCTTTTCACACATGCCTTTTCTTCTAGAATGAACTGAAGGTAGCACCAAAGGAGAATGGCTGAACTTTTCACTTTCCTGTTCTAGCGGCTGTCTTTTGGTTAACAGTGCTAAAAATGATTGTGTACTGTCTTTAGGCTGTAGAAGTGAGGATGTTGAGTCCCAATATATATTGTCACAGTGAACGTTTATTGAAACCTTAGTGTGTGCTAGGCATGTGTGTGCTAGAATGCTAGTAGGCACTTTCTGTGCACGATCCCATTTTAACCTCCGGGCCACTCTTTGAGACTGATAATGCTATTAATCCTAATTTAGGAAAGGTAATCTCAGTGAAGTTAGGTAACGAGCCTAACATGCTGCAGCCAGTAAGTGGAGGAGCGTGTAACTCGCGAATCTGCTCTCTTAACCACCATGATCTGCTGCTTCCCTCAGATCAACTGAGCCCCCTGATGGATACTGCTCCTACCCATAAAATGGGTCTGCTTTTGTGTCTGCGTAGACAGAAGTCCTGACAAGTATAAAAATGTTTCCCAGAGCCGAGCAGGATAAGCATTTTATCATATAGCTCAAATTTTAATACTCATGCTTTCCCCCTTCCTCTAAAAAGCATTGTCATTACTGTGAGCTAAATGCTAGTAGACAAGAGGATTGGAAGAATTATATGGGAGACGGGAATGTTATTGCTTTCCTTAAGTTATTCCATGATTATAAAAAGATGATCACGTAGAGGACGTAGTACCGGGAATGAAAGAAAGTAAGCACTCTATGACCTATTACTTAGAATGTAGGTGAGTGATACTCAGATTTACTGTGCATTCATATTATCTGGGGTGCTTGTCACAAGTACCTGTTCTAGAACCTCATCTCCAGAGATTCTGATATAGCCTGTGGTCGCGCCCAGAAATCTGCATTTTAAAAAGAAGATTGTGACGCATGTGGTCTCCACACCACACTCTGAGAGCTGAGGTCTAACACCGGGAATATTTTAGTATCTGGCCTTCCCTGTGTCGAAAGGCAGCACTTCTTCAACAGTTGCCTTTGAGTTCCTCCATACCCCAGAGTCTCCAGGGAGCCCCCTTTGTACTGCTAGTTCTTGGAATAATTGAACTCCAATAATAATTATAATAATGAAGGGCAAGTTTGATTTAATAAGGAGGGCTTTTGGAAAAATATTCAATTAATTGAACAAATTAGTTGGGCACCGATTTATGCAATTCTTTCAGAATATGAAATTGCTGTAATCAATAGAGGGTGAAAGCCCCAAATGATTTCAGTAATAGAGTAAATGCCGTCAGGACTGCGGGAAATGTCTTGTTAATACTGGCATATTTTTACTTAGAGAGTTTCTAATGATTATACCAATGCATTTATTCTACCCAAATATACTGAGTATATACAGTATGCACAAGGCACCTGCCAGGCTTTGGGGAGAGTTTCTACAGAAAACTGGGTGAGACTCAGACCCCGGTCTAAACCAACTTACAGTTTATAACATTTGACATTGCTTATGCCTGCATGGACTCTCTATAGTCACAAACAATTACTTTTCCATGAGTAATTTATGACCACTTAAATGCAATGCACATTTGGAAGTGAAAAAACAAACATTAAGGGTGACAGTTTTTAAGACACATGCTTCCTATTTCTTTTCATCTTTTCCATGTGCCGCTGTGTATGTTTCTACTTCTTATTACAGGGTTCGGGTGGCCTTTTGTAAAAAGAGAAAGTCGTAAAAAGTAGCAATAAAGTGACTGCAAATGCCGTCTCCAATTCCCTTCTGCATGGCATCCCATGACAGTTGCTCACTCTATTATTTCCATGATTGATACAGAGCAGCCTACTGTGGAGTGTAATCCAACTAGGTCTACAGTCCTAACACTGAATGCTAACTGGGCTGATGCCTCCATTCAGGAGAAATGCCGGACTCCTCACATGTGCTTGTTCATTATAAAGAAAGTCTTTGCGGGAGCCCTACTCACAGTGTGCGTTGTATACCCATCTAAGCCCGTGAGCTTTTGTCTTAAGACAAAATGATAAGAGTAAGCATTCAGAAACTTTTAGAGCAATTTGATGGAGCAGTTTTTTTTAGAGCAGTTTTTCATTTCACGCCTACTAAATTTAATAATAAAAGAATCAAGTTCAAAATTTGTCTTTGTCTTTTTAAATTTTATTATCCTACTAAATACTTTTTATTGTATTTCACAAAAGCATTGACTCATGATTGATTTGAAGTAATATTTTTTTAAAAACTGGTCCTTCACCACAGATAGTTTGAGAAACACTGTTTAGGTATTTTTTTTTTAATGCTTATTTTTGAGAGACAGAGAGAGACAGAGCATGAGCGGGGAAGGGGCAGAGAGAGAGACACAGAACTGAAAGCAGGCTCCAGGTTCTGAGCTGTCAGCACAGAGCCCAACGCTAGGCTCAAACCCACAAATTGTGAGATCATGACCTGAGCTGAAGTTGGAGGCTTAACTGAGCCACCCAGGCGCCCCTAAATATCTTTTCTTGATTCAGAAAGTGTTCAGTGTCCCTTGCCCCACATTAGTTTTCTTCTTTTCTTAATGCTGATTTATTTATTTTTTTGAGAGAGAGAGCACACGCACGTGAGCAGGGGAGGGGCAGAGCAAGAGGGGGGACAGAGGATCCAAAGTGGGCTGTGTGCTGACAGCAGAGAGTTCGACCGTGGGGCTCAAACTCACGAACCATGAAATCATTATCTGAGCGAAGTTGGCCACTGAACTGACTGAGCTACCCGGCTGCCCCTAGTTTTCTTTTATCTTGTAAATTTCTGTCAGGGCGGACTCCTAGATTTTAGCTAGTGGGTGATACTAGGAGAGAAAGGCTTCTTTTGATTACAAAAATTATTAACTTCCTAAATAGCTATAAAATTACTCTCTCTTAAAACCAAATTGTGCTTCCAAGATTAAAATTTTTGAAAGAGAAATGCAATTTTAAAGAAGGAAATTACTGTTTTTCTAAATCAAAGCTTTGTTTTTTACTGAAGTATTATATCAAATTTCTATTAATGTTTAAGCAGATTTGGCCGGCTAAAACAGTGTTAAAAATTTTAAATAACTAAGGAGAATTAACATTTAAAAGTACTTATGTCAGCATGTTTGGCTGAAACCGTCCAGTGAGTAAGCTCTGGCCTGGTAGAAAATGCATAAGCCAGGCTCTTAATCAGCCAGGCTGACAGATCATTCCCCTTGACTCAGTCACCCTGCCTATCACATGAAGCTGCCTATTCAAATGAAGAGGTCAGGCCAGATGACCCCTGAAGCCTTCTACTACTACTTCTTTTTTTTTTTTTTTATGTTTATTTATTTTTGAGAGAGAGAGAGTGTGTGAGCAGGGGAGGGACTGAGAGAAAGAGAGAGACACAGATTCTGAAGCAGGCTCCAGGCTCTGAGCTGTCAGCACAGAGCCCCATGTGGGGCTCGAAATCACGAACGGTGAGATGAGGACCTGAGCCGAAGTCAGATGCTCAACCGACTGAGCCACCGAGGTGGCTCAACCGACTGAGCCACCGAGGGGCTCCAGCCTTCTCTACTTCTAATATCCCATGTCTATGAAGTTAATTCCATAATAATTTTAGAATACTTGTATTTTCATTAAGAAAAAATAGTTAACTTTGGGGGGCCCCTGGGTGGCTCAATCAGTTAAGCACCTGACTCTTGATTTCGGCTTAGGCCACGATCTCATGGGTTGTAGGATCGAGCCCCGTGACAGGCTCTGCACTGACAGCATGGAGCCTGTTTGGGATTCTCTCTCTCCCTCTCTCTCTGCCCCTCCCCTGCTCACTCTCTCTCAAAATAAGTAAATAAACATTAAAAAAAGTGTTAATTTTTGGAAAATAAGTAAGATACCCTCCTTTGTATACTAAGTATTTCTAGATAGAGTCCTTTCTTGTCAAGTAAGATGAAAACAGTGCAATCCATTGCATAAGCAGATAGAGAAATAAAAATGAAGAATGGCAAAGCTAAAACATTTTATAAAAGTAGATAAATAAAAGTAATGGTTATTCTAGGCATCCTTGAGCTATGGCAGTTGAGTGTTGGTATGAGAGACAAATGTGACGAAGTTGGCACTCACATGGTACTTGCTTAAAGTTCACATGAAAGGAGACTTATTAGAAAGCCTACCTGGTTCTATTTTTTTCCCCATCCAGTCAATGAACTTGAACCTTTAACTTGTCTAATTTTGGGGGTGTAACTCCGATGCTGGTTGGGGCACCTTGCCTTCTAAATGGATATAACTGGCTGGAAACGATGTGCCATATCTTGTGCAAAGTCTAGCATTCTTCCAGTGATCCCAAAGAATTCCTGGAGATCTGAGCGTTTGGTTGCCTGGCTCCACCAACCTGCTCCTGATGTTTGTTTGGTTTATGTATCAGCTTTCTCTTCTTCATAGCCTGCTGACTCTGTTCCTGCCCAGACGTACACCTCTGCCCTGGGGTACAGGGCCCAAGTCCTCTCTCCTTTCTCTCTGTCCTCACCCCTTCCTTCCTACCAAGCTCCAAATGCTGCTTGTTGTATTATGCCCCAAAATGCAGCTTGGTACATCCCCCTCCCAAATTCACTATAGACCCACCACTGCATAGCAAGGACTGAACACAGAGGCTTCTGCCCTCCTTAGAAGACTGTTTGGACTCAAAACAGTATTTTTTCGTGTTGGTAAATAACAAAATTTTATTTTAACCAGATTTGATCATTTGCAATTTGTGGTAATTCAAACAAGGAGCAAGATGGACCAGGGCATCTGCAAACTTTTTCCAGCAAAAGCCAGATAGTAAATATGTTGAGTTTTGATGGCTGCATACTCTATTACAATTCAACCAAGCCATAGATAATATGTAAAGAAATGAATGACTCTGTGTTTTAAGAAAGCTTTATTTACAAAAACAGACCAAAATTTTTCTGTTTAAACTATTTTTAGAAGTATTGCCTATTTAACAATACAGATTTTCTTCCCGACAAGCTCTAATACTACTTATTTATATATAAACTATAACTGGTATGTAAATATATATTTTCTTGGCTTAACCTGTTACTTTGAATGAAATGTAAATCATTCTTAATCATTTAAAAGTAGGGCCTCTCCTAGGTAACATCTTATTCACCTAGTCTGAGTTACTCTCAAAGTAATCATATTTTGTTATCTTAAAAAAAAGGTTTTTGGGGCACCAAGGTAGCTCAGTTGGTTGAACATCCGACTCTTGATTTCAGCTAAGGTCATGATCACAAGGTCATGGAGTTGAGCCCTGTGTTGACCTCTGCACCAAGCGTGGAGTCTTCTTGGGAGTCTTCTTGGGATTCTCTCTCTCTTGCTCTGCCCCACCCCTCTCTCTCAAAATAAAATAAAAAAATAAATATATTAATTAATTAATTAAAATTTTTTCATGAATTCATTGGTCTTATGTCCGAACAGTATAAATTTGTAAAATGTTCATGTATAGTTTCTATTTTGTTAGTCTATTCTGAATTTAAATAATATTTAGTGCAAAGCAATAATCTGTATAAATACAGTAAAATAAGACACAAGACAAAGGAATTAAAAATATAGTGTATATTCTTATTTGCTGTGAATATGTACAATACCACTTTTATATTATTGCTTTATGATGGTTATCTCCAACCTTTTTGGCTGTATCTCTGCAAAACTTTTTCAGCATGCATCTTCAAGATATGCATCTTATTTACTTATGAATTATATATAGGAATGACTATTATTAGCTAATATTTCAAGTATATCACAATATGCTTAGGGTGAGGCTTTTCATTTATCATAGTCTTACATAACCATGTAGCTAATAGACTTCTGATGATTTTCTTCTGTTTTGGCCAAGCTCTTGTCAGATCTGATTAAATTTGTCATTATTTTTACCCTGTAATGTGGATGATAGAAACCTTTTACTCAGAGTAGAACTGTCAGCTCTGTGACTGCACATTATTTACACTTGCATTTGTATTATCATCTTTAATCTGCAGGTTCCTTGCATACATCTTTTTAGTTTAAGGGTACATATTACAATCTGTAGATTGATTTGGCAAGCCCATCACTGTGCATTTCAGTGCATTCGGAACAAATGAATGGAGAGGGCAAGGCTCACCCCCTCTGTGCCTGGAGGCCCCACTGTTCCTGGAGGGCATCTCATTTCCTGTGAGGCAAGATCTTCTGTGGAGCTGACTGAGGGCACAATGCCAACCCAGAAGTTAAATACCGGCTAAAATGCTTTCCTTTTTAAAGAAAACAAACATGAATGGAAGTTCCAATATTTTCTTTCCACATCACAATAGATTGTATGTGCATCTGCATAAATCTCACAACTTTTGAGACCAAAGTTGATAAAAAATACCATCTTTTTCTTATGTAAATCTTCATCCTTATATTGTGGCTTAGCTCTTCTTTTGTTTATTTTTTTTTCACCCAGCTAGCTTTTAAAACAGAGTCTGGAGGCATCTGGGTGGCTCACTTGGTTGAGCATTTGACTCTTGATTTCAGCTCAGGTCATAATCTCAGGTTGGTGGGATCAAGCCCCATGTGGAGCTCTGCGCTGACAGTGTGGAGCCTGCTTGGGAAAACTTTCTCTCTCTCCCTCTCCCTCTCTGTCTCCTTCTGCACCCTCCCCCCCCCTTGCACATGCAGTCTCTCTGTCTGTCTCGCTCTCTTTCTAAAAAAAAAGAATGTGACTAATATTTCTTTCAATCTTCTGCAGTGTTTCACATATCATGGTTGAGCATTAAGAATACACATATACAAGGGCCCCTGGGTGGCTCAGTCGGTTAAGTGGACAACTTCAGCTCAGGTCATGATCTCCTGGTTTGAGTTCAAGCCCCACATCAAGCTCTGCACTGACAGTGTGGGGCCTGCTTAGGATTCTTTCTCTTTCTCCCTCTCTCTCTCTGCCCCTCCCCCCACTTTCTCTCTCTCTCTCTCTCTCTCTCTCTCTCTCTTTAAAATGAGTAAACTTAAAAAAAAAGAGAGAGAGAAGAATACACGTAGACATGTTTCACTCTAACATGAGCTCCAGGAATGTTTCATGGACTTTATTGCCTTGCTGAGGAGGTGTGGCATATATCCTTTTTTTTTTTCCTTTTTGGTAATTTTAACAAATTACTTGCTTGGGCCCTCTCCGTTTATTGTTTATAGCATCTAAATGGAGTCACACCGCATATTTAAACTGTATTCTCTAATTTGCAAAATTAAATGTTTTTGCTCTCATTCTACTGTCCAGGTTAGCCATTCATCTTAATGTGTTGCTGCTACTGATTCCTAGAACATTCTTCTTCATTATTTATGTCCCTGATAAAAATGTTAATTTCAAGAGTTCAAATAATTTACTCTCTGGGCACTTTTATGTACCTGCACAATAAAGTAGATCAGACAGTCCAGGCCTGTGAGGAATAAGGTGGACAGGGTAAGTTCTTGGTCTATGAAGGGTGGCAGGAGTGTGGTACCTTTCTTGCGTTTCATTGGTTTATTGATGCCACACTGACAAGATGTTCATAAAGGCATCCCACTCATTGGCTCTAGGGTTGTCTCTAGAAGTAGAGAAACAGTCAACAGTCATTCCCATCTTGAGAGAAGCTATATCATTTTCTTGCTGTAACAGAAGAGTGTCCTAAATCTTAGCTGTATAACAAAATCTCCAGATGGCTTTACAGAAATTCTGAGGCCAGTTAGAATCTCTGGTGTGGGACCAGCCATCTGTATTTTTAAGAGTTCCCCAGGTGATTCCATTGCACAGCCAAGGTTGAGGTTTCAAGAGTCTAATAAGCGGATTAGATCAATAGAAGGAAAATTAAAAGTGTAAGTCTCAATAAAGGTGAAGGAACTCAACAGTAGAAAAAAAGTTACCTCACCATAACATGGAAAAAAGTTGGGAAAAGATGGAACACTTTTGTAGCTTCACGTTGAGGTAGTAATAGACATCTTCCCTTGATTGCTATGGATCACACAGTGAAAGTTAAGATGTTGGCAGAGAAAACCAAAGATTTATGAATTGATCCAAGAATGTCTGAAGGACTTTGAGGTCTTTGGCTTTGGATGATGGAGGCTTATGGACAAACCCTTCCAACTTTACATTATCTTTGGGGGCTTTTTGACCTATGGATATTTTTACCCTGGCATGCATACCTACGCATGAGTGCTCACATTTAACCTAAGGCTGCTTATACCTCATTAAGAAACCTTACGTTTAGGGGTGCCTGGGTGGCTCAGTCGGTTGAGCGGCCGACTTCAGCTCAGGTCATGATCTCGTGGTCCGTGAGTTCGAGCCCTGCGTCAGGCTCTGTGCTGACTGCTCAGAGCCTGGAGCCTGTTTCAGATTCTGTGTCTCCCTCTCTCTCTGACCCTCCCCTGTTCATGCTCTGTCTCTCTCTGTCTCAAAAATAAATAAACATTTAAAAATTTTTTTAAAAAGAAACCTTACGTTTAGAAGGTTTATTTGGTTTTGAAGATGTGCCAAGACTCCTGGTCTAGCAAATAAAGATAAAGTGGATCTGTTTTCACCTGTGCCACTCTTTTGATCTTTATCATATATTACCTAGTTTTTCTCAGAAGAATATACATCATGAGCCAGGCTCTGAGGGCATGGAGCCTTTCCTTCCTGTAGTTCTGGGGTCTGGTAAAGCGTCTTCTATTCAATAAGTATTGACTGAGCATTTGTCAGTGACCCCTGCAAACTCCGCTTTGGTTGCAGGAAGCAGTACAAGTATTGATTAAGCACTCAGCTGACGTCAATGCGAGGGACAAGAACTGGCAGACCCCCCTCCACGTGGCAGCTGCCAATAAGGCTGTCAAGTGTGCAGAAGTGATCATTCCCCTGCTGAGCAGCGTCAACGTCTCCGATCGAGGGGGGCGCACAGCCTTGCACCATGCTGCCCTGAATGGCCATGTGGAGGTGAGTGTCCTCATCACTGGGAGCAACAATTCTTACTATAGACTCCCTTAGCCCCAGGTGGGACCTAATCTTAGTGCTGAGGGTTTTAGAGAGTGTGATGCTTACATCTGTACACCAAACCTTAGGCAACCATAGCAATTTTTAAATTCACAGCCAGTGGGTTAAAAAAGTAGCCATCACCTCAGTCTTTTCCTCTGACACACATGCCTCACGGTTGTCTGTGACATCATCTTCATACTTTGTGTGAACTCCAGGTTTCTGACCCGCCTTGGGATTTGATGTTAATTTGACTCAGAGTATCTGCATGTTGGTTTTCTTCCAGATGGTCAACTTACTCTTGGCCAAAGGAGCAAACATCAACGCATTTGACAAAAAGGACCGGCGTGCTCTGCACTGGGCAGCATATATGGGTAAGGATTCCATGAATGGAAGGCAAAGTGCAGATACTTGTACCTAAAGAAGCCACAGCCCTGCCATTAATGATGTAGGCCTTCTCTTGGGCAGGCCTGACTTCTTTCCAAGGTTGGAATTCACCCGAGTTAAGATTTGGTCCATTTTACTGGCATGCATAGAGCACTCTAGTTACACAGTTGCTTTCTCAGGGATTCATTTACCCCACAGAGAGGAAGAGGGATGAATCATGGCCCAGACCTCATTGAATGGGTTTCAGTCGGGACTGGAGAGTGGCGTGAATTGAGCTTCTTTTGAGCTTGTCATGGCAGCAAAATGAAGTGTTCAAAAAGAAAGAGGGCTGGCTAGCAAAGCAAGGACATAAATTCCATTTGTCCTTTTATTTATAAATATTTTTGAAATAAACAAAAAGGAAGGAAGGGCAGCCCCCTGGCTGTTATGGAGGTTGAAGTGACGAGAGTAACCATGGAGTATCCTGCTTCTGTACCACCGCGAGGCTGGGGCTTGCCACTCCCGCTTCTGCCAGCTCGCTGGGGAGAGATGAAGGGAGCCGTGACATTTCCGTGTTTTTCCTGTTCACTTCTGTTGGCACAAATACCACTCACAAATGACAGACCTCATGGAATTTATTCTCAGTGTAGACTTGTGGGAAATGAAGAGCTAAGATCCTTCCTTTGTGTTTCTAACTGGAGAACGTCCTGCAATTTGAAAAGCTGATAGGATTCTGTCAGCCCCAAGTTATAAACAACCCGAATGCCCATCCACAGGAGATTGTGTTGGTGAATTATAAAGATAAGCACAATGGGACACTATCCTGTAACTATAGTGATGATGTCATTAGTATTTATTAACATACAAAGATTCTGTGATATGTTAAGTAAAAACAAAGCAATACACAGTATGGATATTATGATCCTCATTTTTGTAAAAAAAAAAATCCATGCAATCTAAACTATCTATTCGGCTGTCTATTCAGTATACACTGAAATGTCTGTTCAGTGTTACACACTGAAATGTTGGCTGATCATCTCAAGGGATTGGCAATTATGGATGATTTTGGTTTCCTTTTAACACCGTTTTGCCTTTTCCAAAATCTTTTTAGTAGGCATACAGGTCTTTTATTATCATAAAAATAATAACATTAATTGTGGGGAGAAAAAAGAGTGGATTGGGTAGGGATGAAATAAATTATGTGGCTGTAGATGAGTCTGCATGGACATTTGCGCTTAAAACATCAGAATCTTAAGATCTTGCAAGCATTATCATTTTTTTTTAAAGACAGCAGGGACTTTTGTGCCGATTGAAGCAGATTGGATGTCTGCATGGTACCTGCAGGACTGGAGTCAAGAGGACATTTGCCAGACTGGTGTTTGTGTAGAGCACACACTAGACTAGTGTGAGATGGGACTCAAAGAACCTGGGGTTTCAAGTTTGTTCTTTGCTAACATATAGTTAAAACATTCGTGTAGAATTGCTTTCAGCATTTGTATGGAATTGCTTTTTGTGTGTCATCAGGATACAAATAGGAAAAAAATATATAGATGACTATCTTTAGGGAATAAAGGACAAAACCAGGACAAAAGATAACACCACTTAAGCTTAAGATAGCACCACTAGTAACTGAAAGTAATTTTTCCATATACAAGTCTTGGGGGAAAAGAGTCAAATTTTAATACAACAAGCCATGGCCAAATGCTCTCTCTGTGTCTCATACACACACACACACACACACACACACACACACACACACACTTCTCTCCCTCCCCCCCCAATACACCCCTCCCTCCATCTCTCTCTTTCTCACACATATGCACACACAATCCCACATGCATCTTAGACCCTTGGAGTCAGTACTTACCTTCTACCCTTCAATTATGAACCATGTTTAGAGCAATGACCCAGAGTATCAAATAATCTTCAGTCACAATATAAAGGCCAAACACATTTATCATACTATTTATATAGGGAGATAGGGTATAAAGGAAAATATTCTAGAAAATATGTCAACAGGAGTTGAAACTAGAAGGGTTTCTATTTAGCCAGTAATTCACAAGAATACTTTTAAGTTGAACCATATGAATTGCCATTTCTGTGATCCACAACTATGGTCAAGCAGCAGCAATATAATTTAACAATAATCTGGAGTTATTCCGATTGATTTTTTTTCTTCCATTAGTTTTTCCAAACCAAATTGTCATTGTTGGACTTTTCAGTGAGGAATGGCAATTGCTTTCAAAAAGCATTGCTTTTATTTTAACATATTTTAGGTTGTGGTACTAACATACTTAGCAGGATTTGCAATATTGGTGACAGTAGAAGCTAATAGTGATGTTTTAGGTGGAATAAATTGTCAAATTATCCTAAAAAGGTTCACCATGTCTTCTGTTGTTTTGTTTGTAAAGGCCACCTGGACGTTGTGGCATTGCTCATTAACCACGGCGCAGAAGTGACTTGTAAGGATAAGAAGGGTTATACCCCCCTGCACGCTGCAGCCTCCAACGGACAGATCAACGTTGTCAAACATCTCCTGAATCTAGGGGTGGAGGTGAGCTATGTTTAATGCATCAACCCATGGTGTATTTGTGGGTTTTCTGTTGTTCTGAAATTGAATCCTGTTTGATTTTTAATTCCAGAGGGTAAAAAAAAACCCCACCTTCTTTTCTAGCGTCCTGTCTTTTTGAGTTTACAGGGGCAATCAATGAAGGGCAATGGGGGCATATAGCAAGTAATGAAAAACCAGAAACAGGCTAACTTTCTGTATCAACATAGAGAATTATAAACATATATGTTGCCTGTAGTACATATTATTAACCTGTTGTTTTTTTAAATAGGCTACGGTTCTCCATCCCACCTTCAGAATTCAGCCTTCTAAGTTGTGGTGTACACGCAGAAATAAAGGAGTGAGTGGCAGGGACAAACAGCAGAAATGTCCAATGCTGAGCTGGAAAGTCAGCCCCATCCCAGCCTCCCTCAACTAGCAGAACAGGGGCAGTGTGGGGCTTTGGAACATCCCTGTCCCTGGAGGAAAGGAAAACCAAGTTGCAATGCTGAGACTGAGATGGTGAAACACAGCAGTGCAGCAGTTCTGGGACAGCAGGAGAGAGCCCTGAGCTAAATCCCTAAGACAGCTCTTGGCTCTGCAGCTGGGACGTGGCCGTGGGAGGTGTCGGACGGCAGAGCCAAACCAAGTGGCTTCTGAGCCCAACTCCTAGTTTAGAATCTGCAGCACCTCCCTGCATATCTCCCAACCCTTCGCTTCCCGTTCTCTGTTGAGTTTTGGCTCTTTTCTTCCCTGATTCAGTTCTCCTCTGCCATTTTGAGGCAGTTTTGCCTTTCACTCTTTATCCCTTCCCTTGCTGAAAAATCTCTCCCCACGACTTGAAACCTCCAACTCTTCCTCCCAGTTCACTTTTTGTCACATTCACTTTTTGCTGTCTTTATCTTGGGATGACAGGTATTCCCAGGATGACCACACCGGGACAAGAGAAAGCTCTGAATAATTATGTTGGCAGATGGAAGTTTACTTCCCTTAGTGTAGCCATTAGGCTTTCGTGTGGAAAATGCAATAAAGTGGCTCTGGTGATTTTACCCATCCTGTGTTGGACTCATTTGCAGATTGATGAAATCAACATCTATGGAAACACGGCCCTTCACCTGGCCTGCTACAACGGGCAGGATGCTGTAGTTAATGAGCTGACTGACTACGGTGCTAACGTGAACCAGCCCAACAACAGCGGGTTCACCCCTTTGCATTTCGCTGCTGCCTCCACACACGGTGCTTTGTGTCTTGAACTATTGGTAAACAACGGGGCGGATGTTAACATCCAGGTACGACATTCTCAGTCTCTCTCTGGGCTAAATACCTTTGCGTTGAGCCTCTGTGTGAGCAAAATCAACTGTTGTAAATTATGCCCTGTTTTAGTAAACAACAGCCTTGCCCTGTGGGGGTGTGTTACAGAAACTTAGCTGTGTTGTTACCACAGAAATGGTAGGACCAGCTGGAAGACACTGAGGGTCTAGCCACATGCTTTTGGTAGCTTAGTGAATGTTCTAGAGCAAATACTGGTCTCAGGGATGTTGACTTGGCTTGGTTTCTAACACTGAGGTGAATGTTGAGCTAACATGGCAGAACTGCTTGAGAATCAAAAGGAAAGCCTAAGCCAATGATCTCAGGTCTGCTCCTAACCCTGGCATGGCCCTCTAAAAAGTTTCTCAGGCACTGTCCAATAGTAAACCCTAGATAGTGGCTTTAGTAATGTAACATTGACCTGGACCTGATAGTCTTTATTCAGCACACTTACTGAAGATCATCTCGTGCCCTCTGTTTAGTTCGGAAGGAGTACTCCAAGATGAGATATGAGCTCTGCCTTCAAGGAATTTACAGTACGGTAAGGAGATAGTGTGCTCAAGTGTTCATGAGGCAAGAGAGGAATGTGCTGAGTGGCATGAGACAATAATAGAATGCTGCAAACTGTAAGAAGCAGTGCTTATTTCTCGAGGATCAAAAATGGAACCTGCTTTTGAGCTGAGACTCGGAAGATTGATGTCAGTTGATACGAGGAGGGATAGAGAGAATCTGAGAGTGAGCACTCCAGGTAAAGAGAACCACATGAAAGGGTTTGGGAATTCTGGATAGGAAAACCTCTGGGTAGACTCTAGGTTAGTAGTTAGCTCACTATAACAGGTAACCAAGAGGAACTTATGCTTGCAGCCCTCACCATCCAGGTTCCATCATTTGAATGCATTTAGGTTGTAGCAGAATATCCTAACCTGTACCAAGTGACCTTGTACTCATCCTCAGCTTCCCTTATCCCAAGCACACAGGAATCTTAAAGCAAGGTCCCAATGTGTTCTGCCTCTGCTTTTGAAAAATTACCATTCCTGAAATTTAATTTTAAGAATATTGGATCAATCTGTTTTATTTTTTTAAGATTTATTTACTTAAGTTATCTCTCTACCCAACTTGGAGTTCAAACTCACAACCCCAAGATCAAGTGTCATATGCTCTACCAACTGAACCGGCCAGGTGCCCGTGGATCAATCTATTTTAATGACCTTTCCCATTCACTATTAAAATCTTTTTACTTTTTTTGTTACAATTTTTAATAGTGAGGAAATATGAGACGAATTTTCAGAATGGTGATTTATTGTGCTTGAATGAAATGTATGAAAGAAAGTACCCAGGAGCAAGCTGAGATGTGACCTGACCAATGAAAGGGCTTATCAACTAGCTGAGGAGTTTGGGCTTCTATAAGCTGTGGGGACCAATACTCATTATAGAGGTCATGTGATCTAAACTGACAATTAGAAATAGTAATCTGGCCACAGAACACCAGAGAAAAAATTGTATATATGACTACATAAATTTTTTTAATGTTTATATGGCAAAACAAAACAAACCCCAAAAAAACAAAACAAAACAAAACAAAACGCAGACATAAACTAAATTGAAAGAGGAACAACTCAAAAGAATTTTTTCTGCAATACACATAATAAACAAAATGTTAATACATTTAATATATAAAGAGCTCATAAAAATCAATAAGAAAAAGTCTGATGGGGTGCCTGGGTGGCTCAGTTGGGTAAGCATCTGACTTTGGCTCAGGTCACGATCACACAGTTTGTGGTTTCGAGCCCCACATCAGGCTCTGTGCTGACAGCTCAGAGATTGGAGCCTGCTTAAGATTCTGTGTCTCCCTCTCTCTCTGCCCCTTACCTGCTTGCGCTCTGTCTCTCCCTCAAAAATAAACATTAAAAAAAAAAAGTCTGAAAATCTTCTATAAAATCTGGGCAAAGGCCGATCACAAGACTGATAAAACAATATCCATATCCATTAAACCTATGAAAAATATTCAGTATCATTAGTAACTAGAAAAATGCAAACTAACACGCAGGTATATTTGCCTTTAAGATTGGCAAATATGAAAAAAAAAGGAAAAAAGTAAAAGAAAAAAGATTGGCAAATGTGAACAAGACTTGTAATACCTAGTGTTATCAGTGAAAAAATTAATATGCAGTAACTAAATATCTAATTTTTTAATTTAAGAAAGTATGTGTCTGTGTATATGAATAAAAAGAGAAAAATACTTGGAATATATACCAAATATATTGCAGAGAGGCAAAATTATGATTTGGGTTTTTAGTTTCTTTTTTATATACTTGTTTTAATCTTCTGATTGTGATACATGAGCATGTGTTATTTTTATATCCAGGTGAGAAAAAACTATTTTCATTTTTATAAAAAGAAAATTCAGGTGTAGTGGACCTAGAGAGAGGACAATTAGAGAATAAATGAAAGTCAATAAAACTGGTCTAGATAAGAAGTAATGAGCCCAGGGGAGTTGGGACAACCAACAGAAGAGAGAGCCTTCGCAGAAAGAAAATCAATGAAATTTGGATGGATAGGAGATAGAGGAATTGAAGACAAATGTAAGAAATGAAATCTGGTTAAGAGGTAATACAGAATAGTAGTTAAGTGTTCAGTTCTGAGGCTGGACTGCCTATATTCCAATCCTAGCCTTGACTTTCAGTAATTATGTAATCATAAACAACCTCTCTGTGTGTCCGTTTATCTGTAAAGTTGGGGAAACAGTAGCATCTTCTTCATGGAACTGCTGTGAGGACCAAACAAGTTACCTCACATAAATTACTTAGAACAGTGTCTTCCACATGGCAAGCACTCAATAAACAATTATTGTTATTAAGGGGGATGTTAGGAGAAAGAGTAGGCTTAGGAGGTAAAACTGGTAAGTTTAGTTTTTGAGAAGGTGATTTTGAGCCTTTGGTACAGTCTGAGAAAACCAACAATGGAAAATGTGATCCTCCAGCATGGGAGAGCAGTAGAAAATAGAAGAAAAAAAATTAGGCTGCCTCATTCACACAGAAGTGATCAATAGTGGAGGCTCAGAGAAAAGGTTGAGGTCACCCAAGGAGAGAGTGCATCACAGCATGAGGAGAGGAAGGATGAAGGATGCCAGTAACCCTTTGGTGTTAGGATCAGGAAGAGGAGGAAGAGCCAGAGAAAGGGATGAAAAAAGAAGAGTTGGAGAAGATAGAAAGGAAGTGGATGGGGAGTATAATGTCTTCATGAAGGTGGAAAACAGGCAGAAATGAAGAAGAGAGTGTTGAGTGGAGTCAATCCAGGGTGCTAGGCGGGGGTAAGAGACGAAGGGGCATCAAAGAGACTGAGGACCTGTAACCCAAGGTGGGAAGAGTCATCATATGGCGTTGAAGTCACAGAGGACAGTGGTGAGAAGGCAGGAGGTTTACAGGTGGCCAAACTTCTTGTCCCCAAAACTTGTGACACTTGTATTGCCATACTGGTATCTGAAGGAAATCCTTGAATTCTCCAAAGAAAGGAAAATTATTGAAGTTAAATAAAATAGCTCGCTTCACCAACCTTCAGTTAATTAATTCAAAGAGCTGTCTGATGTTCTCTATTCCCTCTTCAAACCATGCCAACTGGTGCTCTCAGTGTGCCTGAGAACAAGGCTAGAAGGCCACTTTCTGGCACACCTCCCTACTTCTCCCAGTTAACTATGCTGTCTCAGTTTATGGAAGCCTTCTCTCTCATAAAATGTGCCTGGAAAGCATGACCACTTAATTTAAAGAATTAATTTTTCCTGTACACTGCTAATCATCAATACAATATGGAAATACCTTTTTTTTATTTTTTAATCTGAGACTTAGGTTTATGTAATAGCTGATCTGTGTAAGTGGGACTTTGGTTCAAATCTAGCCTTCTCCTTCAGTCTCCTTCAATCTACTCTGTTTACATTGGATTTCCTTCTCTTGAATCCTCCTTCGTGATTCCGGATTCATCCTGGAGCCATAATCTGTCTCCCATTTCCGTAGAGCCATTCTGTCTGACTCTGGAGGTAGCTTTCTAATTGAAGTTGTTATCTCTGTGTACCACAGTGCTCCTTGGATTTTGAAAGTGTTTGTAGATTCCAAGACAATTTGTATTTGTTTAGATCTTCCAGAGTTTGACAGAAATAGCATATTGAAATGTGGCCAATACCCAGGCACATGTTCACGTTGTTTTCCTCTATCATTACAAAGTACTAAGAGTGATGTCTTCATGAGCAATTACAAGATGATGGAGAGGGGACGGAGAACGTGTGTCCTACACACATTTTACAATCCCTCATTTTGCTTCGATTGACCATGGCCCTACCTCTGACTTTGTAGTGTTGGTTTAATTATGATAAAATAATAAAGACACAATACTTTATACAATAATCCATTGAAGGTTCACTTGTATTTTGCAAATAGGAAGAGCCCGAGAAGATACAAAATAATTTTTCTTCTCCATTACACATTACATTGTAATTCTGTGGCATCTCAAAGCTCTTTTTGGAAGCATTCAAAATGTTAAAGAAGGCACTAAATACATAGCTATTCCAAATACTACTCAGATAGATTCAGAAATTACCATTGCCAAGTTTCCTGCCTCCAGATGACTAGTATTCAGCCTGCCATGGTCTGAATTCTTTTCCATCCGTGGGCCCTTAGTCTTTTTAGCCCTCAGACACTGGAGCTGAAGCCCATCACACATCTTTTGAAGTGAACCAGCTCCCTTCTGTATATGTACCAGGTCTGAATTATAGAATGAGTTGCACAGCAGAGGTTAAAGGTGAAATGGGACAGGCGAGAGAAAGAAAGCAGTGATAAGGACATGACGACTTTGGAGAGGATGTGAGGAAAAAAGAGAGAAATGGATGAGGACTAACCATGTACCATCTCTGGCTTTTAGAACAATTTAAAAAATTGGACTACGTACGGCTTTTTGCAAATTAGGGTTTTATATTGCTCTTCCATTGAATTAGGAAGCCCTTTTGCGCTTCTGACACATTCCCCCTAACCCTTGCAGGCTGACCTTAATGTTATCTTCTAGATGCTCTATTGCCTTCCAGTAGGACCATTGAGCTGTGTGACTCCAGGAGACATGTGCCACAGACAACACAATGCCTTCAAGTTCCTGGGTAGTAAGAATGTCTGGGTTTAGGGAGGGTTTGGGGGATGTTGGAGGATGAGGAAAGAAGGCATTCAAAGTGGAAGAAATGAAAGGATTTCTCAGGAGAATGGTGGTCAAGGAAATTGAGATACCCCATTTAGTGAAGGATATTTCATTCTGTCCTGGAAGAGTACTAATGTTTATAAAATATTCTTCATCTTTATTAGTTTTTCTTCGTGAGCGTGGCTGAACCATGCCTACATCAATAGAAGGGCTTCTGGCTTAAATTAAAAAAATTCTCGGGGCGCCTGGGTGGCACAGTCGGTTAAGCGTCCGACTTCAGCCAGGTCACGATCTCGCGGTCCGTGAGTTCGAGCCCCGCGTCAGGCTCTGGGCTGATGGCTCAGAGCCAGGAGCCTGTTTTGGATTCTGTGTCTCCCTTTCTCTCTGCCCCTCCCCCGTTCATGCTCTGTCTCTCTCTGTCCCAAAAATAAATAAACGTTGAAAAAAAAATTAAAAAAAAAATTCTCAAAATAACAGAATTTTCCAAGCACTAACTACAATGGGGAAATGAGTCTAGAAATAGGAAAGAGACTAGGAATTAAGAAAAAAATCTTATAAAAGCAGAGATTTGAATAAATAAGAATTGAACATATCCTCTCTTTTGAGAATGCAAAGAATGTTTTATCCTTCTCTGAAGTTGTTAAAACAGCAGCAGTAACAACAAACACCCAGTGTGACAGATTTCTCAGGCAGATAATGAAACTCAGTAGGATCCCTAGTCTCAACCTGAGTATCCTGAGTTCTAACTTGTAAAGACTAAATAAAAAGTATTATCGATTGGACCTTCATTAGTTTCCAATGGCTTTTTGAAATAGCAAGTTCCCTTTACATCCATGCCATATAAACATAATTGTTCCCAAATGGCTGCCATGATTCTCTCAGTGCTTCCTGGCCCCACCTCCGGCCACCATATCCCTAAGGGGGAAAAATCAGCTAAGGACTGGACTCAGTGGTTGATGAACCCAGGCAAAGATTGATCTGATATAGCTGTCGTTTGTATTTTATGAAAATTCGGTTGTCCTATTTATTTGTCCCCTTACCAAATGCACAACCACTCCATGGGAGAAAAGGGTGCAGTGTTTTCTGTCCCTGAAATTGAACCAGCATTGTCAATGGCAAGATACAGAAACCAGTTACTTCTGCTTTGGTTCTCTGGCTGCAGTTTAGGTAGTTAGCAGCCTTTAAGCTATTTTCTAGATGCAGAAAAGTTCTTAGCTAAATATTTATAAAGATATTATCTAAACACTGAAATATTTATGGTTTTATATATATTTAACTAAATGCTAGTTAGTTATGTTTTCAATTAAATTTAAGAGAAAATATTGGAGCAAAATTTAAAGAAATAGCACCACCTAGGGACAAGTTAATGTCAACTCTGCAATTTCTGCAATTGTATCGTCATTCTCTTGGTTGCTGATCCTTTTCCTCTAAAAATATCATTTCAGTAAAGCCTCAAGCTTACTTCCATCTTCCTTTCTTAATCTTTTCTGACTCAGCTTATAATCATATAAGGATCCTATTTTTCTCCCATCTTCCTGTTGACTTTTCACTATAAAGATTATTTTTCAACTGATGCACTTACTGCTCTGATTAACTCTTTCCTTGGCACAGAGTGTGCATAACTCCTTTCTTACTTCCTAAGGGATGGACTTTTAGGATATAATAAAAATTCTTCTGTTAAACCCTTGTGGTTTTTATAAGCTATTCCAGCCCACAGTCTAAAGCCTTTTTATGGCTGCATAATATTCCTCTGTGTGTGTGTGTGTGTGTGTGTGTGTGTGTGTGTGTGTGTGTGTGTTTATGTACCACATTTTCCTTATCCATTCATCTGTTGGTGGACAATTATGTTGTCTCCATATCTTGGCTATTGTAAATAATGCTGTAGTAAAAGTAGGGGTGCATATATCTTTTTAAATTAGTGTTTTCATTTTCTTTAGGTAGATACCCCGTAGTGGAATTACTAGATCATGTGGTATTTCTGTTTTTAAGTTTTTGAGGAACCTCCATACTGTTTTCCACAGTGGCTGCACCAATTTGCATTCCTACCAACAGTGCATTTTAAAGCACAGGTATATGGGTTTCATTTCAAAAATGAATTTGCATTTTTGACATCTCATATTTAACCTCAGACTTTGGAAAATGTTCCTCCTGAGACTTAGAAAAATAAAGTACATGTATTTCTTTCTCTTCTTCTTTTTTTTTTTTTTTTTGTTAACAATACCTGAATGAAAGGATACATTCTGTCCTTTGGGGATACTTAATATTTTCTTTTTGGTATTATTATTTTCAGATGAATTCCTATAAATGGCTATTTCTTAATAAATATGTAGGACTTTGGTATTTGGCATAATAATGATCACTATATAGATTTTTGTACATTTTTCATGTTTTTTGCTTAATCTCCGTCCAGGAGTTCTATCATTTATATCTTGAATAATAAAGACGTGTAAATTCAGCACCTTTCCAGGTGATCATTAAAATGGCAATTTGTTAAACCATTGCATGTTGTAATCCTGTGATTTCTAATGAGTTAAATGAAGCATGCATTTCTATTTTGGAACAATAAAAAGTTGTGCTATGGAATTCGAGTATAGGAAATGGTGGAGGGTTCCAAGTCTGTTTTGAGAGTTACAGTCATTTATAGCAGCATAGTCAACGTTAGGTCAAACAGGGCCAAGCCAGTTAACACATCATTTGTCTTTTCTCATGTACTTTTGACAAAAGTTGGAAAAAAAAAAACCACCTTTGAGGAAACCGTCTTCATCAGTAAATCACAGGAGAGGAAAAAAACATTTTGGATGATTGTTTCGGTTTGAAACAGGATAGTTTAAAAATTATCAGTGTAACTAGACATTTCACATTTCCTCTCTAAAATAATTTTCACTTCTTGGGGCACCTGGGTGGCTCAGTCCATTAACCATCTGCCTTCAGCTCAGGTCACGATCTCACAGTTTGTGAGTGCAAGCCCCACATTGGGCTGTACGTGCAGAGCCTACTTCAGATCCTCTGTCCCCTCCCTCCCTCTAGGTCCCTCCCCCACTTGTAGGCACGTGCTCACGCTCTCTCTCTCTCTCTCTCTCTCTCTCTCTCAAAAAAAATAAATAAAACTTTAAGAAAATAAATAAAATGCACTGTTATGCAGTCACTTGAGGCTTCATATATATTTTACCTTTTGCTTTCAAAATTATCATTGGCTTCTTATAATTTTTTATCATATTTAAAAAAATTAAATTGGTTTTTTCAAGGCATTGGCAGTAGTATTCATAGGGATGTTTCAGATTGGTGTCACTGATCAACTGTTCCTCTCTCCCTCATTTTTTAGAGTAAAGATGGCAAAAGTCCACTGCACATGACAGCTGTCCATGGAAGGTTCACAC
Source organism: Lynx canadensis (assembly GCF_007474595.2). Classification (NCBI taxonomy): domain Eukaryota; kingdom Metazoa; phylum Chordata; class Mammalia; order Carnivora; family Felidae; genus Lynx; species Lynx canadensis. Next base: position 183,055,154 of record NC_044310.1, on the reverse strand, counting down.
GGTCACAAACTCTCATTCAGAATGGTAAGAGAGATTCTTCCGCAGTGTTGTTTTTTGAACAGTGTCCTGATCTGAGCTTGTCTGTCAGTTATCTGGACATGAAAGATGATGCTCTGTTTTAGATAATGGTCTATTTTATGAAACTTAGATTTACACCGTCCTTTGATGCACTTTGCTAAAAGCTCTTTATCAGACATATCATCACCATCCAGCTTAGGAGCAAGAACATAAAGCCACTATTTCTCAGTTAATTCCCAGTCAGTCAAAGAACATAGGAGTTTCGAAACTGGAAATGATGTCCTTGTATGGGCTCAAGGTCCTGCATTCTTCACTCAGAATCTAATACAAATAACTATCATACATTTTCTAGCAGCAAATCATACTATTTTTAAGTTTTAGAATTCACCATAGTTTGCTAAGTTAAACCTCTTTAATTACTTGGACAAAGGTAGGAAAAATGAGATGACTCAGAGGAAAAGCAATTAAGTGCCTGATATAAAGGATGATAAAGTCACAGGCTTGATAGAAACCTTGGAAAGTCACATAACCTAGTAGTTTTCCAGGCTCACTTGGAAAGGTGTACTTGAACCACTGGGTTGTCTCTGTAGCCAAAGTACTAGGGAGTATCACTTCACATTATGGTTTATAATACTATTATGGGTTGTGGCCAGCATCTGTGAGTGGATTGACCTTGACCACAGTAGAACTACTGCTTTCTTAGCAAATCTTAGACACAATAAAAAAAAAAAAAAAAAAACAGGTTTAGTGCAAAATTTATGCTGACATTCCAGGTAAGTTCAGCAGTTCCTAAACTATCTTTAGTTGACCCACATTTGTACTTTTTAAAGTTTTGGCATTAGTCAATTTCTTGGACCTGTCTTTTTCTCATCTTTAAGAATTTTGGATGAATTGTTAGTGGTACTGTTATATCTTAGATACTGAAGTCATAAAACCAAAAAGTCATTTGACATTTGGATGGAAGATCAGCCAGGAAAATTACGCTTAGGAAGCAAAATATCTGCAGCAGAGCGAAGGAAATTTATAAGCATTTCAGTGTAACTATAGGGAAAAATAAACCCTGACAGGTTTCCAGTGAACAAAGGAAGATAAAATGAAAATTAGTTGCATAAGACCCATTAATTCTAATTTGAAATATGAGGTATGTCTTTGACATTCAGTTTATTGAAAGGGCCACATTAGTTGTTTTGTTTTGCTTGAAGTAAACAAGGGGAGGTGGGGAGTGACCCTCGAAACTCTCTTTCTCACACTTTCCTCATCACACATGTTTCTCAACTGTTTTTTCAGAAATAGTGTCCACTGCCTTAAAAATAAATAAAACCAGGGTGATTTTTGGATCCATTTTTTAAAATTTAGTGTGAATTTGGGGTGCCTGGGTGGCTCAATCGGTTAAGCGTCCAACTCGTGATTTTGGCTCAGGTCATGATCCTGCAGTTCATGAGATTGAGCCCACATTGAGCTCTGTGCTGACAGTACAGAGACTGCTTGGGATTCTCTTTCTCCCTCTCTCTGTTTCTGATCCCACCTCTCAAAATAAATAAATAAACTTAAAAAATAAAATTTACTCTGAATTTGATCAATAGGCCTTACTTCTTTGGTATAAAAAGCTTTGCTTCCTGTTAAAGCATATTCAAGAACCAGTGATCAGATCAAAGAGAGAGTAAGTTTTCTCTTTGTGCATACTGCCTTCCTACAGGTCCTTCCCTGTGGCCAGACCATACTGACCATCTCCTTTATATCAAGCCCATGACTCATCTCCCTGTGTAACGTTAGTGTGCTGACAGCAGTCTGGGGGTGTTGCTGGCTGTTTTGACCCCTCCAAAAGCCATTCCAGTGGACTTGAAAGACTTCCATGCCCTCTCCAGACATTGTTGCTAGATTTTTGAGTTGCGATGAGACCTGAAAGAGAACCCGTCTCTTGTCCTCTATGATCAAGGAGCTTGTTCAGAGCCTCATTCTTGGCTGGCCTGGAATCTTACTTGTGAGTTGGGTGGGGTCCAGGGGCCTGAAATGATGAAGATATGGTGGCAATAATACATAGCCCATTATATATAATGATACAGCTAATGTTTATTAAGTGTTCACACTGCCAGGTGCTTGAGTAAGCACTCCACATAAATCCTTTCAACCACCCCATGAGAAAGAGGTGCTGTTGTCATCTGCATTTCAACGATGGGGAAACTGAGGCATGGAGGTTGTCACTTCTGTCAGGATACATGGCAGGTTTGTTGAGGAACAGGGATTGGAACACAGCCAGTCTAACATCAGAGACCGAACTCTCAAGCACTACACTTACAAATGCATCTCTGGATGCACGGTGGCATATATGTTTTTAAATTTTTTAATGTTTATTTATTTTTGAAGGAAAGAGAGACAGAGCGTGAGTGGGGGAGGGGCAGAGAGAGAGGGAGACACAGAATCTGAAATGGGCTCCAGGCTTTGAGCTGTCAGCGGCAGAGCCCAACGCAGGGCTCGAACTCACAAACCATGAGATCATGACCTGAGCTGAAGTTGGTCACTTAACCGACTGAGCCACCCAGGTGCCCTGCACAGTGGCATATTTAAAAAAAATTTTTTTTAACTTGAATTATTTACTCTAAGAGTCACATATCTGGAGTAGAGTCGTCCCTGTGGAAGGATGATTTGCCATTCTCTTCTGTCAGCTGACAATTCTTTGCATTCATTACACATCTGAGAACTGTGAGTTCTTCCATCTGACATTTTCAAAAATGCCCTTAGGGAGAAGAATAGGAAGCTCTTTTCTTTCCTTCTGTTTGCTGGCTTCCTTCTGGGAAAAATCCAGAGGCTCACACCCCCGGACCTGGTGTCTGTCCTCCAGAATGGGTCACTGCACAACCGGACTCGGAATGCTGGTCCCACGTGGGGACATCAGTTGGCTCCCTAAACCAACTGAGCATACTCCTGAGGAACATTCTTTGTGTTTATTTATTTGTTTTGTTACATCACCCTGGTGTTTGGACTTTGTACGGCATTTCTCTACTTCCCTGACTATTCTCTAGTCAAGAGTTATTAGTTCTTCATAACTTTGTTTTTCCAGGATCATTCAGCATTGGTGAGACAGTTGTGAAAAAAGAACAAAAAGAGAAACAAACAGAAAACACACACACACACACACACACACACACACCCCTCTTTTATTTTTATAGGTGGTAGCGGACTACCTCTGAGGTTCAATCACGTTGTTTGTTGTCTGAAGGTATGTTGCCCCAGCCACTGTGTGACACTGTGTGATACCGGGAGGCATGTGATCCAGCCATTTGCACTAGGCAGCTGCCTCAGATGCTGTGCAGCAGGTTACAAGAGTTCAAATGTGATGTTTGCTTCATGGAAGCTTTAAAAATAGAGTTTAAAAAGGAAGAGTCAAGTGATAGGTTAGGATGATTCATTGTGAGATTTTTGACCTTTTGGCTCACAATACTTTTGAGGCAATTTAATAAGATGACCATTCTTTTTATTTATGCAGGAAAAACTAACTTCAGAGGAATGTTTAGATAATGCTGCATAAATTATCCTTTCTGACATGCTTCGCATACTTCTAAATTCATGGATGTTTATTTTCCTCACTAATTATCAGTAATCAATTACCGACATTTAACTTGCAACCATCAAATGAATTGTAAAGGTATTTAATTTACAATCCAGGCAAATCTTAAAGATTTTCAGGTGAAAATGGAAAGGTTTGGGGAATAACTATAAAATAGAAATTGATTCATCTAGAGGTCCTACTTTAATATAAAACATATTTCTGAATAACAAATACAATCTTTATTTTTCCACTAGTTAAGATGTTTTTCTGAAATATATTTTAAATGACAACAAATGCATATGTGGAAAGTAATTAAATATATGTTTATAGTTTTAAATTGACTTATAAAATGGTAGTAACAACAGGAAGAAATTTATCAACTCAGCCCCTTACCTTTTCCAATATTTTTCACTCTTTTCTTTCCCTACCCAATATTGGACATATTTGGGGCTATAAACACAGAGGCTGTAACACTTCTTAAGAAAGGTTTGGTGCCTCTTGGCTGGGAAGGACATGGAGTGATGCAGTATTTGTCCAGAGCAAAGGTTTCTCTGGAGTCTGGGAATCTGCCTCTCTCATCTCCCTGGATCAGCTCTAGGGGCTGGTCGGGGGCGGGGGTGGGGGGAACTTTCAGGCAACCACTGCAGGCAGTTCTTAGATACATGGGCCCTGGATTGCTCTGAGGTATCTGTGGAGACAGTATTGCAAATAGTTTCACGTGTGTCAGTTTATTGTCAGGATATGGGGAAAACCTTTCTAACCTTAATGCAAAATCTAAATAGTATAATAGAAAAGACATGAATTCCAAAAATTCAGAGTAAAAAACAAAGAAAAATGAAAATCTAGGGTGAAAATATTTGTAATACGTATTACTGGTAAATGGTGAATCTCCTACATATTTTAAGAGTCCTTGAAAATCAAGGAATAAAAAAACTATACACGTACACACACACACTTAGAAAAATGGTCAAAAGCCATGAATAAATAGTTCATGGAAAAAGATAAATAATCCTTCAGTATAGGAAAAGATGCTCAACTTTCTTATTATGAGAAATGCAAATGAAGACTACACTGAGATAGTACTTCCCTCCATCACATGGCAGGTATTCAAAGGCTTGATTAGGCTGTGGGGAAAAGGCACTCTCATACATGGTTCGTGTGAACAGTAAAATGGCACAGCACCTGAAGGAAGAAATATGGCAAAATTGAACAAAACTACACAGTTCTTTCTTTGACCAAGAAACTCCCTTTCTAGGAATTTACCCTGAAGATTCACCCCACAAATAGGAAACAACATATGCATGAGTTTATTCACTGCAGCATTCCTGATAATAGCAAAATGATATTTACTACCTGAATGCCCACCCTACCAGGATAAGTAGTATATCCATGCAATGGAAAACAATAAGGCTGTATAAAAATGAGGAAGACCTTCAAGAAGTGATTTGTAAAAGTATATTTAGGAGGTTTTCAGGGTATATTGTTAAGTTTTAAAAAAGCAAGGTATAAAGAGTCTGTGTGTTTATTTTTGCCAAGAGAAACAAAGAAAGCATAAACCAAAACTAATGGAAATGATTAGTGCAGGATGTGGTTGAGAATGAAGTGGAAGGGATGGAAATCAGAGTGAGGCTCTTTTAAAGAATATAATTTTGACCTTTGAATGTTTTACATGTTGGTAAAATTAAATCAAAAGCTGGTAAAATTTTCGAAAACAGACAGAATCCAATGAACTATGTATCAAGTTGATAATATAATCATCCACAATAAAAAATTCAGGTAACTTTTGAACAAAATACTCCCTGTTTATGTTAAAATCCTCGCAGGAAACTTTGTTGGGAAATAGGATATTTGCACAGTCTTGAAGTACCACCCACAAATTGCTTGTTAATTACAAAGGGGAAAAGACATTTTGCGGTGGAGAGTTCTGGTGGGTGTCACCTTAACCAAGTAATCAAGCCCCCCTTTTTTTTATTGTGTTAAAATATATATAACATAAAAATCTACCATTTTAACTATTTTTAACTGTACAGTTCAGTGGTGCTAACTACATTCACATTTTGTGTAACCAACACCACTGTCCATTTCTAGAACTTTTTCATCTTTCCAAACTGAAACTTGTGCGCATCGCATAATCAAAATTTGCATCATCTAGTTGAATATCCTGACCGTATATGTGTGCTGTGGAGATGCAATGGGAAGGGCACATCAACTCTGGGGTGTTCTTGCCAAAAATTCAGCCTGAATCTAATCGAGGAAATAATCAGACAACTCCAGAATGCAGGATATTCCACACAATTCCTGGCTTGGCGTCCAAAGATATCAATGACATAGGAGATGAATGAATGAATGAATGGCAGGAGGACTGTTTTCGATTAAAGGAAACTAGAGGGACATGACGACCAAATGGTAGCAGAATCTTTTATTGGATCCTGGACTTAAAAAAAATAACAGCTATAATACGCATTTTGAGGATAACTGGAGAGATTGGAATATGTTGTATGTTACATAAGATTGTGACATCAACATTAAATTTCTTGAGTATACTAATAGAATTGTAGTTGTGTAGGAGAATGTCTTTGTTCTCAGGAGTGAAATGTTACGATGTCTAACTTATTTTAAAATGGTTCCTCAGGGGCACCTGGGTGGCGCAGTCGGTTAAGCATCCGACTTCAGCCAGGTCACGATCTCGCGGTCCGGGAGTTCGAGCCCCGCGTCAGGCTCTGGGCTGATGGCTCAGAGCCTGGAGCCTGTTTCCGATTCTGTGTCTCCCTCTCTCTCTGCCCCTCCCCCGTTCATGCTCTGTCTCTCTCTGTCCCAAAAATAAATAAACGTTGAAAAAAAAATTAAAAAAAAAAAAAATGGTTCCTCAAATAAATGAATAGATAGACTGACTGTATTTACATATATATTTACGGAAAGGGGAGAGAAAGAAAGAAATGTAGTAAAACAAAAAGCTGGGGGAAAAGAAGACAAAATAAAATAAATGAAAATACTGTATTATTAAAGGGACTATTGGTGATTAATGTGATAGTTTTTATAAATGTAGACATTTTCATTCCATAGTTTATGCATTTATTCATTTTACTCATCATGTTTTAAACCAAATACTCAAACTACGTAAAATATTTTCCTGAACTTTCTATTCTCTTTGGTTCATATGCTTTAATATAAAGTTTTGTTTTGTTTTTTTTTATTTTTTTTTTCAACGTTTATTTTATTTTTGGGACAGAGAGAGACAGAGCATGAACGGGGGAGGGGCAGAGAGAGAGGGAGACACAGAATCGGAAACAGGCTCCAGGCTCCGAGCCATCAGCCCAGAGCCTGACGCGGGGCTCGAACTCATGGACTGTGAGATCGTGACCTGGCTGAAGTCGGATGCTTAACCGACTGCGCCACCCAGGCGCCCCATTTTTTATAAAAGTTTTATAAAGTTTTAATGTAAAGTTTTTAATCCAGCAGGTAAAAGTAAAGTGGAATGTATCTTCAGAATTACATTTTATGGAATTTGATTACACTGTTCCTTCAAAGCAGGAATTCAGTTGTTAAGTTTTTAGATCTTTAAATTTTTTTTCTGTTTATTTATTTTTGAAAGTCAGAGAGACAGAGCATGAGTGGGGGAGGAACAGAGAAAGAGGGAGACACAGAATGTAAAGCAAGCTCCAGGCTCCAAGCTGTCAGCACAGAGCCCGACACAGGGTTTGAACCCATGAACTGTGAGATCATGACCTGAGCCGAAGTCGGATGCTCAACTGACTGAGCCACCCAGGTGCCCCTGGATTTTAGATCTTTAAATAAGACAATATGGAAAGACTCTTCCATAGCATTTCTTTCTTTTTTTTTTTTTTTAAATTTTTTTTTTTAACATTTATTTACTTTTGAGACAGAGAGAGACAGAGCATGAACGGGGGAGGGGCTGAGAGAGAGGGAGACACAGAATCAGAAGCAGGCTCCAGGCTCTGAGCCATCAGCCCAGAGCCCGACGCGGGGCTCGAACTCACGACCGTGAGATCGTGACCTGAGCTGAAGTCGGACGCTTAACCGACTGAGCCACCCAGGCGCCCCTTCCATAGCATTTCTAATAGACTTCCCTCTACGTAGATTTAATAACACTACTACTTTAGATGGTGACCTGATCCCTGTAAAGACATTCTTGTACTTCAGAATAGAGATGTATACAGAGGGGAAAAGAAATCAACATTTGGACAACAGGAGTGACTAGCACAGAATGTAGTGTCTGAATCAACCTGAATCCTTATGTTATCCTGTTTTAAAACATCTCTTTCAGGAGGTGAAATTGACTGTGTGGATAAGGATGGCAACACTCCTCTCCATGTGGCTGCAAGATACGGTCATGAGCTTTTGATTAACACCTTAATAACCAGCGGAGCTGACACAGCCAAGTAGGTTACTGCAAAAGGGATTCTGCCATGCAGTAGATCATTTCCATTTATCTAGGTTAAGGTGGATCTGTACCATTGTGCTAAATACAAATTAAATTTAAACTAAATTAAGGGACTTTAAATGATGGATGCAAGGAAGAGCCAATTTTATTTTCAGCTACATCAGTGGTTTTAACCAAGAGGACTTGAACTCTATTCCTAACTCTACTTTCTAATATTCTGTTCTTCCCAATGTTTATTGTTAGTTAAGCAGAAAGCTAAAACATAATTGGACAAATTCAAATTTTATTCAGGGTGATTGCTTGGTTTTAATGATATAATTATGGGGTACAGTTGAGTCAATCTGCTACATTGGGAAGGGGGACCTGACTTCATTTTACATTTCAATTCAAGAAGAATATACAAAGCAGCTGTATAAGTCTGTCACAATGTGGGGTGCAATGGGAAATTTCAGAAATAAGTCACCTGGTTGGTACCTTCAAGGAGCTCATAATTTTGTTGGAGGCCCAAGGGCCTCTTAAGACAAAGAACCATGCAAGATAGTATATAATAAAGTTATATGAAGCAGGACTTAAGTGGCAAAATGTTTGGTGCAGACAATATATACCATAGAGTGTAGCCATGAAGGAGAGAGTTCAAAGGTGGCCAAAGTTTTCAGAAAAGCCTTTAAGCAGAAGGTGAGTTTTAGGTAGGCTTTGAAGGATGACAATGATTTGGGTAGAGCAGAAGGCAGCAGACATCCTGAGCAGGGAGGAAAGCAGGAACGAGAGTCACAAGAGTACAGTTCCACGATTCTCTGCCCTGAAGTTGTAATCATGTTGCAAGGGAGCCCAGGTTTTCACGGGCACTACCTGGCTCCAATCCAAGCTACCTTGCGTATGAACTGTGTGACCTTGAGCCATTGCTTAAGGCAATGTCTTAAGTCTCTGTGCTTTGGTTTCCTCATTTCAAAAATGGAAGTAATAATAGTACTTGCCCATGGGCTTGTTATGAGGATTAAAGGACATAATTATTAGTAAATCTCTCTGCTATAGGTTAATATCTGTATGAGTTACATAAATATATCTGCTAACATTATCAAACAAGATAATCCATGTTAAAAGCTCTTTGAAGAGTGCCTAGCACATAGGAAGCTATCAGTAACTGTTTTTTGTTTTATTACTTAATGATATGTAGTAGAACCAAATTAAAGAGAGTTTTAAATGACTGAATGAAGAGTATAGCTTTGATCACAGAGACTGTGGGAAAGAAAAACTAGATGTTCAGGAAAACGATATAAGGACAGTGTAACGTAAGGAATTCCATTTTATCTGCCAAGTGTTGTGCAACAGAATTGAAAATCTTGCTTGAGGATGAGCTGAAATTTAAATAGTCCATGGAAGGCATCAGTGGGTTCCAGAGACCTTCTGGGACCCCAGTCCAGTGGTGGGAATAAGATCCAGAGCAGATGACTACGGTATTATGAGGTTTGCACCATGCTATGGGAATAGGCAGGGAGACGCTGACTCTGTGGGTTTCACAAAAGAGGGGGCATTTCAGCAAAAGGACGGATGGATAGGTGTTTGCCAGGGGAACAAAACTGTGTGAGGTTAAAAGATAGAGGGAAAGCAAGAAAGGCCATTCCAGGGCGAGGGAACAGTATTTACAAAAGCACAAGCATGTGCATGTGTTGAAGCAGATTCCATGCTTGGCTTACCTGAGGTGTGTGGAGGAATGGAAAGAAATTAGGTGCAAAGGCAGGAAGAGCCACATCTTGAAGGACCTTGCATGTCCCACTAAGGAGTTGGATTCTGTTCTGAGGCATTCGGAAACTGTTAAAGAAGTCTGAGTGGATGTAGGGACATTTGTGTCTAATGATCCCATTTGTATGTGAGAAAGATCACTCTGACAATAGCCCGGACGTGCAAGAGGTGGTCCAGACCAGAAACACGTGGCAGTCTCTTGCAAATGTCCAGGGAGGAAAAGACGAGGGCATGGGCTCAGGGCGAGGCTGCGGGGGGTGGAAAGAGAGGGACATGCTGACAAATAGTAAGAGCAGTGGGCTGTCTCCTTTCAGAATAAAGGACCTTTTTGACTGGGATATTGCAAGCTGAAAGAAACAGTTCAGTCTTGTGGAAAGAGTGCTCTTACCAGATTCTGAGTCCTGAACCAGATCATGGCTCCCCAAAGCCAGAGACTGTAAATGCTCAGTGTTCATTAAGCAGAAGTAGACTATCTAGACACATGCACTTCACCTGTGATATGTTAATATTTTCAGTGGTACTTTTGTTTCAACTTAGGGTTACTTGGGGAGTTTTAACCAAACAACCATGATTTTCTGATTTTCTTTCAGATTTGGATCCACATGAGGGATAAATGGGGCCCACTACTTATTTAAAATTTCCCAAAATACATTTACTCAATAAGCCCAAAGTTCATTTCTGGGTAATGATTTTGCCTTCACTTTATGCAAACACACACCATGTGGCTCAAGTGCCTTAGAGATGGCATTGTTGTTCAAGTAGACTTTCCTTCCATTGACTGTGCTGTGTCCTGGGGATGCCACTGAGGCAAACATTGTCCCAGCTTCAAAGAGCCACATCTGCTTTTGTCACAGGGGATATCTGGGGATAAGAACGCTCCCTGCAGTGGGGGGGCCTGGGTGGCTCAGCTGGTTAAGCGTCTGACTCTTGGCTTCAGCTCAGGTCATGATCTCACGGTTCCTAAGTTCGAGCGCTGCATCGGGCTCTGTGCTAACAGTGCAGAGCCTGCTTGAGATTCTCTCTCTTTCCCTCTCTGTCTGCCCCAGCCCCGCTTGGGCTGTCTCTGCCTCTCTCAAAAGAAATAAACTTAAAAAAAAAAACAAAACAAACCAGAAGGCCTCCTGCAGCAAACTGTGGTTCATTAGGCTGCAATCATGTGTGTTGTGGTGTGTGTGTTTGTGTGTGTGTGTGTGTGTGTGTGTGTGTGTGTGTGTGTGTGTGTGTAGTGCATGGGGAGAGAAATCACTTGAGGGGGAATATCAAAATGAGGTGTGATGTGGGGGTAGTGTTGGAGAAGATTAACTTTGCTAAAGGCCTCCGGAAAATCATTGCGTGATCTCTGGGCTCCTTGTAGATCTATGTAGAGTAGCTTATTAAAGAGGAGGAAAGTAGGACTTTGCTTCTATAAATAAGAAAACAAACAAATCGTATTTATGAAAATTAACCTATCCTCACTCACAAACAATATGACCAAATGTATTTTAAAAGATCTCCATATGACAAATGCTATGGTCCTTACTTTCTTACGAATTTATTTGAACCTCATTCTAGGGCCAAATTAATGTTTTTGGTATTCTTTTTCCTTGTCTGAACTTCAAGTCAGAGCACTTCTGCAACTTGACTCAGTGCTCACGCAACTTTATGTGGTGTCAAAGCCCTTTGGTTTTTCTTCTTTAAGTTTTTTAGGTTTGGGGCACTTTTCTCTGGGATTTTAATTTGTCTTCCACCTTACTGATTATGCTCTCACGTGTTTTTCTGCCTCAACCGCAGCAAAATTAGGGGTATTACAGTTACACAGGTAACTGATTCCAACATCTGTTCACTCACTAAATGTTTGTTGAAGGTCTGTGAAGTATAACCCCCTGTGTCCGTTTCTGGGGTTACAGAATTCCCTGCCCTCAAGGAATTTATAATTCCACTGGGGGCAAGAAATAAACAAGCAGTTACAATCATGCATGCAAAGTGTGATGCCAGAATAATTGCTGGGTGCTACTGGATACAGAACATATGTGGAACATGGCAGGGCTGGGGGTGGGGTTTCCGGAAGGAGCAATGGTTACTGAAGATTGCAAGGTGTATAGCGATGAGTTAGGTCATGGGAGTCTGCAGATCTTAAGTGTAGACAAATTGTTTTTATTATAGTGTTACTTGAATATGTATAAACGTAAGACCAGATAGAAACTCCTTAAGCTTTTGACTCTATTTTATCAATAAATCCAAAAAAAAATTACAAAACACATGCAAACAGCACTCAACTTTAACAGGCTTACAGTAGTAGCAAACATTCATGAGTGCTTACTCATGCTAAGTTCCACTCTGAGGAGGAATTACCTTCAATTACCACAACAACTCCATGGAGTAAGTGATATGATTATTGCCATCTTATAGGTGAAGTGAATCAGGCACAGAGAGGTTCAGGTACTTGCCCACGGTCACAGAGCTTGTGAGGGGCTGGAAATGAGACTCTGTCCATCTGGATCGGGAGGTGAGGCTCCTCAGCAAGAAGCTTGCTGCCCCTCTATGTAGTGGACGATGTGATAGTGCACAATTTGCCAAAATTCAATCACCATTTCCATGGAGTTGTCCTGGTGGCCAAGGTGCTGACTCTTTAGAGGTCAGTACATGCTGTGGGAGTAGAGGTTTTGCAGTGGCTTCAAACGCAATAGAGGGACCGTGGACTCGTCACACAACACAAAGGCCAACTACTGCCAAATTCTGTACATATAGAAGGCTCAGCACACTGCATTATCACTGGCCCTTCCCACGTCCAGACATCATTTGTCTATTAAGTCCACCTTTCTTCTGTTCTTATTGGCCCCTGCCAATCACAGTAGTTCCACATGGCAGCACTGTGACCCTAAATACAGACTCGGGCGCTGACATCTGGCGGAGGTCTGTAGTAAGAAGGTGGTTGTTGAGGGAAGCCAAAATATGCTTTTATACCACTTGCTTTAGGTTATCATCAAAAGGAAAAGAGAGTTAACAATTCCCACAGAGAACTCTTGAAAGCCCAAAGGTATTTCCAGTGGCCTCCAGAGATGCACTAACTAGTTTGAGAAAGGCTACGAGAAGCCAGGCAGAAGGATGAATTTCAAGAGGGGACCTGCATGTACCAAACAAAGCCTGGGCAGAAATGAGCCTTGGTTCCTCCAGGACAAAGGGATAGAAGTCCACTGAGATTCTAGAATACTGGCTGGTTAAGCAACACCTTGACCCTGAAGGGACCTTGTAAGCCACATTAGAGTGTTTGGTCTTGATTCCAAAGAAACCACTAAAAGTGTCAGTAGGTTGCAAACAGCAAGAACCAGGCCTCACTGTTGCCAGTTATACCCAAATGCCTATAGCTTAGGGGTGCATGGTAATACTTGGAATGACATAGATAAAATTAATAGGAAACTGATTTTTTGATTTGGGTTGATCAGCTGAGTAAGAATCATAAAATCATTTGAGGATCAAAAACCATCACATGTTTTTATCTCACCTGCTCAGTGGGCAAAACTAAATCAATCCACCTTCCCTAGGGGACTTGTGAGATAATTATCGTAAAGAATTTTGAAATGTAGGAAGATAGCAGAAATGCTAGCAGATCACAAGTTATTCTTGGCTTTTAAAGAATTACAAACCGAAAGAAAGAAAGAAAGAAAGAAAGAAAGAAAGAAAGAAAGAAAGAAAGAAAGAAAGAAAGAAAGAGAAAGAATGAATCACAAACCTGATTTTAAGAAAGAAAGAATCACAAACCTGATTTTAAGGAATCATTGCCTGATTACAACTTTAAAACTCATAGACTGCCAATTTTCCAACTAAGCTAATAATAATTTCAAGGGCAATAATACAATACTTGTATGGTAAAGGCTTATCATGGCCAGACCCCTTATTTAGCACTTGGTGTGCATTATTAATTAGCCCTTACAATTGTTCTGTGAGATTGACACTATTATTATATTTATTTTCTGGATGGAGGAATCTTATTTATTTTCTGGATGAGGAAACCATTGTGTACTTCCCAAAGATCCAATAGCTAGCAAATGTCAAAACTAGGACTCAAACCCAAGGTTTCTGATCCCATCACCTTAACCGCAGTGTTTTTTTTTTAGCATACAGCCAAAGGGAAAGTTCTAGAAAGCACTGGAGGTGGAAAGTGACCGCCGTAGCTCTCTGATGCCAAGGGAAAAGCTTAAAAGAACTTTTATTCTAATCCTGCACGAACCCTCTCCTTACTTCTGATAGGTCCCTACAGTTTATGCTGACCTTATTTGTTCTGAAGTAACTGGGTAGGAGACACAGGTAACAGCTAAATTAGAAATAGCTAATACAGGGGTACCTGGGTGGCTCAGTTGGTTAAGTATCTGATTTCAGCTCAGAGCACAATCTCACAGTTCACAAGTTCGAGCCCCGCATTGGGCGTTGTGCTGACAGCTCAGAGCCTGCTGCTTGCTTTGGATTCTTTGTCTCCTTCTCTCTCTCTCTCTGTCCCTACCCCTGCTCTCTCTCTGTCCCTCCCCTGCTCTCTCTCTCTCTCAAAAATAAATAAAAACATGAAAAAAAAAAAGAAAAAAAAAGAAATAGCTAATACAAATGTTATCTCATTAATTTTATGACTGGTCAAATAAATGTAGCATTTTAGGTAGAATTGGTCTCCTCTCTCCTGCAATTTATGCATTGTTAAGTTTACGGTTATCTGACATCTTTATTTCTTGATCTTCTTTGATGTATACCTGATGAAGTAAGATGATGCTTCTTATTTGACTAAGGCAGACAAACCCTAATTTTCCTGCCAAAGGTTTTATGGCCTTTCCTTATAAGTAGTCTTACTTTATAACAGTAAAGGAATAATTTTATTTTGAAATGCATGAATCATTTCTAAAGTGATTCAGAGATTCTGAATTTAATTTTTATTCTCTTTCCAATCTTGGCCTAATATTTGCCAATAATACTTGAGTCTAAATTAATATGTTTTCAAAACTTAATTGAGGTGGTGATTTTTTATTAACTATGGAATAAAAAACATATACCAAATAGAATTTTTGCTAGATCTTTTAGAATGGTTCTACCTCCTTTATCTTCTCAAGTTTACAAGTAGCAGGAAAAAAAGAATTAGCTAATGTAGAGTATGATGAATTATCTGAAAACAATGATGAAGTGTATGGAATATGTTACAATACTATTGCTGTTATACTATCATTTACACTTTTTATGTTTTTCCTAATTGGTTTCTTATAGATTTTGATGCTATTTTCTCCAGTTCATTTGCTTGTATTATTGTATATAAAGATATATACTTTTTGTATCCTTAAAAATATATATTTTATTGCATATATATACATATGTGTGTGCATATGTATGTATATATATGTGTTTAATATATAAAATTTTAATATATTTATATTTTACATATATTTGTACACATGTTTATATATTTTTATTAAAATTATTTTTTAATGTTTATTTATTTTTGAGAGAGAGAGAGACAGACTGTGAGCAGGGGAGGGACGGAGAGAGAGGGAGGCACAGAATCTGAAGCAGGCTCCAGGCTCTGAGCTGTCAGCATAGAGCCCGACATGGGGCTTGAACTCACGAACTGTGAGATCATGACCTGAGCAGAAGTCAGATGTTTAACCAACTGAGCCACCCAGGTGCCTCTTAAAATTATTTTTAACGAATGAGGAAAGGATCAAAGAAATCTTGAGAGATCCAATCTAATTTCAGGCACATTCTTTCAGGAACTTGAAACCATCCTAGAAAATATTGTTGTTCTCTTGAAAATATCCAGAGATATTCATATAATCATATATTTTTGCCTTACTTGCCCTAAACAAACAAAAATGGTTAGGTAAAGTCTCGTTGGCTTAAAATTCCATTTAGTAAGGTGTTTTTAAAGCATGTTAGACATTTTACAAAATTACTATGTTTCACTGGAATCAAGAGGGAACAATTTAAATAGCAGCATAGATAGAAAGGCTTCCCTCCCATCCCCCAACTCACTCTTCCTTTCCATGAGCATCAAGGTTGTCACTGGTGCAATTGCTTTTCAGAATTTTTTTTGTAAATGATGAGAGAGGCAATTACAAGCAGTTCTCCTCCACATGACACTGCCCAGAAGACAAGCAAATTGCATCTCTTGATGGATGCCAGCTATTATATACACTGGGTTGGAAATCTCCATATAGGGAAAGAGAAACGAACAGAGGGAAGACTGAACAAAAACACCGATACGCAGAGAAAAGTTTTGACGGAAAGAGAGAGGTGGTTAATTGCTGGCAAACTCAGATTTGGCAAAACACTGCATACCATGAAATATCTGTGAATATGTAGATACTTTCACACATTCACACACATCATAATAGCTTTTAGGATAGCAAATAAAATTCATGTATCTGAAACCTAACAAATTCAAACTGTATGTGGTTTTTAATGCAGTGTAGAATCTGAAAACGGCAACTGTGGCAGAGAAGAAACTTAGGTCATTAATACTGCAGGTGTAAGTATATATACTAGTGTTATGCAGAGGATTTACAAAATCTGAAATACAGTATTTGAATATAACAAGATGCTCTGAGAAATGAACACTAACATTATAAATGCTTATAAGTACACAGGAAACTCCTGATGATGCTGTTTGTTAGGAACTACAGTTCCGCACACGGCTTTGGGTCCTTGTTCGAGGAGAGGTGATGGGCAAGAGGAGGATTTGATTCTGAAAGCAAAAAGCACTGCCATCAGAAGGCTGCCAATCCCTTAAGGGATCATCCTGGGGACTGTTTTATGGTGGGGTATCCGTCCAAAAAGTCCTTTTCTAGATTCTTTCTGTAATACTGTTAGGGAAAATATGCTAGATTGATGAAATGTATGCAAGATAATGTTTACTGCTTCAGCACATTTTCATGACTCGTGTCCTGATGTGGGTTAATGTGCAATATAAAAGTTTATTAGGAAGATGACATTGCACCTGCAAAAGGTAAACATTAGCTTTTATTCTCATCCAAAGTTTTATTTTCAATAATACAGTCATTATTAATTCTTAGCAAAGTGCTTAGCACATAATGAGTCAATAGTATTTATTCATCAATTCAAGGAATAAAACAGGTTGCTGAGTAAAACAGGTTGCTGACATAAAATTGCTAAGCTGAAAAAAAAAGGTAAATTAATTCTCAGTGTAGAGTCACCATTTATAGGGAATATTTTCTTGAAGATATACATTCCTCGGGGCACCTGCGTGGCTCAGTAGATCATGATCTCACGGTTCGTGTGTTCAAGCTCTGCTTTGGGCTCTGTCCTGACAGCTCAGAGCCTGGAGCTGCTTCAGATTCTGTGTCTCCCTCTCTCTGTCTCTGCCCCTCCACCCCTCATGCTCTGTCTCTCTTGCTCTCAAAAATAAATAAACATTAAAAAAATTTTTTTTAATTAAAAAGAAAAGAAGTTATACATTCCGTGTTGTTAGGGGTTTTTAATTCTGTTCTGGGTTTAGGATTTTATTATTTTAAGAAAATGATTGCACAATTCCTGTCTGAGTGAAAGAATTATAAAATTATTTCAGGCAAGAGTCCCTAAGCGAGGTGTTGTGGATTTCATTTTCATCAGAGAACTTCTAGAAAGGTTGTTGTTCTTCTGCATGTATCTTGAGATCTGTTACCGTTGAGCTGCTCCATTCTTTTCCTCCTCAGGTGTGGAATCCATAGCATGTTCCCCTTACATTTAGCTGCCCTAAATGCTCACTCTGACTGCTGCAGAAAGCTGCTATCATCGGGTAAGTAACCCCATTACCACAGATGAGGCTTAATGTGTCCTGTAAATGAGCCAGACGGCTCTAGGTGTCTGATTAGAGTAAGTGGCTGCCTGCACTTCTTGATATTCCTGACCTGGTCTGGGGACAGCTCCCAGCAATACTTGGTGTTGTTACTGTTTGAGTGTCCGTATTCCTGCCCCAGAATGAGAGCCTTGTCTGTTTTTCAAGTTAAAGCTTGGGTGATCCAGAGTGAGAGGCAGGAAGGGATGGCCGTAGCTTACCGGAAGTTTGTTGTAATCAGAAAAAACACCTTCGAGGCTGAAAATGGCGGATTTAACAGTTAAGCTTTTCAACAAAGGAAATAGGGCAATTCCCCACATTTTGACAGTAGAAATGTCATGTTACCTCCCCATTCTGTGGCCTCTGAAAAATCACTACAGTTCGATCCCTTCCACCTATGTTTAATTTTTATTTTTTTAAATATGGGACTGTTTAGAACCAAGAAATTCTTTCTGGTTTGGAGCTTTGCTAATCTTTCTTATCACTGCTTCTGCCAACCTCCATGTATTAAGAAGTTCCTGGCTTTCAAAGGTGATAGAGGTCTGCAAGGCAAAGATTGTTTATGAATTAATTCAACAGACATCCCAGAGGCATTTTTTTTCCTTTTAAGTGCTTTACCTATGGTTGATTCTGCTTTCGCTGCTTTTGGCATGTTTAAAAATAATCCCTGCATGAAAGCATGTTTCCCAGATCTTAAACCAACTGAAAGCTAATAATACACATAAGAAAATATCTACTCCAGCATGTTAAGATTACTCCTTTGCTGTCCATGTTTTCTCCATGTGTTCTGTCTGCCTATTGCCCTACTTATCTCAAATTGGTTTCATAAATTTCTACCCTGGGATTGAAATATGGGGCTGTGGTTCACCCAGGGCTGAATGTGAAAATAAATTCTTCTAGACTTCACGGTTCTTCCTATAAAATTGCCAAGCTTGAGCAGTTACCATTCGTTTCCATGACAACCTCTTTCTGACTACAATTGCTTGCATTCTGGTTTTTCTACTAACTGATTTTTCTGTCTCTGCAATGTTTCTTGTGGTTTAACTAGGACAAAAGTATAGCATAGTATCCTTGTTTAGTAATGAGCACGTGCTGTCTGCAGGCTTTGAAATAGACACCCCAGATAAATTTGGAAGAACGTGCCTTCATGCTGCCGCTGCAGGAGGGTGAGTAGTTAGCAATTTCAGTTGTTATTTCATGACTTAACTCCTCTAATTTATCTTCATTGACTCAAGTTGTCTGTGAATCAAAGTCAATTTCTGTAGTAAGATGGGTAAAGAATCATTTCTACCAACACCAAATATCACTATCACTATTGCACTTGCAGATTAATTGTACGTTTGTTCTTCTAAAGAAAAATTGTTGGCCCATCTCATATAGAAAATCATTTTTCTTGTGTTTTCCGTTCTCTTCCTTTTCCTTATTTTTGTAAATTGTATGTCTTCAAGCCTTATAGAATGTGTATCTAGCTGATACTCTACCAAAAGAAAATAATTTGAGATTTGTTCCTAAGTTTTTCTTTTTTTGTTGTTGCTAGTAGATGGATGATGCGCAAGGGAATCCAAGATTGAATTAGTTCATGTTTATTTGCAGATATTTTTGTCCTTATTTCAAAGCTGATTTTTAAGTACTTAAATGGTTAAATGTGAACAAAGGTCAAGAAAACCCAAAGGATAGGCAAGAAATGATTTAATCCTTGCCTTTTTTTTTTTTTTAAGTTGTAGAAAGCATGTTTTAATCAGGTACTCTTCTTCATATCAGTGGTGAAATTAAGCCTCTGATCAATATGTTATTGATATATGACCATATATTGACCAAACATGGCCTCTCTCAGATGACCTTGTTTGGGTAATGTGTTAGTTCTTAATCAAGTTTCTTGTCCTTAAGGAGAAGCAATACCTCCCCATTTGTCATCTGTACATTATCAAAGGCATTACCTCTTTATCAGAGGTGGGTTGACTGTGAAACTTCAGGGCCTTTATTTGCATGGGTCCCTTCCAAAATCTTGTATTTAGTTTTATATTCATAGTTATGTATTATTTTTTAAATGAATCTCCCTCTACCCAACCCCTCTCCCCAAATGAGTCTCATGAGCCACACAACTAGATCTGCCTCTGCCCTTGATCCTTTGGGTTCATTCAGTAAGAGACAGGTGCCTCCTATCAACGGGCACGCTACACAGACACATAATGGTCTCAGAAAGTTCTCATATTTGATGACAGAAACAGCTAGTTCTCTGAGAGAGGTGACTACAAAGGGTGGATGGGGGGGCACCCTGCTCAGGTTCATCATTAATGAGATCATTTTTCATACTTAAATGATAATAAAATAGTAAATCTGAGACGACTACTCAGCATTCCAAGTTTAAAACAATAATGGATGATTGTCTCTTTTTATGCCGACATTTGAAAAAAATATCAGACCTACACGGAAAGTGGAAACACACCATTCTGGATTCATATCTGAAATTCCTAGTAGAATTAATATTCAGCTACATGCCCTTCAATAGGAAAATTCACTTCAGTGGGTCCTTTTTTCTTTACTAAATATGATTTATTGCTTCTGCAAATGACAAAGAAGCTTTGGAAGATCACTATGCTCCATTACATCACTTTTGGCCTTTTATTTTTTGCACATTTATTTACCTATATTACAAAGACAGGGAAATGCAGCTGTTTTATTTTCCATTATGGAGAGTCTGGGTTGAAAACAGTTATCACAGTGAATTCATTCTGCTGTGATAAAAGGTAATGCTTCTCCATTCTGGCTCATTGTTTAAAGGTGATGCAAAATCATCATATGTTTAAGGGGTTATTTCCCAAACCCTTGATGCTTTTGAAAGAGAATTTTAGGATAAATGATGAAACCATCACTTAAAGGTTTAATCATGTAATAATAACCATGTAAAAATTAAATACCTTGGTCATGGAATTGAAAATGTTCCATCAGGCTCTTTCATGCATTGATTTATGGAAAAAGGAATTCCAGGAACTTTAGATCCTTGCAATATTACCTTCCTCATATGTTCACGTTGTTTTTGTGTTAGCAGAATTTAAAGCTGGAACTATCATTTCATCTTGGCCCATACTTCACCAAAAACAGCTCTTTCTGAAGGTAGCCCAGCAATTGACGTCTACCATCTTAATAATGTTTTCCCTGTCTTTCTAGTAACGTGGAATGTATAAAACTCTTGCAGAGCAGCGGAGCAGATTTCCATAAAAAGGACAAGTGTGGGAGGTATGTAAACAGGGAACTCTGCTTCAAGTGCCTAAGTAAAAGGAGTGGGGAGCAATCCATCTGGAAATCATGTTATACTGAAATGGTAAACAGGGAAGCTAGCTGGGGAGATTCTGTCCTCAGAAGGAAATCCCTTTTTGTAGTGAAACACAACAAAGCAGGCACAAGCCCCAAGGAAGGCATCTCCTCTCGCAGCTCTGTTTAGAAATGTCAGTTGTGTCTTCTTCCAGTTTTTTGTTTTTTTTTTTCCATGCATCTCTCTACCCCTCCTCTCCACATGCACCCTGGCTCTTGGAGTTGCTACAGATTTCTTCTCTTACCAACCAATCTATGGTACTCCTACCCACCCTTCCAGACTTAGGTTAAGTAACACCTCCCTCCCCTTCCCCTGGTACCCTCCATACTTCACAACTGAAGCACATATCACACTGTTCTAGTGGACTCTCTGTTTTGTCTCTCCTCTTACCTGTCCATGGCTCTCCTGAGGAACAGGACTGGATCTTGTAAAATACTTATAATTTACTTTTGGGGGGATGAAAGAGGAGAAAGTCAACTAGTAAAAGAGCCCATATATTGACTTTAAAATATAAAAGAGTGGTACTTGAAAATTAATCAATAGTTCTTGAAGTAGTTATTCACTTTGATATAAAGTAATTCATTTGATTATTATACCCTAAATATTGGCTAGGCGCACCAGATAAACTGTTAAATAATTGGGGACTAAAAATAAGTAATATAAAATAAATTGCTTCATGTTTCTGCAATGCCTTACTCTTTATAAGGTGCATGTGTTTCTTATATATTACCCATTTGGTTTTTCATGGTCTCTCTATGAGATATATGGGGATGCTTATTATCCTTTTCTCGTAGATGAATAAAAGTGGCTTGGAGAAACTAAATGAGTTATACATGTAATAAATTTACATGTGCATGTAAAATTCTAGGAATTTTAGACCTAGCATAGATGTTAGGGGACAGCTGCTCACAGGTCCTTATTGAAGCAAGGGTGAGCAAGCCCAGGCCCAGAGAGGGGATGTGGTTTGGTATAGCTCATGGGCATTGTTCTTCCCATTAACCTACATCCCTACCCCCAAGGGGCTTGTAGTAATGGGTGCATCCAGGGGAGAGACAGATACTTTATAAAGGTAGTTTGGGCCCAGCTTGGGGAGGTCTTCCATTCCAGACTAAGGAATCAAGGCTTTGCTCAGTGGAGAGGACCGATGGCTTTAGAACAGGATGTCGTATGTGGGTATTGGACCTTAGAAAATCCAGTTCTTCATTCATACCAATTAGAAATAGATAGAAATTTGATTAGAGCTAAGGAGGCCAATAGGGATGGTATTGCAATAGTCTAAAAGAGCAGTAATGTAGGTCTGAACCAGGATAGGCACTAGGAATGGAAAGAAAGGATAGATCCTCAGGTAGGTGGCCGTGTCTGAAGCCACTGTCTTTGTATCCTCAGCTCCAATGTATAAATTCAAATGAAGGCATGTCCCTTGGCATCCACACTCTGAGAGCTGAAGAGCTTTCCCCACTCCCAGGAATAAGGCTGTCAGTGCTAATGCTGATGATTGGGGCGGGGGGGGGGGAGGTCTGTTTTTCAGACTGAATGAAGTAAGAAATTGCTCTTTGTTTTTCAGGACGCCTTTGCACTATGCAGCTGCAAATTGTCATTTCCATTGTATTGAGACATTAGTGACCACAGGGGCCAACGTTAATGAAACAGATGACTGGGGACGGACAGCTTTACACTATGCTGCTGCATCAGACATGGATAGAAAGTAAAAACAGCCTTGCTCAAATTTACTTTGGGGGTATGGCTACAGGAGGAGGGTTTACTCAGTTTTCTTCATACTGCCTCATGGAAACTTGAGTGAAGAATCTCTCTCATCCAGGGCCAGAGGAGTTAGAAATGCCTCTTCCCTAACCCCAGTTTTCCCATTCTGCTCTCTTTATGTTTGATTATTACGTGTCACTGCCCAATTATTTCTCTTCTCTCGTCTTTGGGTTGAATGCCAAGTGGAGCTGTCAAGCCCATGTTTTCAGTTCATTCGAGATCAGCTGTGATTTATTTTGTCATATACTGCAGTTGCCATCATCACCACTTAAATGCTTCATTGGCTCTCAAACTTACATTCGCTAATAAATACGTCACGTGTCGAAAATATCCATCCGTGTATAATCCCAATAGCCTTCAAATGCAGCGTTGGTATGTGTAAAATTGGCACTCTTTCCAAACCTGGGCAAGAATGCTCTATCAGGAGCTGGAGAGAGGAAGCTGGATGCCCTGGACATGTTTGGATCCTAGGTGTCCAGGGATGAAAAGCAGAAGTGAACCAGGTCAGGTGGAAATGGTGTGAGAGGTGCCCACAGCTTATGAGATTGTTCTCAAAGACTTGAGGACCAGGGCCTCCTTCAGAGGAATGCTTTTTGGTGACCCTGTTTGGAGAACTATTGACTTACTTGCCACTCTGTGTTACGGAATTGATTCTGGGTCAGTGCTAAATTCTATTCGTATGCAGCAGTGGCTTTTAAATATTTTACACAGTGACCCACGGTAAGAAATACATTTGATGTCATGACCCAGTATATGTACTCAAATATATAGGTTTTAAATACCTATATGTCTATATAGACGTGTGTGTGTGTGTAAAAAGGAGGCAGAATTTCATAAAACCATATTTACTTTTACTCTGTGTGATGATTCTGATATTTTCTCTTTTATCTTGTTAAAAAAACCCTAATTACTGCAATCTACTAAATTAATTTCATAATTCCATAATGGATTATAATCCATATTTCCAGTTTGGGAAACACTATTTTTCTTTTTATGTTTACATAATATTGGCAAATCTGATGTCCCTACACTCTGGATCCCGTAGACCCATAGGTTATTAATTCGACAAACATTTATTGAGACCCTACTACATAGCAGGCTCTATGCTGCTCACTTAGAAAAGAATGTGGGAGCAAGTACACTTCAATGTTAAAGCTGAGAAAGGAATCCTATGTGATGAAGAATTTCTCTGTCAGTTGAAGAGTGACTAGAACCCCATTCCTGGATAAGTGAGATGCTGAACTGACAAGGAGGCAACAAGGAATGTGGTAGGAGTCAGGGAGGTCTAAGCTAAATTGCCTCCTATTTACTTGGGGAGTTTAGGATATTTATAGAGGGGAGGACGACTTGATTGTTTTCTTACTTACTGAAACCAGGGTGGAAATTCTAGGAAAGTCATGTTCTCAGTTGGGTTTCTTGGGAGAGAATAGATTTACTGGATGGCCTTTAAGAGAACCACGTAGATCCTCAATGAAAATCAGTTGTGCTTATTTCTTTTGGGTTGGGGGAAAAGATGTTGAGATAGAAGTTGTACCAAAATCACTAGCAGCCTTGCCATTAAAACAAATAATTGTAATTTTTTTCTTTCCCTTATGTTGAGAAGTAAGACTATCTTAGGAAATGCCCATGAAAATTCAGAAGAACTTGAAAGAGCCAGAGAGCTGAAGGAAAAGGAAGCCGCATTGTAAGTTTCTTCTCAGCTTAAAGCACAAGTTGTAATTACTGATGCTTGTCTGCTTTTCTGGGTTGTCACGTAGGGCAGCCCTTGCTATTCTAGGGTTTGATTTGGGATATTGAGGAAGCGATATGGGCTTGCCTTTAGTGAAGAGGAAATGGTTCTTTTAATATATCCCTTAATTATGCTATTTTTACACAAGGAACTCTTCCTAAAATTGAACCCTTTGCCAAGACCATCACTGTGATTGGTCAGCAGTTTTTAGGAACAGGTGTCTTAAATATCATTTTTGACTGCCATGCATCATATGCCTCAGGGGACACATTAAGCCTCCTCTCAGGCCATCGGCTCTCTTTTAATGACCTGGGGGTAACTATTTACCAGGTTCTATAAATAAATGTTTTGAAATTTCAGCGTGCAATACTGTGGTTGTGTTCTCCCTCCCCTCCCCAACCCACAAACATCAGCTCACAAATAGTCCTTCACTCTTTCCCACAACTTCTCCCACCCCACCTCATCCCACCTCTCTCTCTCTGGCTTCTGACAGAGACTTAGCTAGTACTGTGACAAGGGCCAGAGTCCCTGCCATCACCCAGGGGGGTTGATGCACAGGAAGCTGTAATGCCTCATCCTCTGAGAGTCCTTGTGCAACAAAGCAGAGTGTGAAGGTTGTGCTCTGCTCAGTGCAGTAGCTAGCGTGTCGCTGGTGTTCAGTGACTGTTTGTTAAACAAATGAACAAAGGAATGATTGTTGCCCACACTTTGTGTCCCGCCTCCTTGAAACTAGTGGATACAGTTCTCTTAAGAGTCTGCACCCACACAGTTCCTAACTTGTTTATTCTCTTCTCCAGTTGTCAGAAGAACCAATTTCTTTGTGACCTGAAGGCTTGTGTCCCCTCTAGGGTCTTCCCACTGTCCACTGGGCTGTCCTCCCAGGTCCAGACCATTGTGGAAGAGAAGTTAGAAAGTTTGGCCCTGATACAGGTTGTGGGACGTAACTTGGGCTGTTACTGGGGTGGGGACAGGAAACATAGCCATGAGTAAAGCAGAATGACCAAGGTTTTGCCCTAATATTCCAAACTTAATGATATTCAAAGACTGTAGAATTTTAAGCCACATCAGCCAGCGCCCCCTTCTCCAGTGAAATCGTGCCAAGAGCAGCCCTCTTACCCTCTTATGGCTGATGGAGACGGAAAAAGCAGGACAGGCAGGGGAGGCAGGGAACCAGGCTTCCTGAGAGCTCTTCGGAGCAGAGAGGCTACATCTCTCATCCAGATACATCTCTGACTTAACGTGCAGGTCTTGATTTTGCAGCGCAGGTGCCCAAAGTGGTAGCCACAGCCCTGGGAGGAGAAGAGATAAGCATCCCCAGTTAAAACTGGAATGTATTGGGGCGCCTGGGTGGCTCAGTCGGTTGAGCGTCCGACTTCGGCTCAGGTCACGATCTCACAGTCTGTGAGTTCGAGCCCCGCGTCAGGCTCTGGGCTGATGGCTCAGAGCCTGGAGCCTGCTTCCGATTCTGTGTCTCCCTCTCTCTCTGACCCTCCCCCGTTCATGCTCTGTCTCTGTCTCAAAAATAAATAAACGTTAAAAAAAATTAAAAAAAAAAAGTGGAATGTATTTTCCCTTGGAAACGATATGGAGAATATTCAAATTCTACAGTGCTGTTGTCTTTTCAAATCACACTGCTGGTAGTATAGTTCAGCTATATCCTGGGGTAAATGACACTTTGGGAGCAATTCCAAGTGTTTTCCGAATTACGTATTAAATCCGCCAACTGGTTTTTTACAATGTGACTCTTTCAGGAGCTGGGGGTTGTGAATCCACTAGAACCCTTTTCCTATTGAATGATTTTATTTCAAGAGCCAAATTCTATTTAAAATGAGTCATACCTGGGATCCTGTCCATGGACATTTAATTGCCAAAATAAAAAAAGACTTCCTTTTAAGGTACAAATCACCAAAGACAGAATGATATCAGAACTCCAATAATAGTTTGATTTATTATGGAGCATTTGATGGATAAATCAGGTAACTTGTAGATATTTGGTGTAAAAAATTTGTGTCTTTTATCAGTTTTTCTAGAAATTAAAATATCTGTGTTAGTCGTCTCTGTGTGTGACTTATTTACTCCTTTTGCCTTATGCCAAAAGATAGGTAAGTGTTTGAGTCACAGGATGATGTATGGAAGTGTTGAATTATTGTATTGTACACCTGAAATTAATATAACATGGTATGTGAACTAACTGGAATTAAAATAAAAACTTTAAAAAAATTAGAACCAAAAATAAAGTGTTTGAGGAAACAATAGGCATTTTCCCTTGGATGGTCTTATTTAATGTACATGCTTCCATTGCATATTTTGATGTAAGTATAATTTGAGCATTTGAGAATCTTGATTTGAGTATGAAATTGAATCAGCTTGACCTTGTAGAGGACACATTTGTCCCACTGCCATGGATATAAAACTGAAATTATGGAGTGGTGCTTCCTGACTACTTATTCCCTCTTTGACCAGAAGACCTTGAACAGAATTCCTACATCCCCCGGCACTTGTGTCCTGGGCTTTGGGGCATTTCAGCCAAGTCGGAGCCACATCACATCCCTACCTCCAACCCATTGTAAAGATTGTGGCTCTTTTAGAAAAATTATAATTCTTTCCAAAAAGGCTTTCTAAGTTTATTATTAATTATTTTGTTCTAGTCTATACATAATGATGCAATGTAAGCGTCTTTCTTCAGATGTGGTTACTGAATTAATCTTTTATATTTTTTAAGTGTTTGCCTGCTCCTTTAATCTTTTTATTATTTGGGCTATTCTTAAGTTCTTTTGCTGTTGTTATTTTCTTATTCTTCCTAATTTTCATTTTCTAACCTTTGGATTGATGGTAGTCTCCAATAGCAAGGTTAAAAGTAGATCCCTCTCTCTTGCTGTAATGGCCTGACCACTTCTTTGTTACATTTGAGAGCTCATCTTTTGAACGTGGAACTCAAAAACTCATTACTCAGTAATCCTGACGACAGACAGGTTCTGTACTTTAAGGTGAAAAGGAAAAAGAGACTTAATTATTCTTTATTATGCTAAGTGAAGTAAGTCAGATAAAGACAAATATCATATAATTTCACTTATGTGTGGAATCGAAACAACAAAACAGGTGAACAAACAAACATAACCAGACACAGACTCATAAGTACAGAGAACAAACTGGTGGTTGCCAGAGGATAGGGGCAGAAGAATGGGCAAAATAGGTAAAGGGGATTAGAGATACAAATTTCCAGTTGTAAAATAAATAAGTCATGGAGATGAAAAGTGCAGCACAGGGAATCAATAATGTTGTAGTAACATTGGTGACAGACGGCAGCTACACTTGCTGTGGTGAGCACAGCATAATGTATAGAATTGCTGAATCACAATGTTGTACACCTGGAACTAATATAAAATTGTATGCAAACGATAAAAACAAAACCAATCAATGCAGGAAGAGACAAATGGATTATTGTAACAGAACAGAGTCCAGGAATGAGCCCATGTATGGATAAATATGCAATAATTGATAATGACATTAAAACAACTCAGTGAGGAGGAAATAGTACTTTCAATAAATTGAGGTGGGGGACAGTACTTAACTACCCTCTTGTTCCTAAAGCTTTTCCTGAATTCTAGAATGGCTATTTTAAGCTGAAGTAAAGATGGATACAGAAAACACAAACAAGTAAAACTTTTAATACATAAACCTTCATTGCTGTAGGATATTTTTAAAAGTTTATTTATTTTGAGAGAGGGGGGGGGAACAGAGAGGGGGAGAGACGGAATCCCAAGCAGGCTCTGCACTGACAGTGCAGGGCTCAAACTCATGAACTGTGAGATCATGGCCTGAGTCAAGATCAAGAGTTAGAAGCATAACCGACTGAGCCACCCAGGCACCCATTGCTGTAGGACTTTTAAAGAAACACTTAAATTCACAAAGTGCTTTGTGGAACATTTATAATAGGAGAATATTTACATTAATTATAACTTTTAGTCTAGAGATGTTTTCTAAAATAACACCCCATTTTTATACTTGCAGATGTCTAGAGTTTCTGCTTCAAAATGATGCAAACCCATCTATCCGGGACAAAGAAGGTTACAATAGCATACATTATGCTGCTGCCTATGGCCACAGACAATGTCTGGAATTGGTAAGCTGTTCTGTCTTGTTTTGTTTCCTCTAACACACACACACACACCACACCACACACAGACCCAACCCTGAAAATGCCGGTCTTAATCTCTCACAAATGCCCTCACTGCCTAATTAAGTCCCCACTAGAAATCACCTTGAAGATATTCTGTGGTAAATGATTATATGTTTACTTTACAACAGGTAGATCTCATTGTTTCATTTCTGTGCATCCTAATCTCACAGCTACTGCTTTTCCATATTAACTTGGACTAGGAATGTTAGACCTCTGTATGGACAGTTTGTATTTTAAAGATAATTTGGATGTATCAAATAGGTTCAGTATATATTTCCAGTCACACTTATCACCCTATGTGTTGTAAGATGACTTACATAGCTGCTAGGCATATGGGTTTGTCATGGTCCCACATTTGTAGTCTAGAGAGAGAAATTGACAAGGGCTCAACAGCAAAATTTATTGGAATTTCCAAACTGCCCCAAATTTCAAGCCTGCAGCTATCGAAAAACACCTGGGGTTTTGGAGTCAGAAATTCTTCTACTGGTATAGGTCATCAGACACAAACTTAAATGACCACAGGGACAGAAATGGAAAGTAAGCCAGTGAAGTGAGCCCAGGTGTAGAGCAATAGGGAGCAGTGGGGACTGTGGCCAGTAGGACATGTTATGTCTAAAGGGAGAAACAGCCAGTCAGCTCCAGTGAGTGAGATCAGGTGGTAATTCATACTTAGGGATGAACTCCAGTGTTTCAAGGAAAGCTAGAAATGTAGACTTTTTATGTGAAATTTCCTATTTCAAAAACACTGGGTGGATCGGGAAGAAAAACTACAGATTTGTGGTTAAATCCTGGCTGCTGGCCACCATTTGTCATCTCCTGAGCATCGCCCATGGGTCAGCTTCACTAGGACGCATGGGGCATCGCAAACTCACTATCTTTGGTCCATTGGTAGGTGCCACCTTCCTCAGTGGACTCCATCTCTTTTCCTTGTCTTTTTAAAAGGAATAGTCCTGGGGAGACTGGGTGGCTCAGTCGGTTAAGCAACCAACTTCAGCTCAGGTCATGATCTCCCAGTTTGTGAGTTCGAGCCCTACATCGGGCTCTGGGCTGACAGCTTGGAACCTGAAGCCTGCTTTGGATTCTGTGTCTTCCTCCCTCTCTCTGCCCCTCCCTGCTCATGTTCTGTCTCTCTCTCTCCTTCAAAAACAAATAAACATTTTTTAATTAAATAAATACATAAATAAATGGAGTAGTCCTACTTTTCAGAGTTATTGGGGAGATATGTTTGAGAAAACACTTGCACTTTATCAACTGCACAATCTATTAAGGAAGGCCTGAGGCGGAAAGCCAGCAAGCAGTTGTGTCAGTGCCTCCATAGAAATGACTGAATGATGTTCTAGCTGGTTCCTTTACCTTTGACCTTGCTGCCAGATTTAAGTGGTTCCACTTAGGGTCATTCTTCTCTACTATATTTCTCTTAACCGTGAATGTGGGGAAATGTTCATAAACATTTGAAAATAGAGAGGTGATTATTCTGGTGTTGCTAGGTGTGGCATTTATTGGTGAATTATATCTACCATCATCATTCTTGAAGACTTCTAAGTCTCCTTTCCTGAGGTTCTTGTGGTTGCTGAAGACTTCCTTGTTTGACCTTGAAGGTGTCATTTTCCCCCTACTCCTGATTCTGTTATAGTTCCCCTTCCAGTTACAGAGGCTGCAAACGAATTACCCCAAAATTAGTGGCTTAAAACAACAGCAATTATTTAATATCTCTTATTGATCAGGAATTCAGGAGTGGCTGAGCTGAGTAGTTATTGTTAAAGATATCCTATGAGATTACAGACAATGTCTGAGGCTGGGATAATCTCAAACGCTTCTTCACTCATGTCAGTTACCTGGCTTGTAAGATTTAAATAGCTTCTGGGGGGCTTCTTTCTGTGGTTTTCTCTAGCATGGTGGTTTCAGAATAGCTGGATATCTTACGTGGTAGCTCAGGGATCAAAAGGAGTGATCCAGAAGATCACTTCAGGGATCCAGAAGAGAGTGGGAGAGAGCCAGTGTGAGAATGAATGAGAGAAAGACAGTATCAGTCTTAATGATCTAGCCTTGAAGGTCACACAGGGTTACCCTAGAGAGGAGAAGTAGACTCCACCTTTCAAAGGGAAGAGTGTCAAAGGATTTATAGACATATTTTAAAACCATCCAGTTTCCTAGGAAGATGTAGAAAGCCAATGATTTCATAGCCTTCTGTAAGATGGACTTTAATGGAGAACCACAAGTGGCCAAGGGGCAATCCTTTATCTTATAGATGGGCAAACCAAACCACAGGGCATTAACTGGTTTGTGCCAAAGACATAGCCCTGGTCAGTGGAAGAAGCAGTCTCATGAATCAGGATTCCTGATTTAAAAAACAAAAAATATTTTCTATACCATGCTGCTTTCCGTTGCAGGGCAAAGCTCTACCACCACTCAAGCCTTTTCAGCATAGAGCAAAAGCTTGGAAGGAACTGGTTAAGATGTAAGACAGGGTCACTTCTGCCTCCCAACACCAGCATTGCTGTGGAAGTTGATCTAGACCTATCACCATATAGGACTCTATGTTTAGGTCCCATATAAGAAAGGCTCCTCCCAAAGTTTGTACGTGTGTGTGTCTGTGTGTTTAGTAATCAGTGGCAGAGAGTGAAGGCTTACTATTGTTACTACCCGTCATAAGCCTGCATTCCAAAATGTACTTAAGACACAGCTGTCTTTAATTGGTCTTCTCTATGAAAACCACATGTCATAACTGGACATACAAACTTTTATTACAAAGTTATTATAGTCTTAATAACTTTGCTGTTTTAAAGTACTTGGAGGAGTTATGTTTAATCCCATAGCATGAGTAACTCTGAGAATGATTGTTCTGTAACATTTTCTTTCTATGTAAATAATATATTGCATATTATTTTCATTTTTCAGGAAAGCCATTTCAGGGCCACTATTTCTGTTATCCAACAAAAACATTTTCTGTCCCTAAGAAGGTTTTGCAAGTTCTGTCTAATAATGAAATTACCCCTTGATTATATCGAAACTTGCCCTATGTGATTTACAAAGAAATGATTATTCTTGGCAATTTTAAGACATTCAAAAGTGGGTAGGGAAAGTATTCAGTGGTCTTAATTTGTACTGTCAGCTGAGAAAGCCAGACTATCAATATAAATTGGTAGAAAGGTCATCATTGTTTGCTTTCAGGAAAGGACCTCAGTGGGTTATTTATAACACAGACAGGATGAAAATTCTCCTCATAACCCTGAATGATTGTGGTTGTATGGAACGTTCTGTATATTTCCATTTTGGAATGCATCCTCCAATTCCTCTTGGGGTGTGGTTCAACTAAGCAGAGATCCTAAGCAAGCTATCAACATTCTTGTACCTGCTCCCTCCCACTCAACACACAGTCCTGAGCTCTCCCCTAGGACCAGCATCATAGAGCCAGACCACTGCAGGCATCTTAGCCATACTGCTGGCTTGCAGCACTGTGAACAGATTTGGGAGTGGCTGAGACCACCATTAATGGCATTTACTACATGTTCGTCACATGCCAGGAATGCCATTTAATTATTTTTTCTTTCAGTTTTATTGAGATATATTTGACAACAACATATTAGGTTAAGGTATACAGCATAATGACTTGACTTACATGTATCGTGAAATAATTACCACAATAAGTTTAGTTAACATCCATTACCTCATATAGATACACACACACACACACACACACACACACACAAAAGAAAAGAAAAGAAGAAGAAAAGGAAGTGTTTTTTTCCCTTGTGATGAGAATAAGGCTTGTTCTTTAAAAAAAATTTTTTTTAATGTTTATTTATTTTTGAAAGAGAGAGTGGGGGAGGGTCAGAGAAAGGGGGCACGGAAGATCCAAAGCAGGCTGTGCACTGACAGCAGTAAGCCTGATGAAGGGCTCGAACTCACAAACCGTGAGATCATGACCTGAGCCAAAGTCGGATGCTCAACCAACTGAGCCACCCAGGCACCCCAGGCTTGTTCTTGATACAAGAAGTAGGGTTTTTGAAGGGCGCCTTTTCTAACTTATACTCCCTGTCTCTCTCTCTAGGACTACAATACCCTCAAATTCCTTAAAAGCCCCATTTCTTTGGGTGCTAGATATTAGGAAAGTAAACCACCTCACCAGTATGCTAGGTAAGGTACATTCCTCAGACTCACCACTGCCGTGCCAGTCTGCTCCCTCATCTCACCACACAAACACCCCTGTCCTTCAGCGGGGTGGGGGATTCTTTTAACAAATCGATCCTGACTCTGTGCCAGGTGCTAGAATTACGCCAGTGAAAGGCATGTTTCTAGTAGCCCTGAATGGCTTACTTGAGCCTCACAGCAGGAAGTATGCAGGGAATCATTTCTTTATGTCTCATTGCCTAGCCTATGTTTCTGGCCTGTGGAAGAAGTGGAGCAAATCAGTATTCATAGCCCCTGAACCTCTCCTGTGAGACCAGGGCCTTAGTCCTTTGGGAGCCGGTGTAGCATTGAGGAGGGTGGGTGGCCTTCGGAGCCAGCTGATTAGTAAGGTTGGTAACATTTGTCTTTCACCTCTCTTCTCATCTAGTTGAGCAATTATTGTGATTATGCATATCATTAAATATGTATCATTAATTTTGATGCAGATTTTACTTGACTCTGACATTTAACTTGGTATGGGCTTACTTGGCATTCATGGTTCATGGCTCCTGTCTGTGATCATAAGCTTAAAATTTATAAACCATACTTTGTGTTCAGCCTATTTTGCTGTAATCAAAAGGGAACAGAAATTATTTTAGTCATTTTCATTCTACTTCCCTCATATAAAGTTATATGGAATTCATTCCTTGAGCAAACAACTTCTAGAAAGTAGTATGAACTCCTTAGCCTTGGTAGAATAGCCAAGGCTCAGGATTCTGCCAAGTTTGCCTACTTAGGCCAGTGTTCTCAGCTGGTTGTGATAAAAAACGTATGTACTATGGGTACAAGCAAAAATCTCCCCACAAACACATGCTGAGAGCTGTGATAAGTCATAACCAATTGAGCTCAAAATATCAAAGCAGAATGGAAGAGACTTGGCTAATAAAGCATCTCATGTCTGAATACAACTTATGTCTGAGCGGAGGAAGGGAGTTGGCAAAGGAGAGCCCTGTGCCTCCCCTTTCTTGGAATGCATCTTACTAGCTCTGAAGGGAAAAATTTCAGAATCATGCCCCTATTTGGAATTTGTGAGTTTATATTGGCGTGCTGCTTTTCTTTTATAGTATTAAAGATTTGTCTGCGAACATAAAGATCTTTGTGGCTTTGTTATTGAAATGGAAAAATGTATGTGCCAATATAATTACGTAAATTGCCTGCAGAAATTTAGAAAGATTGTTTGAAAACTCCAAGCCTGTGATTAAATTCAGTCCGAGATTATACCATGCCAAATTACTTGGAATTTGGCTCCTTCCCTGGGACCTTCGCCTCCTTTCACTGTTACAAGCTAACTTGAACTTCAACTGTGAGAGTCTGTGGGGGTGACAGACGCCCCTACATGTCTCTCCAAGGAGTTTCTGGGATTCTCTGAAGATAAGTATATCTTGGGCAACTGAACTCTGAAATTATGCTGCTTTGAGATAAACTACTTAATGTTTTGGTTGGTTCTTGCGTTTATCACAGGACCTTAAGAAACCATTACTACATGGCTCTGTATAAGATGTACTTACATTGGCAATGTCTAATTAAGCTTCTGAAGGCTGAGAAAGCAGTGAAAAAGAGGAGGGTTACAAGCAGTCATCTAAATATGAGAAGATGAAAAACCAGCAAACATGAACCCCAGCCCCAAACAAGTCCCTGATGGTGTTTTTCTGCCCCCAGAGGTGCATGTCAGAGATGTGCCTGGAGGTGTATATGACCTCCCAGCAAGAAGACTTCCAATGGGCAGAGGAGACCTCAACAATGCTGGTCTTGTTTTTTTCTCCTAATTTAGTTGAAGAGAAACATAAAATCTTATGAGGAACTCTCAGGGAGGGAATGGAGGGGTGGGCACAGATCTTTTGATGCCACTGGCAGCCTCCTGGGCTAGCAATATAAATGTAAAAACTCACAAAATTTGAATCAGAATGTGACATGAATCTGTATTCAGAAGAGTGGAATAGACAGTATTTTATGACACAATGTTTCATTTATTTCTTTGTAATACAGCAGAATTTTTTTGTGTGTCTTTACTGTGAATGAATTTGGCAATCGATGAAGGAATCATTCAACCAGGTGTATGCCCCAGGAAAGTGGGGCATTTCATTTCATTTCATGGGGCACATGACATTTCACATTTCAGAGTGAAATACAAGTGTTCCAACCCATGGCCTCCTTCCCCATTTAAGAAGTTGGAGATCCGAGAACAGATTTCTTTGGAGACAGGTCTGCTATGAATCCCACTGCTGCTCCCCTCCCACCATAGCAGAGGCTAAGGATGATTTCACCTGACCCCAAGCCCAGTCACAGAAGCTTCAAGGAGATTGCTTGGATCCCTGATATGTGTTCCATGAAATTTAGGGGCCGGTAGACTGGCATATGATAAATCTGAAGACTAAATAGTTCTGACCAGAGCTTGCTTGCCAGAAATTAAATAAAAAGAGGTCTGTGTTTGAGAAATACTCCATCCCCACCAATGATGGGTCAGAAGTGTATATTTCCTAGTGTCCAAATGTGAGCCATGGGCCACAGCCGGGTTGGCATTCTCCTAGATCCTATTCAAGAGTGAGGAGACCCAGGCTGCCTGGAGAGGAACGTGAGCTATCAGCAGAGAGGTGCATTCATATGGGGGAGAGGGAACTGCAGGTGAGAGGTCCCAGGGATGGGGGTGTTGCTGGAGAACCTACATAAGCATCCCAGAGAGACAATTTTAAACACCTGACCTGGACAGAGAATGTCACTGCCAGAAGGGTGCCAGTCGGTCAGACCATGGTCCGTGTCCCCTTCTGTGTCCTCCTTTCCCCAACTCTTCTAGTCCTGGAGGAGGCAGAGGCAGACAATGAGGGTAAAGGAGGAGGAGGAGCCTGAGGCTGGGGAACAGAGAAGTCAGTCTTGTCTCCTTCCTTCCCCACTGCAGCCTATGCGGGAGGCATAGAGAAGCTTCAACATTAAACAGCATTCAGTTTGTGATTACTACACTAGAGTAGGTGTACTACTTACTGATACGAACTTACACTTGTAACTAAAGTGCCTGAGGAACTTTTTGTTATTGGCTAGAGATTTTATCTGGTAGCAGGAAAAGGTAGCAGGAAAAGAAGTAGCTCCATAAAGGAGATTAGACCTGGTGTGGGGAGAAGGAGAATTAAGTTCGTGTTTGATTATACCCCATGGCTCACTGGTTCAGTACAAAGTCACACACTTAGAATCATTGTTTTAGGAAAGATGATTGCCCAGCTGTAAGGTAGAATAAACAATTATCCTTTAAATGTATGTGGATTTAAATACCAACTGGGTAAGACAGAGGTTTTAGTAATCCCACACACTTATCAGGTGCCCAAAATTGTGGAACAAATTAAAAACACTTATGAATGATTAAGCTTGACTTAGTGCTTAACTTGACTTAGTGCTTGACTTAAATGCTATTTTATAACTATTATGATAACTGTCCTGTTAGTTAGGAAGGTATTTCATAGAAGAGACACAGGTGAGAGAAGAAATGAAAATTTACTTTTCTGTGGTTTGGCCTTTTCTTTAGATTTGATTACTTCCTAGCACCAACTCATTTTATTGCAATATCCCCTCCACTTTTTTCTTCCTCAAGATCTGAAAACCTATACTAATGTATCAAACCGATATGAAGACATCCACCAAGTTAAAATTACACACACCCACACTCACATGCACACATGCCCACATACACATTTTCTGTCGTTTCTTCCAGATAGATCATGAGCACTAAGGGACTCAAAGAAGGGGGATTATTGCTCCTGGTATGGGAGCTTCTAAGGACTCAGTGATGTAGGAGAAAGGAAGATTTCTCAAAGAGAATATAGCTTGTTTTTTTAAGTGTTTATTTATTTTTGAGAGAGTAGAGACAGAGCACAGTTGGGGAGGAGCAGAGAGAGAGGGGGAGGCACAGAATCCAAAGCAGGCTCCAGGCTCTGAGCTGTCAGCACAGAGTCCAACATGGGGCTCAAACTCACAAACCGTGAGATCATGACCTGAGCTGAAGTCAGACACTTAACTGACTGAGCCACCCAGGTACCCCAAGAGAATATAGTTTAAAAGCCGTAATAATAATAATAATAATAATAATAATAATCATCTGGCCTTTCTTCCCTCCCTCTTTTTTTCCTTCCTTCTTTCCTCCCCTTTCCTTCCTTCCTACTCATTTAAAAACCTGTAGGGCAGGAGAGTAGTCCAGTTTGGGCTGGAGCCCAAGGAGGAGATGCCAGAAGGCAGCCCAGAAAAGATTAGAACCCACTGAAGGAAAGTGTCCTATTTTTTTTTTAATGTGTATGCATCAATCAGTAGAACTGCAATGTATACGAAACCAAAACCAATTGAACTGAAAAGATCAAGAAATCCACAATTACGGCTGTAGACTTTAACACTTCTCTCTCGATAATTGATAGAACAACTAGCCAGAAAATCATCACGCATATAGAAAAGCTTCAATAATACCATCAACAGGAGGATCTAATTGACGTTTATACAACACTCCACCCAACAAAAACAATGCATATTTTTTAAGTGCCCATGAAACATTCACCAGGATATCCTGAACCATAGAACAAACCTCAACAAATGTAAAAGAATTGAAATCATAGAGGATATTCTCCTACTACAATGGAATGAAACTGGAAATCAGTAACAGAAAGTTACCAGGAAGAATTCCAGGGCTTGGTAATCAAATAACAGACATCTAAATAATCCATGGATCAAAGAAAGTCACCTCAAGGGAATACCAAAAAAATACATTGGATTGAATGAAAAGGAAAATATAAAAAATCAGAATTTGGGGACACAGTTAAATTAATGCAGAAAAAAATTATGGCATTGAATGCTTACATTAGAAAAGAGAAAAAGTCTCAAGTCAATAATCTAAGTTTCTACCTCAAAAAAAAAAAAAAAAAAAGAGAGCAGAGTAAGCCCCAAATAAACATAAAAAGGAAATAATAGAAAATAATGGAGAAAATTAATTTTTAAAAATTGGATTCTTTGAAAAGATTAATAAGTTGGCAAACCTCTACTGAGACTGTGACCCAAAGAGAGGAGAGAGAGAGAGAGAGAGAGAGAGAGAGAGAGAGAGAGAGAAGATAGAAATTCCCAGTATCAGGAATGAAAT
This sequence comes from Lynx canadensis, assembly GCF_007474595.2. Lineage (NCBI taxonomy): Eukaryota > Metazoa > Chordata > Mammalia > Carnivora > Felidae > Lynx > Lynx canadensis. Next base: position 183,017,407 of record NC_044310.1, on the reverse strand, counting down.
GAAATATTACTACAAACCTTTCAGACATCGGAAGGATAATATTGTGAATTGCTCTACACACATACATTTGACAATTTAGGTGAAATGGATCAATTAATCATAAAACACAAATGACAAACATTAGGAAAAAAATTTAAAAAAAAAAGGGGGGGGCACCTGGGTGGCTCAGTCAGTTAAGCGTCCAACTTCGGCTCAGGTCATGATTTCACGGTTCGTGGGTTCGAGCCCCGCATCGGGCTCTGTGCTGACAGCTCAGAGCCTGGAGCCTGTTTCAGATTCTCAGAGAGAGTGTCTCCCTCTCTCTCTGCCCCTCCCCCACTCGTGCTCTGTCTCTCTCTGTCTCAGAAATAAATAAACAGTAAAAAAATTAAAAAATGAAACACAAATTACTGCAACTTACCCAATGTGAAGTGGATCATTTGAATAGCCCTATAACTATTTAGAAAATTGGATTTTAAAATTCTCCCCAAAGAAATATCCAGATCGAGATGATTTCACCGGAGAATTATGCCAAATATTTAAAGAGTTAACAATTCTGTACAATATCTTCTGAAAAAATGGAATAGGAAGGAACACCATCTGATTCATTTATGAAGCTAATACCCTGACACCAAAACCAAGCAAAAACAGAAATATAGACCAATATATCTCAAGAATATAGAAGAAAACATCCTTAGAATATTAAAAAATAGAATTCAGTAACATATACAAGAAATTATATATCATGACCAAGTGAGATTAGTATAGGGAAAGCCTATTTTAATAATTGAAAATCAATGCAATTCACCATATGAATAGGCTAAAGAAGAAACATCACATGATTACGTCAAACAACGCAGAAAAAAATTGTGGCAGAACTCAACACCTTGAATAGATTCAACATCTTGAATAGATTTTTTAAAAACTCTCGGAAAAGATAGGAATAGAGAGGAAGTTTCTCAATTTGATAAAAAAGCACCTAACGACTTCATAAAGAACAAGTAACATCATGCGAAGGACTGAACACTTCCCCCTAAGATCTGGAACGAGGCAAAGATGTCTGCTTTCACAACTCTTCTCTAACATTGTGCTGGAAGCTCCAGCCAGAGCAAAAAAGTCAGAAAAGGAAATAAAAGGTATAAAGAACAGAAAGGGAAAAGTAAAACCCCCTGTTTGTGAATAACATGATTGTCTACAGAGGGAATCCCAGGGAATCAACAACAACAAAAAAAACTCGTAGGCAAGTGTAGCAGGGTTACAGGATACAAAATAAACATACAGAAATTAGTTGCACTGTTACATACTAAGAATGAACATGTAGATATCAAAAATACAGTGTCATTTATGACTGCCACAAAAAATGAAATATGGGACTTGTATGCTGAAAAGTACTAAATGCTGATGAAAGAAATCAAGGAAGATCTAAAAACGGGGAGACGTTTTGAACTTTATGGCACCAGAGTTCATGGAGCTTTGATCAATGATAAAAAGTCATCAGACCTTCATTTCCTGAAAGAATCAATCCCTCAAACAAAACAAAACCCTCCTTCTCTTTGAAAGTCTTTTCTCGTAGAGAAGTTTAACAGCTCTGCCTATTTTTAGTAAAGTCACAATAATGAGCATTTATTGCAGGCATGTTGGGCTGGGCTCTGTGCCTGCATCGTCTCATTTAATTCTCACAACAACACTGAAGGAGCTCCTATTTTTATCTGTGTTTCACATGTGAGTACCCTAACGTACAAAGAAAAATTAATTTGTTCTGGGTCATACAGCTGGTGTGATGTAGAACCAGGACTCAAACCCATGTTTATCGGATTTGGTATTTCAGGCTTTTAACCATTATGTGGTACTGCCTGGAAGACTGGCAAATTCCACACTCTGAAAGATAAAGCTGTCTCAGAACATCTAAATTCCACATCAACCAAGACGGTGACATCCAACCAAGATAGTGCCGAGATGTGCAGTCATTAGGCTTTGTCAAAGGAAATATCAATAACGGAAATTGACGGATAATATCAATAACGGTTATGTCTGTGTCATCTTTGGACACCTTGTCTAGAGGTCTGCATTTTCTTTTTTCAGTCAGGAGAGCAGAACTACCTTACAGCGTTATCCACCGAGTGAGAAGTAAAATGACCCCCGATACAGCTCCCAAGTACATCCCACTGCAGCCCTGAGCCCTGTACTGTGGTACATATTTTCATAAAAGTACTCTTACTTGGACCTAGCCCTTCTCCTGGAATCTCTGTTCAGTATCTTTGTAACAGCTGCTGTCAGCCTGGCCTCACTCTCCTTATAAGAACAGCTGCCAGGGATGACCCCTTCCAGCCGGGGGGGGGGAGGGGGGGGTAGGGAAGGGCCGGAGGAAGAGTGACTTCCCAGCAAGATTGTTTCTCCAAAGATGGCTTATCCTTAACAGCTGCCAAGGACTTGACATTTTTGAAGCCTAGATCAGGTCCCTATAATAATCACATCTTCCCTTGATCCTTATTCAGTAACAGAAGATATAGAAGCTTGAGCATTATCAGAATAAGAGCTGACATAGACACCTGTGCCTTCAGGTCATGGGGTTATGATAGTCACAAAGAACAAAGAGCCTTTCTAAGATTCCAAAGGAGGGTAGAGGCTCAGCCATCTGTAACAGCTGAAAAGGATATTTGGAAAAACCAAATCACTGAGTAATAACATTTATTTTCTCGTATGAGCAGATACCTATAAGCTAAGTGGTAACATCATGGGATTTAAATTCTGTGCCATTCAGACTTGGAAAGTAGTTTTATTAACGTTAAATGATAAAATTCACTGGGTCACTGGGAAGGCAATTTAATACAGTCGGGACTTCATAGAATTTTTTTCTAGGAAAAATTTGTAGTTTTCCAAACACATGATTTATTTCACACAAAAATTCCTCTTATTCCATAAAGATTTTCAGTTAATAGCAATCTTCTTTGCATCTCACATTCCCACAATGATGTGAGACAAACTGTGTAAGAAATAATGCAGTGCTTGCTTCAGCAGCATATAAAAAAGAAATAATCCGAAGCAATCCTTTCAGACAAGCAGCATATTTTCAGTGTCATTCTGTCTCTAAAAATATTGTTGAAAGTGTAAGGAATATTACAGTAAAGATGGTACATAATTAGTCAGGATTTCCTGTGTACTGGTCTTTTTAAGGCTCTATTACTACCAGCAGTTGGTGCAGTTGGAGATCAGGGTCAACATATCAGCTTTTACAAGTTCATAAATGTTATTAGTCCTCCTTATTAGTCATATGAGACTGATAAGCAAGACCATTCTTTATTAACTTACAGTGAAAAGTCCAACTGCTAAGAGGACCGAAGTATTCATGTCATTTGCTATAGCTACGCTCCCTTCCAAAGAGGGGGTTCAATTTTATAAACTGAATAAAGATCAGAAGTCTTCTTCCTGTCTATAACATTAAAATCAAGGAGTTGAGTACAAGTCAATGAGCTCAAACTCTGGTAACCTCATGTATTCTCCTGTACTTGAGACCCAGTGCCTTGTCAATCAGAATATCCTTGGTAACCTATCCAGGAGTTAAAGAAGCCCTTACCACTGGTACTACTTTTCCCAGATTGCAGGAAAACGGATCTAGCAGTCCCCTGGGACAACTTCCAAGAGGTGGCTTCTTTTACATTAGCAACCTTTAGGATGGTTGCTTTCTGGAGGTATAGAGTAAATTACAAGGCAATATGCTAGGAACCATGGCTGATATATATTAGGCATGAATATTACTTTCAAGGAGATTGTAATCTATGGGAGTATGGAATATGGGAGGTAAGATATATACTATATAGATATTGGCTCAAAATGTCACTCACATTTCCTAGCTCCCCATATGGTAATAATAGGACTAAAATAACTATCCCCAAATTATTTCTCTGGCCCTGTCCCCTCTCATTCTGCCTAAGCTTTGGCTCCAATTCATTCTGAAAAGCTTTTGGCATGTTTCCCATGTGCTCTATGCATTTCTCTTGGCTACTACAGAACACCCACTATTTTCCTTCTCTCCTGTCCATGCCTGCTAAGGTGGTATCTGCCATTAACATCCAAAAAGCCATTTGGTCGCCGATGTGCAGGAAAGACACTGCTCCCATTGCTGTCCACCGGTGTCAATGCAGAGGCTGCCAGTGCTGTGCCCAACGTGTGGGGTCTTCACTCAACCACTTCCTGTGGTGCCACTGATCATTTCCTTAGACCTCCCACTCTACGACTTGTGCCTGCGCCTATGGGAGCTGTGCCAGAGGCAGGGGCGTTGTTATCATTGCAAGTTTAAGGACGTCTGCATCACACAGGCCTGAGTTGAAATGCCAGCTGTGTCGTTACCTACCTGCAAGGTCTTTAAGCATTTTACTTCACTTCTGTGAGTCGCTGTATCTTGCCTAATCTGTCAAATAGGGGTTAGGTTGCTCTGAGGATTTAATGGAATAATGTAAGCAAAGTGCCCAGCACTGTGCCTGCCATGTGATGGGTATCAGTAGCAGCTATCATTGTATCTTTGTTTAGTGTATCCTAATTCCCCCGTCTGCTAGGCACTGGGCTGTGTTGCCAGGTCTAAAAGATGAAGAAGCCACTGTATCTGGGAGTTTATTGTCCAGTAATGGGAATCAGCATGTAAATCAATGTGGTAAAGTACTATAATTGCTCTTTTAGAATTCTGTGTTTCTGATATTCTTACCATCATCCAAGATAAAATATGATGTCCCAGAAGAAGTACTGGTGACATGCTGTGAGAGTTCAGAGGAGGGCACATCTCTTTCTGGGTTCAGTGGTTAATGAGAGATTCACTGACACTTGTCAGCATAATGTGTTTGCTGAGTTTGTCTCTAGATTTCTTGTTTCATCACCCCACCGTTTGTGTGAATGTGGAATAGCAGACCAAACCTGAAATGAATTGAATGATGGAGAATGCGGGTAGATGTTTGGACTTGGTTGATAAATTGACCAATACCTCATTTTCAAAATATCAGAGAACCTGCTTGCAAAAAGTTTCTTTGCTTTTGATGGTATTTGCATCATCCACTAGATAGAAAAGATATAAATGACATATACCTTGGAGTAGGAAAATGGATGCTGGGTCTCAAATTATGCTCCTGAATCCCACCACCATCTGGGATCAGCCATTCATAAAAGATTAAATGCGAGGCAGGCACATATCTGAATACATGTGTGTCAGTCTCTCCCATCTGTTTTAATTTTGCTTAAAATAATAACAGCTTTCTTTACCCACTTACTTGACTCTGCTAATTCTTTTAATGTTCATTAGGTAGAAGTAGTCTGTGGTGGTTAGCTAGTGTTTCAGAATCCTACCAAGATGAGCTTTAATTGAATCATCAGAAATTTTCTGTAAAGCTGTATATTTTATTGACTGGGCTAGAATCACTAAAATGTTCATCAATGCTTAGAGTGGGAAATTTGTACTGTAACTTAACATAAATATGGTGTACAAAGGGACATTACATTGGTTTGCACAGCCTTGAGGTAAGCAAAATGCCTTTCTGAAACAGAATACCTTTTCCATTGCACAATTTTTAATTATTAAAAAATTAATAATTTTTGTATTCAAATCTATTATGTTCTTTGTTCTCTTTTTCTGCAGTTTTTAATCATATTACCATATGATTACCATGTCCCTCAGCTTCCACATCCCTCTCCAAACTATCTACCCCCTAAATAAAACCTCTCTTGCCCTAGGCAAATAAATTTCACTTTGCACTGAGGCAGAAAGTAAATTAACACGGTAATATAAGTCAGGGTAACCTGGGAATATCATCTAGATGAAAATTATCATTGATTAAAAGAGGTAACTTTTAAATTTAAGAATTGCTCTCAGAAGTCACCATGGAAACATGAGGCTAGTATTATTGTTTTTCCTGGTAATACACAAAGAACTGTATATGCTTAGCAAGTGGAATTGAGCAAATATAATACCCATGACCCTGAATATTTTACAGGGTTGACTACTTGTCACCATTTCAATATGTCTGTCACTTAATGCAATCAAGTGTTTTGCAGTGCAGAACTTCAGCTGAATTAGCTCTCAGTTGAGTACTTTTGTTGATAGATATGTGGATAATGGACAGGGGGCTTGAATGCATTTTACATAGTATGAGATCCAGGACACCTGCTGCCTTTTTGTCTTAGATATCCACTTAGAGTGGTGATTAGGCCTCATACTTACGAATACTCTCTTATAATAAAAGTCTTTGTTGATATCATTCACATTTTATCAATGAATTAATATTACCCCAGGAAGTGAAAAATTAAACAACTGACATCAAATCTAGGCTTCTGACCTTCATTAAAATTAGTCATGATTTCTTCTCATCTTCTATGGCATCCTTTCTCTGTTTACAAGGCTTTAATTTGCACAACACAGCACAATAACAATTCAATGCTGAAAAATGCTATAAAGATTCACAGGCTAAGTGTAGAGAGAACACCCTCTGAATCCCCCAATTCAACTCTAGTGCTTTTTTTCCTCATAACTTTGAGCCAAAACCGATTTAAATATTTGGTGACTTTGGGGACCTGCAATGTCAGGGGTGGGATGAAGGAGTAGATAATTACTAGTATGTGCAGTAACTGCAGTCCCAAGAGATTTTTCCAGATAGTACTTAGAAAGAATTCTTTACTGTTGGAATGAAAAAGCAGGCTGTTACCTACAGCGGCACCATCTGGTGGTTTCACTGTTAATGTCACTGCATATTTATTAAGAACATATAATGTGCCAGGTGTCCACTCTATAAAGTGGACCCAGCTTCATCTTGATGGATTCGGCATATATTGCCAACTGGCAAAAATGCTGAAAATAAATGAATGGACTGCTCTGTTGGAAATATGTGGTTCCCATAAGATTCTTTTTCTGATCCCAATTCCCAGACATGTTTCATTTCATTTAGAGAAATCACAAAAAAAATTTGACAGGAGCAAAAAGAACTGTTATGTGGTCGGACCAATGTGGACAAGTTACAGAAGATTATAAAATGCTTGAGAATAAGGATTTAATCTTATTTCAATATTATCTACAGTTTTTCTTTTGCTCAAGGTAGAACAAAAAAAATAGTTTTTAGACTGAAAGTGTCCATCCAAAATGTGATAATTCTAAACAAAATATTGGCATATTAAGTGTAACAATATGCTAAAAAAGATAATATATCACAAATGAATGGGAGTATTCTAGAAATACAGAATAGTTTAACACTAGAAAATTAACAAGGGTAATTTACCACATTAACAGAAAAAGCAGAAAAACATCAGATAAACGTCTCCATCGATATAGTAAAAGTATGTGGTAAAACTCAATGCTCATTTGTAAAAACAAAAAAAATCCTAGCAGCATAGGAATAGACAACAACTCCATTAATCTGATAAAGATTATCTGCAAAATATCTATGGCAAACATCATACTTAATAGTGAAATATTGACAGCTTTTTTCCTTACAGTAAGAACAAGACAAATATACCTGCTATCTCCCCTTTTGTACAACATTGGACAGGGAGTTCTAGTTGGTAAAATAAGGGGAAAAAAGGAAATAAAAGTGTAGTAGACAAATGGCCCTCCAAAGATGTTCACACCCTAATTCCTGGAACCTGTGAATATGTTTCCTTATATGGCAAATGACACTTTGCAGGTGCTGATAAGCTACAGACAATAAGATCAGTGGCGGGTTAATTGAATATGCATATAGGGAGAAATGAACTTTTTTCTACCTCATACCATATACAAAGTTCAATTCAAGATGGATTGGTAAGAGTATAAGGTCAACATACAAAAGGCAATTATATTTCTATATATCACTAACAAAAACAAATAAGAAATAAAAATTTTTAAACATACCATTTATAAAAGATAGGTTTATTTCTATTAGCATCTAAAATATTATATAAAATGTTCTTTCCATAAAAACTACAAGAGTATTGAGAAAAATTAGAGATGACCTAGTAAACGCCCTTATTTTTACCATATACAAGGATAATATGTTAAAAATCAGTTGTTTTTCTATATCTCATTAACCACAACTAGGAAATGAAATTTTAAAGAGATACCACTTAAAAAATTATAATTTTCAATAAAATAAAAAATATTAAGTGTCCTTACCTTAAAGCTACAATATATTATGGAGAACAATTAACTCTGATTCCATACACAGAAAAACATATTATTTCCACTAGTTAAAAAGACTCAATACTGTAAAAATAATAACTCTCTCCAACTCATCCAAATCCCTGTGGGGCTTTGTATATGTGTGTAAACTGGAAAGCTGATTTACAGTTTTATATGGAAATACAAAGGGCAAAGAGTATACAAGGCAATCTTGAAAAAGAACAACTTGGGGTCTTACACTTCCATATATCAAAATCTTAGTAACGAAAACAATATGATATTAGAGCAAAGGCAGATGAACGAGCCAATGTAACAGAATGGGGAGTTGGAAAAAATATCCACACATGTATGGTATCCTGGCTCACGATAAAGGTGGCAGAGCAGTTCAGTGGGGGGAGGGAGAGTCTTTTCACTAACAGTTAATTGAATGTGCACATGGTAAAAATAAACCTTTTCTTTATATACAAGATTTAATTCAAGATGGATTAAATCTATACATGTAGATGTATACATGAAAGTTACAACAATAAAGCTTTTAGAAAAAGCATCGGAGAACATCTTCATGACTTAGAGGAAAAGATTTCTTAAATAAGATGTAAAAATAATAAACCAAAAAGAAAAATATTGGATATACTGGAATATATTCACTTTAAAAGTTTTCTTCATTAAAAGACACCATTAAGAGAATGTATGGGGATGAGGTACACCTGAGTGGCTCTGTCGATTGAGCGGCTGACACTTGATTTCAGCTCAGGTCATGATCGCAGGGTTGTGGGATCGAGCCCTGCTTTGGGCTCTGTGCTGAGTGTGGAGCCTGCTTGGGATTCTCTATTTCCCTCTGCCCCTCTCCCCTGCTCATGCTCTCTCTTTTTCTCAAATAAAAAATAAAATAAATTAAATTAAATGTTTAAAAAAGAGTGTAAAGGCAAGCTTCAGCATGCAATATATTCATATGAAAAAACAGAATATATAAAAAACTCTTAAAGAATATACAAAGAAACTTTAAAAACCAGTAAGAAGAAGATAAGCAATCAATAGAAAAATGGATAAAAAATCTGAACAGGCACTTCATAAAAAAGGATATCCAATAAACATGAAAAGTAGTTCAACCCTATTAGCCATCAAGGAAATGAAGATTAGAACCACAATGTATGTATTCATGTTCTATTGCTGCTATAACAAATTACCACAAATTTGGTGGCTTAAAGCAATGCAAATTTATTATTTTACAGTTCTATAGGTTTAGAAGTCTAACAAAGGTCTCATTGCCCTGAAATGAAGATGTTGATAGCATTCATTACTTTCTGGACACTCTAGGAAAGAATCTATTTCCCTTTCTTTTTAGCTTCTATGCACCACCCTCATTCTTTGGTTTTCTCCTCTTCTCTGTTTTCAAAGCCAGCAATATTGCATCTCTCTGACACTTCTTCCACTGTGTGTATCTGGGACCGCCACTGGGAAAGATTCTCCACTTTTATGACTTGTGTGATTAGATTACTTCTACCCAAATAATCCATGGTAATTCCCCCATCTTTTTTTTTTTTTATGTTTATTTATTTTTGACAGAGAGTGCAAGCAGGGGAGGGGCAGAGAGAGAGGGAGACACAGAATCTGAAGCAGGCTCCAGGCTACAAGCTGTCAGCATAGAGCCAGATGCGGGGCTTGAACTCATGGATTATGAGATCATGCTCTGAGCTGAAGTCAGACGCTCAATCCACTGAGCCACTCAGGCGCCCCCCCCCCCCGCTTTTTTTAAATTCCCCCATCTTAAGGTCACATCAGTAAATTCTCTTTTGCCATATAAGGTAATATATTCACAGGTTCTAGGAATTAAAACGTAGATGTTTTGGGGAGCTATTCTGTCTACCACATTATGCCTCAACTTCACAGCCACCAAAATTGCCAGTGAAAAAGAAAATACCAAGTATTGGTAAGGATGTGGAACAAGTATAACTCCCCTACACTGCTGCTGAAAGTAGAACCACTTTGTCATTGTTGCCTTCGTCATTGTCTTCTTCCTCTTCTTCTTCTCCTCCTGCTTATTATTATTATTATTATTATTATTATCATTATTACTATTATTTTGGCCTTCATTTTGAAAGATTTTTCACTGGTTATATGATATTGTATTGACAACTTTTTTATTTCAGTACTTTAATGTCATTCCATGGTCTTCTGATTTATATAATTTCTAATGAGAAATCTGCTGTAATTCTTTGTTTCTCTGAATGTAATATTTCAGTTTTTTCTCTGGCTATCTTAAAGATTTTCTCTTTATCTATGGGCTTCAGCTGTTTGGCTAACATGTATGTAGGTGTATTTCCTCCCCTTTGGCATTTATCCTGCTTGAAGTTCGCTGGATTTCTTGGACGTGTGATTTGATACCTTCTTAATTTTGGAAAATTCAGATTTTTGCTAGCTCTTTCTTCATCTTCTGGGACTCCAAATACATATATATTATACTGTTTGATATAGTCCTGTAGTTCTTGATACTTTATTATTTTTTCTTTCACTACTTCTTTTATCCTCTGTGTTTCCATTTGGATCACTTCTGTTGACCTATTTTCAAGTCCACTGGTTTTTGCTTCCATGGTTTTAGTCTGAGGGTGAATCCTTCAAAGGAATTCTTCATCTCTGATATGATTTTTCCCTCATATTTCCATTTAACTCTTTGTATAGTTTTTATCTCTCTGCTGCTTTCCCCATTTGTTCATACTTATTTTTGTACTTTCTTTACTGAATCCTTTCACATGTTATTCTTAGGTGTTTTATAGTTTATGACTCTAGTTCCACTATCTGGATCATTCATCTTAGAATCCTATACTATATTGCTTTATCTCTTAAAAGTAGGTTGTGGGTTTTTTTCTTGCTTTTTTTATGTCTCTCATAATTTTGGAATGAATAATTGGAGTTATGTGTGGAAAAACAGTGAAGACTGAAGTAAATAATATTTGTAGCTGGAAATGAGTAGCCCATACAACTACACATACGAACACATAGTTTACACTACACATACGAACATGGGTTAATCTCACGTGCATAATGTTGATCACAAGAACCAGATACAAAAGAATACATTCTTTATGATACCACTTCAAAAGAGCTCAAAAGTGAGCAGAATTAACCTCTGGTGTTAGAAGTCGGAATAGTGGTTACTCTTGGAAGGGGTTAATGTTTAGGGGGCATGAGAAGGACTTTTTAATTCCTAGTAATGTATTTCGTCTTTTTTTTTTAATTTTAACTTTTTTTGAGAGAGAGAGAGAGAGTAGGGGGAGGGGCAGAGAGAGAGGGAGACACAGAATCCAAAGCAGGCTGTAGGCTCTTAGCTGCCAGCACAGAACCCGATGTGGGGCTCGAACTCACAGACTGTGAGATCATGACCTGAGCTGAAATCAGACATTTAACTGAGCCACCCAGGTGCCCCTGATGTTGTATTTCTTGACTTGTGTGCTGGTCACATAAAATTCTTTCGGCTAGGTGATTCCTCTGAGTCAAGGTATTATGTTTCTGTTAAACTGAAAATTACTTTCCTAGAAGGAAACACATCTGCTGGCATCTTAGCTCAGAAAGAGCAAAAACTTGAAAGAATGAGATATAGGACTGATAAATTCTTTGTGAGAGAGACTTGAGCTGCCTAGGGCCATCATAAGACTATTGAGTGGATGAAGGATTCTTGGTCCAAATAACTTTCTGTTTTCCCAGGTCTACCCCAGGCTGCTGCCTCCTGGGACTGTATCTTTTCCATATTCTGTGGCCTCAAAACATCTATCACTATAGCATCCATACAGAAGGTATTCTGTATGTGTGGCTTTAACCATAGAGTTACTAGAAGTATTATTTTAAAAGAGCCTTGAGAATATCTATATGGTCCTGTACTCATCAGGAAACTGTCATGAGTCAAAGAGAAATTCCCCAGTGCTTAACATTGAGGAACTGGAAATAGCTAGTGGACGAGAGATCACTTACCTGCTTCCAGGATCACTATAGGCATAATTAATTTCTCACTTATTGACTTCTATCAAGACAGTCTTATTACCTGAGTGGTAGGTACAAGGATTTTCTTCATTTTGTACTTATATAAGACTTTCATTATCTTTTTTGCCTAACTATCTAGACTTTAATTTTAAAGGATGTGTTTCAGGTACCTGAGTCACTCAGTTGTTAGGCATCTGACTTTAGCTCAGGTCATAATCTCACGGTTCATGAGTGAGCTTGAGCCTTCACTTTGGGTGAGCACGAGCCCCACTTTGGGTAAAACACGAGCCCCACGTTGGGTGAGCCCTGCTTCTCTCTCTCTCTCCCTCTGCCCTTCCTAGGATTCTCTCTCTCTCTCTTCCCCTCACTCACTTGCTCTCTCTCTCTCTGTCTTGCAAAGAAAGGGTATGTTTCTTTTCAATGATAATAGCTATTAATGTTTGATGTTGATGATTTTTTTTTTTAAATTTTTTTTTTCAACGTTTATTTATTTTTGGGACAGAGAGAGACAGAGCATGAACGGGCGAGGGGCAGAGAGAGAGGGAGACACAGAATCAGAAACAGGCTCCAGGCTCTGAGCCATCAGCCCAGAGCCCGACGCGGGGCTCGAACTCACAGACCGCGAGATCGTGACCTGGCTGAAGTCGGACGCTTAACCGACTGCGCCACCCAGGCGCCCCGGTGATTTTTTTTTTTGAGGTAGAGTTGTCAGCACTTGCTTTGATATACCTAAGTTCATCATTTGAGTTTTCTTTTTTTTTAATTTTTTTTAACGTTTATTTATTTTTGAGACAGAGGGAGACAGAGCACGAGTGGGGGAGGGGCAGAGAGAGAGGGAGACACAGAATCCGAAACAGGCTCCAGGCTCTGAGCTGTCAGCACAGAGCCTGATGCGGGGCTCAAACCCATGAACCATGAGATCGTGACCTGAGCCGAAGTCAGATGCTTAATCGACTGAGCCACCCAGGCGCCCCCATCATTTGAGTTTTCTTAGCATCACAGCAGGACAAACACTTTGTCTTAATTCTTCGTTGACCATGAAATTGAGGTAAACCTGTGTTACTTCATGTATTGTAGGAATTTTTTTGTGTTTCACTTAGGCCAACATCAGGTACCTTATATTACCAGCTTGTCAAGGGATTTCACTAAATATATAGATTGCATGTAACTTTAGACATTGAGCTTAAACATAATTCATTTCAAATTCGTTTCAAGGTTTGAGCCTTATCTTTTCAATATGTCCCACAACTGGCCTGGTTGTGACCTGATATATCCATTCTCCACCTTTTTTTCTTTCCCTCTAACTATACATTGCTGGAATATAAAGATGTGTAAATAGTGAAAGATAGAATTTGAGAAGTCCTTGCTAAATTATTTCTTGAGTAACATGTTACCCATTAGCAATATGTTATACAGACGGCTATGTAAGTAGGTAGTACTGGGTGAGATTTTGATCTGATTAGCATCTATGACTGGTTATTCACCCCTTTTCAGCATAAGTACTCATGTCAACCTTTAAAGTATAACACTATCAGTAGAACTAGATCATAATTAGGGAATGGAATGGAAAGCTGAGAGGAGTATAATTAACAAATCTATTACAGGTTTTCTGATTATAAAAATAATATGTGCTTCATCGTAGAAATTTTGGAAACATCATAGATATATAAAAAGAAAATCGAGGGGCACCTGGGTGGTTCAGTTGGTTGAGCAGCTGACTTTTTAAAAATTTTTTTTAATGTTTATTTATTTTTGAGAGACAGAGGCAGAGCGTGATCAGGAGAGGGGCGGAGGGAGAGGGAGACACAGAATCTGAAGCAGGCTACAGGCTCTGGGCTGTCAGCACAGAGCCTGATGCGGGGCTCGAACTCATGAACCATGAGATCATGACCTGAGTTGAAGTTGGACGCTTACCCCACTGAACCACCCCGGCACCCCTGAGCGGCTGACTCTTGATTTCACCTCAGGTCATGATCCCAGGGCCATGGGATCCAGCCCCACATTGGGCTCTGCACTGAGCGTGGAACCTGCTTGGGATTCTCTCTCCCTCTGCCCCACTCCCCTGCTCACACGCTCTCTCTAAAATAAAATTTTTTTTAAAAGGAAAGAAAATTGAAATCTTGTATAATTCCACCATCCAGATATAATAATTGTTTAAATTTTGGTCTGTTTTCTTCCAGTCTTTCTTCCCACATGTATGCAAATGTATGTGGATGTGTGTTTGTATGTCAGACTAAGTTTTAACTATCTTAAGGTCTTCAACCATAACAATGAAACTGGAAATCACAAAGAAGGAATTAACTTAGGTTCTTAGGAGTGAGACAATCAGGCATCAATTTAATTTAAACTTCACAAGGAATATTTTATTTGGAACTTGGCTAAAAGAGACAAATTGGGGCCGTCTGGTTTTAATCCCCCTTTACCAGCTAAGCCAAGTAGCTCACCTTCTCCCCAATCTCTACTTCCTGTGCTTTTTGGCAGAGTTGTACACACCCTGGCATGATTACTAAAACAAATTAATGCTTCTTAAGTCTGCTTGTAATTAATAACTCCCAACAGAACATGAGTCTTCTGTAGACTTGGAATCTTGCCTAATTTTCTCTAAGATAAGTAATTAGATGCTGAGGACTGATAAGGCTCTTTTCCTCTGAGCATCTGCCAAATAGCCTGCATCTGTAATGTGGGTAAGATGATTAAAATCTGAAAATGGCTGGAGGTTTGCTCATGTGTCACAACACTGACAGAACACTACAGATATTTATTTGTACCCCATCCCCCAAGCGCCACGCTTCTCCAAACAAGAGAAGATTTTAAATGGATCAAAAAGGCTATACCTAATTAGGATGGCTTGGTTAACATCTATTTTCTATTTTATTCTTCATTCACTCCATAAATTTTCTATGCAGTCAAATTAAATGTGAAGGATGGGTTTCTCACTAGCTATGAACACTATCAAGTTGATGATTATATTTTTTCTGGAATTTGGTCTTTGTACCATGGATTCACATTTACTAAACTCCTTTTTAAGAATGTACTGGGGTGCTGCCATCCTAGGACTTCTGTTAGGCAATTTGTCTTCCTATCATTAAGCTCCAGGAGCTCTATACTACCTGGGTGGTAACCCTTTCAAAGGTTCAGGGTGGTAACCCTTTCCAAAGGTTCAAAGGGAATACTTTTCTTTTATCTACTTTTATTTCATTTTATTATTTTTTTTTAATTTTCTTTTTAATTTTTTTAAATTTACATCCAAATTAGTTAGCATATAGTGCAACAATGATTTCAGGAGTAGATTCCTTAATGCCCCCTACCCATTTAGCCCATCCCCCCTCCCACAACCCCTCCCATAACCCTCAGTTTGTTCTCCATATTTATGAGTCTCTTCTGTTTTGTCACCCTCCTTGTTTTTATATTATTTTTATTTCCCTTCCCTTATGTTCATCTGTTTTGTCTCTTAAAGTCCTCATATGAGCAAAGTCGTATGATTTTTGACTTTCTCTGACTAATTTCACTTAGCATAATACCCTCCAGTTCCATCCACATAGTTGCAAATGGCAAGATTTCATTCTTTTTGATTGCCGAGTAATACCCCATTGTATATATATACCACATCTTCTTTATCCATTCATCCATCGATGGACATTTGGGCTCTTTCCATACTTTGGCTATTGTTGATAGTGCTGCTGTAAACATGGGGGTGCATATGTCCCTTCGAAACAGCACACCTGTATCCCTTGGATAAATGCCTAGTAGTGCAATTGCTGGGTCATAGGGTAGTTCGATTTTTAGTTTTTTGAGGAACCTCCAAACTGTGTTCCAGAGTGGCTGCACCAGCTTGCATTCCCGTATTTCATTTTCTTAAAGCAGGATTCCTCAACCTCAGCACTATTACCATTTTGAACAAGATAATTTTTTGTTGTGGGGGGCTGTCCTGTGCATTGTAGGGTGTTTAGTAGCATCCTTGGGCCTCTACTTATTAGGTGCCAATAGCAACCAACATCCCCTCTAAGTTTTGACAATCAAATATATCTCCAATCCTTTCCAAATGTCCCCTGGAGGTTACAGTCATCCTTGTCAAGAACCTCTGGCCTACAGAATAGTATTCACATCTCAGTGGTGACAGTAAGATAAAGTAGGTAATTATTTATTGGTGAGATTTAGCTGGGAGTCCAAGCTCGTACTGTTAATTCTTCTCTTCAACAAAGTTACTAGTAAATAATTCAGAAGACACATATGGGGCATAATAATTTGACCAGATAATCTGATTTAACCAAACTGGTACCTCCTAGTAGCTTGATTTGGTAGAAGCGCATGGTTTTGAAAAGGTTGAGTCCTACTGTTTATGAGTTATCAATACTTCAAAGATAAGAAAGGGAGGCATTTGAATAAGTTCACACATGGAGGGGCTCCTCCCCAGGCTCAGCTCTGCCTCTGAGAGTGCTGTGTTCTCACAGAGCCCAAACACAGCTAGGAATAACCAAAGCTTATTTGTACGACTTTCAGTAGGCAAGAAATTTCAAAAACTAACCTGGTGGCTTACCAGCAGAAAAAGGCTCAAATTTAATTAGCCTAAAGTTCTGGGGAGAAAGGTTTTAATTGCAATAAATAATATTGTGAATTTGGAATGAGGGAGAAGTATAATGCTTTATTATTGGTGGTCAAGGAGTGTCCTGGCCAAGATACAGAAAGAGGCTTCTGGATTAGATTAGGAGGAAGAGTAGTTTATGTTATAATAGAAAAAGCACCCCAAGAATCTTCTTTCTTTCTTTGATTAAAATCACTGTTAAGGTGAAATATTAAGGTGAGAATTCAGAAAAGCATCTGGTTATCCTAAGGTGTATATAAAGCATGAAAATTTAAGGCATATTTGAAAAAAAATTAAAAAGTTAAATAAACAATGAGAATGTTCCCTTAATAGCATAGAACTTAAATATTAGCATGTGGTTGTGTGGCTATTAAAGGGGGGTAAAACAAGGGTTTCTTGTAATCATGCACATATTTAGAAGTCCTCAGTTACCCTCCATAGTGGTATCCTGTGAACTTGTGAAGGTTATGGAAAAATCCTTTGCACATAAATTTTTAGAAGATGAAAAGTCTTTAATGATTGGATACACGAGAATAGGTGTGTTTAGAAAAGTACAATATACAGAATAAATTATTTCATAATTTGCAGTAAATCCATATAAAATATTTATTCATACAGCGACAAGTAAGATTTAAGATTTGAGTTTTTAAAGGAATAGCAAAAAGCATTTTAACAAAGAAATTGTGTGTGTGTGTGTGTGTGTGTGTGTGTGTGTGTGTGTGTTTTCTCTTAGAATTGGGTATTTTTTAGTTCCAGAGGGCATTTGTTATAAGCATTCAAAAAATTCACTGAAGTCATGCTCAGATTTTTACCTCTTATCCTCTTACCCCATCCTCAGGGACCCTTTTGGAAAAGGTTGTAAATCCTTCTCTGCTAAATTCCTATAAAACATGCTGAGTATCTCTGTCATTACTAGAAACACTGTGGCCCTAGTCCTATAAGAAGAGAAATTTTTTCTTCATTAATTTGTAGTGGTGATTATAAGTAAAATGAACAAACCATTTAATTACTCAAGTCACCACTCAGAGTTCAATGTGTATGTTTTCTAAAGATAAATTTTAAAATCCAAGTAGATAAATGCTATATTATTTTGTGTCCACTCACATTTTTAAAGGATTGCATTTTGGTTATCATCTTAAAATAGCAATTCTAGATATTTTATTTACCAACTGGAGATAAATATTTAAAGAAAATTTTAAGTCTTCTAGAGATAGTTATTCATAGATAGCTATAAGCCCTTTTTAAAATCATAAATAAAGACTATCTTTTTATTCATTTCTTTCTTGCAACTTGAAATTCCTTTTTTTTAACTAGTGGAAAAGATTAGGTTTTGTTTCTTTTAGTTTAAATATGAATCAATTCATATTTCACTTCACTTATTAAGAATGAACACATAAAGATTTGAGAAGTTGTAAGAGTACAAGATTCATTTTAGAAAATGTGCTTGCTACTAGCAAAAGAATCAAAAGATATGTAGACTACTCCAGCTGGGCATGAAAGAACAGCTGGCAATACCCATGGAGCTATTTTTAATAAAGGAGAAACAAGTTTCCTGCTCTCTTTCAGGGTTCAGTCACCAGCTCCTTGGAGAATAACTGCTTTGTTGAGCCTTGAAAATAAAAAGTCAGAGATAAGGGTGAATAGAGTTGGAAATGATGAACTAAGATTCAGGCACTGGGGTGCCTAGGTGGCTCAGTGGTTAGGCATCCAACTTCAGGTCAGGTCATGATCTTGTCATCTGTGAGTTCTAACCCTGCGTTGGGCTCTGTGCTAACAGCTCAGAACCTGGAGCCTGCTTCAAATTCTGTGTCTCCTCTGGCTCTCTCTGGCCCTCCCCGCTAGTGTTCTGTCTCTCTGTCTCTGTCTCTGTCTCTGTCTCTCTCTCTCTCTTTCTCTCAAAAATAAACTTAAAAAAAATTTTTTAAAAGAATTTGTTAAAAAAGAAAAAGATCCAGACACTATATCTGCAGGTACTATTCCTCAAGCTACCCCCGAAATGGATTTAAAATACCAAAGGGGCACCTGGGTGGCTCAGTTAGTTAAGTATCCGACTTCACCCTGCTTCAGATTCTGTGTCTCCCTCTCTCTCTGCCCCTCCCTCACTTGTGCTCTGTCTCTCTCTTTCAAAAATAAACATTAAAATTTTTTTTTAAATAATAAATTACCAAAAATATTTTGCCAATTGCAAATCAAAATATTAGTATTATGCTTTTTACAATTTATCATCAAGAAATCCTCATGAATATTCATAAAGATTTAGCCACACAAGTGTCCATAGCTGTTAATATCAATAATAATAAAGCCAAGAAGGGAACAACCTAAAAGTTTAACAATAGGGGAGAAAGTTAAATTATTGAGATATTATTACACTGATTATTGGAATGCAGTAGAGCCATTAAAATGACATTGTAGAAGAATATTTAATGTATGTGAAAATATTCACCACATATTAAATAGCACAAAAAGAAAAGTTAAGAAATAATGCATACATCATGATTTATGTGTGCTATGGGCTGTTATATAACTGGGAGGGCACATAGTAAAATGTTCACTGGTTACCTCTATCATTGCCATTATGGATTAGGGACCACATTATTATGTTCTTTCTTTTTTTCTTTAATTTTTTCCTTTTTCTTTTTCTTTTTTCTTTTTTTTTTTTTGTGGCCTGGTTTAAAGATTAGTTTACAGTTCTTTCATTTTCTTTTTTTTTTTTTTTAACTCATGGATTAAAGCAAATATATTGAATATCTTCTCTGGGCTAGATACT
This sequence comes from Lynx canadensis, assembly GCF_007474595.2. Taxonomy (NCBI): domain Eukaryota; kingdom Metazoa; phylum Chordata; class Mammalia; order Carnivora; family Felidae; genus Lynx; species Lynx canadensis. Next base: position 182,997,976 of record NC_044310.1, on the reverse strand, counting down.
GCCCTAGAGTCAGGCACCATGGTAGATAATGTGTGTTTGCCTAGGTGTATCTTATTTAAAAATCATACTTTAAAGTCAGTGGATGTCAAATATCCTTCGATTTTTAAAAGAAATATAATTTTGCACCATACACAAAAGATGAACTCAAAATGGATGAAAGACCTAAATGTGAGACAGGAAACCATCAAAACCCAAGAGGAGAAAGCAGGCAACAACCTCTTTGACTCAACACATCTCCCAAGGCAAGGGAATTAAAAGCAACTATTGGGGCCTCATCAAGATAAAACTTCTGCACTGCAAAGGAAACAATCAACAAAACTAAAAGGCAACCAACAGAATGGGAAAAGATATTTGCAAATGACATATCGGATAAAGGGCTAGTATCCAAAATCTATAAAGAACTCACCAAACTCAACACCTGAAAAACAAATAATCCAGTGAAGAAATGGGCAGAAGACACGAATAGACACTTTTCCAAAGAAGACATCCAGATGGCCAACAGACACATGAAAAGATGGTCAACGACACTCCTCGTCAGGGAAATACAAATCACAACCACACTGAGATACCAACTTACGCTGGTCAGAGTGGCTAAAATGAACAACTCAGGAAACAACAGATGTTGGTGAGTATGTGGAGAAATGGGAACCCCCTTGCGCTGTTATTGGAAATGTAAACTATTATAGCCGCTCTGGAAAACAGTGTGGAGGTTCCTCAAAAAATCAAAAATAGAACTACCCAATGACCCAGCAATAGCACTACTAGAAATTTACCTAAGGGATATAGGAATGCTGATGCAAAGGGGCACATGTACCCAAATGTTTATAGCAATGCTTTCAACAATAGTCAAATTATGGAAAGAGCCTAAATGTCCATCAACTGATGAATGGATAAAGAAGATGTGGTTTATGTATACAATGGAATACTATTCAGCAATGAGAAAGAATGAAATCACGCCATTTACAGCAACGTGGATGGAACTGGAAGGTATTATGCTGAGTGAAATAAGTCAGTCAGAGAAAGAAAGATATCATATGTTTTCACCCATAAGTGGATCTTGAGAAACTTAACAGAAGTCCACAGGGGAAGAAAAGGGGGAAAATAGTTACAAACAGAGAAGGAGGGAAGCAAACCACAAGAGACTCTTCAATACAGAGAACAAACTGAGGGTGGATGGGGGGTGGGGGAGAGGGGAAAATAGGTGATGGACATTGAGGAGGGCACTTGTTGGGATGAGTACTGGAGCACTGGGTGTTGTATGTAAGCCAATTTGACAATAAACTATATTAAAATAAATAAAAATTTAAAAATATAATTTTAAAAGTCAATGGGAAGAAAAGTCATCAAAGTTTGTTTTAAAGGAAAATTAAGCTTCTCAGAGTGACCAGCAGTGTTTAGAAGAGTGAGTTTCCGGGGCGCCTGAGTGGCTCAGTCGGTTAAGCGTCCAACTTCAGCTCAGGTCATGATCTCACAGTTCGTGAGTTCAAGCCCCACATTGGGCTCTGTGCTGACAGCTCAGAGCCTGGAGCCTGCTTCACATTCTGTGTCTCCCTCTCTCTCTGCCCCTTCTCTGCTCATGCTCTGTCCTCTCTGTCGCAAAAATAAATAAACATTAAAAAGAAAAAAAAGAAGAGTGACTTTCCAAGCCTGTTGTTAGAGGAGGAAGACAAGGACCTGAAGTTCCAGTTCTACTTCCTCCTACTGATGATGCTTTTAGACTGCTTGCCAGGGAAAACCGACTCGGGTGGGGATCAACACAGCGCTGCAGGCGGGCGGTAGCTCAGAGTGATGGAGGAGGGCCTTAAAGTCTCTGTTAGTGGTTCCATCCTGTTAAAAATAAAATGCCTTCGGGGCGCCTGGGTGGCGCAGTCGGTTAAGCGTCCGACTTCAGCCAGGTCACGATCTCGCGGTCCGTGAGTTCGAGCCCCGCGTCAGGCTCTGGGCTGATGGCTCGGAGCCTGGAGCCTGTTTCCGATTCTGTGTCTCCCTCTCTCTCTGCCCCTCCCCCGTTCATGCTCTGTCTCTCTCTGTCCCAAAAATAAATAAACGTTGAAAAAAAAAAAATTAAAAAAAAAAAATAAAATGCCTTCAAAGTAGTTTAGATTGCAGTAACCTGACCTCATTATGATAGCAGAAAAAGAACAAACAACTTCTTTACTGAAACTGAGGAAGGAAAGTAAAATGAAGACAGAATTATCAGCATTTAAAAAGGAAAAAAAAAGAAGCGCTCCTGTCTCTTCCGCTAAGAGATTAGTGTGCAAGCAACATAAGACAAATTTGTACAGCCCACTGACAAGGTGGCTCAGCCTTCCTACTGCCTACATGGAAAAGCAGGAAAGAAAAAGAAAAACCCAAGTTATGGTTCAAGCTGTGTGACTATTTATGAAATTATCAGAACCTTTGACAATTCTTTTGGCATTTTAATAAGATTCACCATTAATATTTAATTTTAATAACTTTGAGGTAGTCTTTCTAATCCAACATTCTCCCTGAGCACAAACTTGGAAACTTTCTTCAAAAGCTGTTTCAGCAAATAAATGCTGAAATTAAGCTATATTTAATTTTTTTTAATTAGACGTAAAACTCCCTTTTTATACCTCCTTTATGGCATAGCTAGGAATTTGTATAAACTATTTATGGATTGATGGCTTAATTTAATATTTTAGAACCAGGTGAAATCACAGACTGTGCTTTGGTATGTTTGGGCATTTCTCAAGATCATGTCACTTTTCAGGCATATACTTAAAAATTGATCATAAATAAACGCAAAGCACCCTCCTGAGGAAAACATTCATAATGGGCCTGACTTTAAAACTGGAATATGCAACTGGAAGCTGCAGGAGTTGGTATGCAATTTAGCACTTCCAGTGTTTATTAACCATTCAGGCAATTTCAGAATAACTTGGTAGTTAAGAGAAATTTGGGGGGAAAAAACATCTTTCTACTGTGATAACATACAGAGAAGTCTCCCAAGAGTTTTTATGCAATTATGTTCATTGCCATTTTTGTTAGTTGATAAGTAAAATTCCAAGAGATACAGTGGGTGAACAAAAAAGAAAAATACGCTGTAAGTTGTGATTTGTTTCTTTTAAGATGTTTTCATGATTTTTATCTTTTGATCACCTATCTCTACTGTTAAACACTGAAATCACATTAATATTACAATTTCTTTTATTTTTGGCACTAGACTTTATAAATGGATCATTGTTATCTAAATTTCAGCAATCTAATTTATGAGCTTGGACCTGAACTTGGAAACTGAAATTGGAACTGAAATTTATGAATTTGTGAACTTCTAACTAGAAGTGAAGTTAGTGCTTTTATTTTCAAATGTGTTCCTAATTAATCCACACTCTAAGTTAAAGAATTCATGGTATCATGTGTGTCCTCAAGGGGAAAAATACAGGGTCCAAATTTGACAACTGCACTCTCGTACAACAAATGAAGGTGGCTTAGTTTCAAATGTGTCGAGCTAAAAGCATCAGTTCGTACCCATTTTTTAAATGGAGCTCTGAATTTTTTCAGGTCCCTTTCATCTGCATACTGACATGTTTGATGTTCAACATTTTATCTTATTTTTCAATTTTTTAAATTGAAGTATAGTTAGTGTACAATATTGTATTAGTTTCAAGTACACAACATAGTAATTCAACATTTATATACATTACAAAATGATCGCCATGATAAGTCTAGTTACCATCTGTCACCATACAAAGTAATTACAATATTAAAACAGGGCTGCATCCAAATTACAGTTTTCCATACTTTTCAGAGAATGCATATAAAGTACCTTTTAAATGTGACTCTTTTGGGGGCTCCTGGGTGGCTCGGTTAAACGTCCAACTTCAGCTCAGGTCATGATCTCACGGTTCATGAGTTCGAGCCCCACATCAGGCACTCAGCAGTCAGCGCACAGAGCCCACTTTGGATCCTCTGTCTCCCTCTTTCTGCCCCTCCCCTGCTCTCTCTCTCTCTCTCTCAAAATAAAATAAACATTAAAAATATATAGAAAAAATAAATGTGACTCTTTTTGAATAAAGCCTTGTTAAAATCAGAGTAAAGTCATTCTGATCAATAGTCAAGAGCAACAAGGAAAAGAACTTTACAAGAGTATAGATTTCTTTTAAGTTGCTGTTATGAGTGACATAAAGTTACATACCTTTTTAAGGTTTTCTTCATTTAGTAGGGATGAGGTAGTAGGATAAGTGCATGGGTAATGCAAAAGCCCAATTTTGGTCAATAATTTCATATGTCTTCTTAAATTTTTTATTGAAGGCATTAGCAAGCAGTGAGAGTGGTCACTCTGAGAATTGGGGGAACCTTTGTGATCTACTTTACCACATTAAATACTCTCGCACCTTCTGTTCAAAGAGCTAATTAACAGCTAAAAAGAAAAGATAACAGATGGGAAAGGAAGCATGGACATTCCCAACTTGGTAAAAGAGTCTCTGAATTCCATGAGTGAAATCGCTCCATTTGCATCCTATTTGGTGGCCCAAATTCGTACATTATAATGTAGGGTTTTTTTAAGTTTATTTATTTATTTTGAGAGAGAGAGGGAGGGAGGGTCAGAGAGAGAGGGAGAATCCCAAGCAGGCTCCGCATTGTCAGTGCAGAGCCTGATGTAGGGCTTGACCTCACGAAACATGAGACCATGACCTAAGCTGAAATCAAGAGCTGGACACTCAACCAACTGAGCCACCCAGGTCCCCTTTAATGTGTCTTAAATTTTTTTTAATGTTTATTTTTGAGAGAGAGAGAGAAAGAGAGAGAGAACGGGGGAGGGGCAGAGAGATAGGGAGACACAGACTCCAAGACAGGCTCCAGGCTCTGAGCTGTCAGCACAGAGCCCAATGCAGGACTCAAACTCACAAGCTGTGAGATCATGACCTGAGCCAAAGTTGGATGCTCAACCAACTGAACCACCCAGGCGCCCCATTAAATGATGGACACCATTTGCTGAAGATGCTTCATTCTTGCCATTGGTTGAACATAACTAACTTTTAGAATTGTTGGTTTTGTGAGCCTTAATGGGAGATAAAATAGTTTAGGAGCTGAATTCAGAACTCATTAAAATTCATGAATTATCCATGGACTGTCTGGGTTTGTGACAGCAGATTATATTTTATATTGCGGTGGTGAGTAGGAAACAAGGTGCACATTTTCCCCAAGAGACTGGTAGTTATTTACATATATGTCCTGGGGGCTGGCAAGGGTTTTGGGTTTCAGTTTGAATTTGGTGATGGAGCAGGAAGCCTTGGAGTGGGAGGATGAGGTTGGAAGGAACAGGAGTTAATTAGATCCTACAGACAGTGACCTTCCTTCTCTCCCCAGAATACTGGTGGCCCGGGGGGAAATGGGGGCCATATTTTGTGGTCACTAATTGCCAAAGGACAAGATAGCAGGAGTCAGACTCGGGTGGGTGGATGGCCTAGCATCCCACAGAAAGAGAGTCTAGGAGGGTTATATTTGCCAAAATGACACCCTGCAAGCTGGCTCCCAACAAGCCCTTCACTTAAGGAGAGGCTAAGTATCCATGATAGTTTTCTTCATTTAGTACGGACGAGGTAGTAATAGGAGTAGGTAGGAGAGGCTAAGTATCCAGGATAGGGTGTGAGACTAAGGTGGGTCCACAGTAGAAAAACCCATAGAAGAAACCATTTTTTAAACTGACACAAATAAATCAAGCTTTGGAGCATCATAGTTTCATTATACTAACGAGAAAAGAACTCTGTTATGATTTTTATGTATGTTTTATCTTATATAAATCTACAGCCATATTTTCTTAATTTTTATACCACCAAGATAACTATGGCATAAATTCATTTTACATAAATGAAAAGACGGTTTTATGAAATGAAACTGAGCTTTGAGAGAAACACTTCTTTGAATTATCTTATTTAGCTTAACGTGAAATGAGCGTGCTCTTGCTTTTAGTCATAGATGCTCTATGCATTCTTTTGCATTTAATTTTCTTCTGCAGTGAGATTTATTTCTGAAGAGAGGTGAGGTGGAGGAGGGAACCATGGTGAGGTTCTGTGCAGTTCTGCTGAGGAGTCTAAGCAGGGAAGGAGGCCAGGAAGAGAAAAGGTGGTGCACTGTGAGTCCCCCTACCACTCCCCCGAAGTGTGCCAAATGAGCTTAGTACACTAAGGTAGACCTCCTCTCTTAGAATGGGAGCAAGAAGAAGGGCTGTGTTGGTCTCTGGCAACTCTTGTTGGTTCCTAGGAGGAAAATGGGCAAGTGTAGGCCATAAGGCCTTCAGCCCATGTGAAAAGTGCTTGGCCATTACCACGATTCTCTGGATACAGTAGACACTTGAAGCGGGGAAAGGAGCACGTGATTCCTCAGTCTCAAAGCCTGAAAAGAGTTCATTGGAAATCCACTAGAATTGATTTTCTGATCCTGGAACAACATAGCTCTGTCTGCCCACAGGTTCCTTTAGAAAGAGAGGAAGGCACCTTCTCATATTCTCTCAGGGTTCGCCTGAATAGTCTGTTGTGGAACAGCATTGAGGGGAGGAGAATGTTACAGGCATTTCCAAAGGGTATTAATACTTTTGAGGTCTTGCATTAAGATTGGAGCTGATGAGTGGTGTCAAAGTCTACTTCTTAATAAACTTAAAACAAGACTCTCATAAAAAAGGAGGAGGAATATGTGTTAAAGATTTTTTAAATCTCATTAAGTAAAGATGCTAAAGTTTATTCAAGGATCATTTGAAGAACAAAGCATTTATAGGCAGTTTAATAAAATAATATTAGAATAAGATTACTAGGTTAGATACAAAACTGGTTAATGTCATAAAGGGCAATAAGTTATAACCTCTGGAGTTACCTTTTCTACCACACAGAGATAATGTATATTTCTGCTGGAAACTGATCTATGAGTTAACATGTGACTTCATAAAGACTGGGCTCTTAACTAACATTATACTAAAAAATTAATCGTTGTGTTGGCTTGTTAAAACAGTGCCTCAGTATGATTTTAAAAGGACATGGAATTAGCCTCTTTGCCTTGTTTATAAGTTTTGGATCATTTTTCTTAACAATAGGGGATCTATCAAGTACCTCTTGATATTTACCCATCTTACTCTTTTGCCTAAACTCCTGTTACTAACATATGACAACATCCATGTTTGATTAACACAGACCTTTTGCTTTTGTCTTCTCTCTCTTACCCACCCCCCCCAACACACCATCATCGCTACAGCACACACGTGTGATACAGGGATCCAAAAAGGAAAAGAGAACAAAAGAGAATCAGTTGATTTCTTCCACTGATAGAATATACCAGTGTGTTGCACACATTGCTAATATAGAAGGGTGAACTTAACTTTTGAATTACTTTACAAAACTCAGGAGGTGAACAGGTGTGGTCTAGATTTTCCTTTATCATGAATACCAAGGGAAGAGCCAAAGTTATTGTTGTACAGAAGTTTCCTTGCAACAACTATTGCTAGATCCAAGAGGACTTTCAGGACTTACAACCACAGCCCTTCTAGATATATTAAGGGTGCTCCCAAGGCAGCCACAACCAAGGCATTGAGTTTGTATCTGAGGTTAATGTTTCTGAAATTGGCTGGTGCCTGCAGCTTCTTTGTGTTCCCTCAGAGGTTTTCATAGAGACCATTTTCAGTTCTCTTTTCTGTCTCCAAGACATAAACATTCCTTCCTTCTTTTGCTCACACACACACAAAGAATCAAACCAAATTCAGTTATAGGAAACTATGGCGCCAAAGAGAATGATTTCCTTATTAAGCTGAATTAGGTCTTCTGATTCTGTTTAACCCAGATATAGTAATTATATATTTTTTATTCTGCTGGGGAAAAATTGAATGTAAGAGTTCTGAGATTTAGGTAAACAATTTAAAAACAAAGCTGCCATGGAACTTCAAAATAATACTGGAGCACTTTGATGATTTTTTTTTTTACCTTTGGGATGGCTTCTGCCATGATTCTTTGCAACTCCTTCAGTTAGTTAAACCCTTGTCCCATCCGTTATCAGTTTTGGCTCCTTCTAGCCTTGGATCAGTCCTTGTTGTTTCAGTAACCAGGATGCCTTATCCCTAAAGATACTGACTTTTTTTTTTTTTTTTATGAGTTAATCTCAATACTCTTCTTCATCTGGAATGCCTATGGCAAGATTAAAAGAATCATACTGTTTTGCTACTTCGAAAACATACTAATTGGCTTTTTCTGGACTGATTTAGATATTTACAACCAGAAAATGTGTTTGGAATTCTTTCTCTTTTATCTCATCTTCTTCATACTATTGGTCCATCCATCATATCAAAATTTCATTTGCTACTAATTTTCTTTAGTTCCTTATGACAGAAGAACAGAGGGTCACCTCATGATGAATTATACCACCACCTGGTAACAGTAAACTGTGACTATGGTATAGAAAGATACACTTATCCTGGAGCATTTTTCATTTACAAAACCATATTCTGTGAAAGGTCAAATTTGTTTCTTTGTTTTGCTGATCAGTTCATTGGTTTTATAAATGTAGCAATGAATGTTATTTAACTTGTTTCTATAAAGGCAAAAATCCACCCAAAATTTCAGATACCAGTATCATTTTTGATGGTTCTGCAGTTTCCAAACAGGCAAGGAAATGTGTTATCACCCTGTAATTAATTCCACAAATGCTTTCACTCACTTATCAGATTTAAATTAAATTCAGCAAACATTTGTTTAATGCCTAACATGGTATTGATGGCCCCTGCCCCTAAGGAATTTGCAATTTAATGGCCACAAAGGAATGCACTCAACCAACATTGATACTGGCCAGACTGGTACTATTTCTTTAACATGAAGATATATTGTTATGGTCATGAAAACATTAACTCCTTAAATTTTGACCAGATACCATGCAGAGGATAGCTGAAGGGACTTTGGAAATCATCACACTGAACCATCTTACTTGTGAATAAAAAATTATCTTTTTATTTATTAGAGTAATATATGTTTGTTGTAGAAATTTTAGAATATGTAGAAAAGTGGAAACAAGAAATCAAAATACCCAAAGTTCCGTCACCCCACAACAATCATTACTAACCTTTTGGTACATAGTTGACCCTTGAACTATGTGAGGATTAGGGACACCAACCCTCTGCACAGTTGAAAATCTGAGTATAACTTTTTTTTTTAAGTTTTAATTTTAACTCCAGTTAGTTAACATAGAGTGTTATATTAGTTTCAAGTGTAAAATATAGTAATTCAACATATATTACCTGATGCTCATCACAAGTGCATTGCTTAATCCCCATCACCTATTTCACCCATCCCCCCACCCACCTCCCCTCTGGTAACCATCAGTTTGTTCTCTATAGCTGAGAGTCTGTTTCTTCATTTGTGTCATTCTCTCTTTTTTTTTCCCTTTGCTCGTTGTTTTGTGAAAATCTGAGTATAACTTTTGACTCCCCCAAAACTTGACTACCACTGTTGATCAGAAGACTTACCAGTAACATAGTCAATCAATACATATTTTGTGTGTTATATGAAATAGATACTGTATTCTTACAATAAAGTAAGAGAAAAGAAAAGGTTATGAAGAGAGTCATAAGGAAAACATATTTACAATATTGTAAAAGATCCGCTCATAAGTGGACCCATGTGGCTCAAACCCATGTTGTTCAAGGATCACTTGTATTTCATTTGTCTCTTCACATTTTACTTTTACATATGAGATAACATTAAATATACAACTTTGTACATTGATTTCTTTTTTGTAAAATAACTATGATATAAACCTTTCTCAATACTATTAAAAATTCAGTAAACATGTTTTAATCTAAATAATATTCAATTATTGGATAAACCATAACTTTGACATTCTTCAACTATTTAGGTTGCTTACACTATTCACTATTGAATGGCTTTGGGCTTAAAACTTTCTCAGAATAAAATCTCTGAAGTAGATTTATGGGTCAACATATGTGAACATTTTTAAGGCTCTTGCAAGATGACTTTGAACACCATACCTTTTACATCTTGCATTTGACTTTATCTTCACAGTGGGTTTCATTAGCCTTCCTTACACATACTCCAGACTCTTCGGCCTTTTAATTGGCAAGGAAATCACCAGGAACTGAATACACACTGGAGGGAGGAGATAAGCAGAGTTATCAAAATCGGCTCCAAAGAAAAAATGGAAACTTAATCTAGCTAAGCTTACAGTAGCACCCTCCTTAATTCGTGTTATCTCCTTTTAAAGTTGCATAGACCTTGGCTTACACAAGTGTAGAAGGTTAATGGTTCCTCACTTGTGGAATTGGGGGAGGCAGAAATTAGATTAGATTCATACATTTCTAGAAACCACTGACTTTCTGATAATTGTTGCAAATAATAATTTCAAGCAACACAGCTCTTTCTAATAGCTGTGAAGGGGTGTGAGCAGAATCATGAGAAATAGATAGTCACAGCCGTTACTGATGTGCCATCATGGGGAGCTAGTTTATTTGGGGCTAGGCCCAAAGACCTGGGGTTCACTGAGGTCCATTGTGGCCTGAAATATCATATTTATTCTGAGGCTTAAAGACCTATGGTATCCCTGAGCTCTGTCCTGGGCCCCTGGGATCCTCTGAATAGAGTGTATTGACATAGGCTGGGTGGTCTGGAACTTCTGCAAACCCAACCCCCATTCTGGACTGAGCCAGAGCCAGTCCCACCACAGTTAACTCAGGAGTAGCCCTGAGGTTGCCCAAAAAGCACTTCATTCTCAAGCACAGACGAGTGGAATGTGAAATAGAATTTCTGACAGAGGTGCCAACTTTCCTGGGCTCTTGGCCTGCTTCCAACCCTTCACAGACTCGAAGACTCATAATGTCCTCTCAGCCCTCACTGCTGAAAGATAAATAGATCCATTTTTAAGCTTTTCCTCAGAGCACCTCCTTTACATGGTCCCCATGGATATTTCCTTTTTTTTTTTTTAAGTTTGTTTGTTTGTTTGTTTGTTTGTTTTGAGTGAGAGAGAGCGAGCAGGAGAGGGGCAGAGAGAGAAGAAAGGGAGAATCTCAAGCAGGCTTTGTGCTGTGTGTGCAGAAGAATCCAGTGTGGAGCTCAAACCCATGAACCACGAGACCATGACCTGAGCCAAAATCAAGAATTGACACTTAACCAAGTGAGCCACCCAGGCGCCACCCTCCACGGATATTTTCTGATTGGTTTTCTAGCTCCTCCTATCCCTCCTAACTTTTGGAAACTAGTTGTGTAGTCAGAATCTAACCAGAACCAACAAGAGAAAGGGTTACCCCACAGACCCCCTGGCCACACATTTCTGTTTTTACAGTCTGAGCCATATTTGCCTCGCATATTTCTGCTTTCTTAAAAAGCACATTTAAAAACTGGTTTAGATCAGCTTGAGGTCTCTTGGGATCCCTGAAGTTTTCCCTGCCATGCTTTCAAATAGCCAGTGATAACCTAAACTATTTATAAAGCATGGGTTTCCAGCTCAAGTGTAATATTTATGTGTGTCCTCACAATTTTGAATGATAAGATTACTGTTTTGTTAACCCAGCGGCCAGTTGGCTTACCATTAAGTTCATATTTATTCTTGGTTTTGTTATCATAGATTCACTTTGTAGAGAAAGAGGCTTAAACTTGGCCTTCTATTACCTTTGCTGCTTTTAAATCCAAGACATGAAGCTGCTTTTTAAGTGAGCCTTCCAATCCTGTGCAAACACCATCCAGATTCAAAAAAATGTCCTATAAGTTGCTATAATGTTAAATACAGTAATCTTCTTGGGGCCCACAAAATCATAGAGCATCCTACTTGCTTTCCACTTGAAACAGGGAGTTTTTCTTTACAGATTAGACAGTTGAAAAGTTTGCTTGCTCTCACTCCTTGGTTCTTTCTCTCAATTCCCACCTTAGACACCTGTCTTTACTTGTCAGTGGGAATTAGAAGTAGCTTTAATCTCAAACCTTCTGTTTTTTGTTTGTTTGGTTTTTTGTTTTGTTTTGTTTTTAGCCAAGAGAGTCTTAGCAAATGCAAGGTGACTGGAGGAGACTGGGGGAAGAAGTGAGATCAAATAGTGTGAGACTGTACCTACAGGCTTCATAAATGACTAATTGAGAAAAGAAGTATTTCTGGGATTTTGGAGATGACAAGAATAAAATTAAGTAGCCCAGATAAGGCTTTATTAAAGCAGCCATTTTAATATTATTTAAACAGAGAACCAAGTGGATCCTTGGAATGTGTGCAAAATGTTTATTTTTCCAACAGAAGCCTATGGCAATATATTGCGTGTGTATGCTGAATTTATGCAGGTGATTCAGTGGGAAAACTAGCACATAAATGCATAGGTTGTGTAAATGTTGATGACAAGCATGAGGTTATATTAATTGGAAATGGCCTTAAAAGAGAGAAAGTTATAACTAGTTTGCTTTTATATTATACATGTAAGATTGTATTCTAAGATTGATTTATAACTACAAGCTTTATGTGCAGAACTCATTGCTTTTTATGATGCCGCTTCTTTGGTATGCATTCTTAGCTATAACTATGTTTCAAAAGAGCTATTCCATTTCTGATTTTGACAGAGTATGTAGAGGTTGATCTCTGCAGAGCAATGTTATCTTCCAGGAATATTGCAGACCAGGGACTGACTTATAAGTTTGTATAATGAGTCATGGTATGAGCTCTCTGTCTCTCTCTGGCTGCCGTGTCCCTCCCCTGAGACATTTATGCTCAGGAGACAGTATGAGCAGAGCTGTGTACCCGCCTCATCCCTTGGACTTGATATACTTAGGACCAAATTCTAAATTAAAAGAAAGTTAAGTCTATATATGAAGTTAGACACCTCAGAAGACTCACGTACTTGAAAAAAACACACACACACACACAAAACAACCTTTCCTTGTCTCCTCCACTCATCCCTGCTGCTTTTTTTTTTCCTTTGTGAGATATCACGGGAGAGTTTCAGCTTTTAAGTTGATGGGGAAGGCATTGTTGTGTTGGGTAAATAACATGGTAAATCTTGAGTTAGACCAAGATTTAGTCCTGTGATCTATCCTTTACAGGCTGTGTGAACTTGAGAAGGCCATAAGGGATTACTTGAGGATAGATTGAGATGATCCATGTAAGGCCCTTAGTAGAATACTTGGCTCATAGTAAATGCTTTACAACTTTTGGCTGTTGTCCGTGAGAATCTTCATCATCATTTATCACCACGACCACTTTCATGTCCTGGTAATCATTGCCATCACTACCACCACCACCATCATCATCATCATCTCACACTCCTGGGTTTTTTTCTTTTCTACCTCTGTCCATTCCTTAGCTTCCATTGCAGACTCTGTTCCTCTTCCAAACCTTTAAACCCTGGGGTTCCTGAGGCTTATGCCCTATGCTCTTTTCCCTTCTCTCATTACACGCTCTCCCTGGGCAATTTCATCCACAGGGGGCTTTATGTCTTAGCCTTTGCTTATGATGATTCACAGATCCATTGATCTGGCCCAGATCTTTCTTCTAAGCTTCAGACATGATATCCATCTGTCCTCCAGATATCTCCCCTTGAATGTCCCAGCAGCTCTTCAAACCAAAACTCAACATACCTTTCTCTCCCCAGATCTTGCATATTCTCTGTATTTCTTTTTTTTTTTTTTTAATTTTTTTTTTCAACGTTTATTTATTTTTGGGACAGAGAGAGACAGAGCATGAACGGGGGAGGGGCAGAGAGAGAGGGAGACACAGAATCGGAAACAGGCTCCAGGCTCCGAGCCATCAGCCCAGAGCCCGACGCGGGGCTCGAACTCACGGACCGCGAGATCGTGACCTGGCTGAAGTCAGACGCTTAACCGACTGCGCCACCCAGGCGCCCCAATTCTCTGTATTTCTTAAAGAAAGCATCACCAAAGCTAGAAAACTGGGAATCACCCTTGACTCCACCCTTTCCTCTTCCTCTACTGTTCAATCAACGAATGGTGTCCACTACGCCTTCTAAACTATCAGTTTCATGTGGGTAGGGACAGCACCAGAAAAATAATTGTGGAATGAATGAATACAGTAGTGAACGAAACTCCTGAATGCACCTGCTTCCTTCCATTTCTGCGGTTCAGGCCACCATTAGGTCTCACCAGCTTAATAATTCACAATTTAGAAATCCCAGAGGTGAACTATTCTAACTGATGTCCCTGCTTCTAGGATTGTAATCCCCACCCCAACACCACAGCAGCTCATTCTCCACACTGCAGCCAGAGTGATCCCCAAGAATCTTAACCATGATTGTGCCTCTTCTCTGATTGGCACTTCAGTGACCCAGAATAATCACCCTGATTAAATGTCCTGGTTTACAGTTATTGTCCTGGCACTATTTTCATTCTCAAAAGTGTCCTGGATTGGACAATAATGATATAATCACTATGCATCTAATCTGTTTCCTGCTTGTGTTTCCAGCCTCCCATTCTGCTCCTAATCCTTTCCTCACCCCTACCTACTACTCTAGCCTTATTGAACTGAAAGTTTTTCAAATTTGTTGTACTCACTGCTCTCTCAGGCTCTTCCTTCTGCCTGGAAATTCCTCTCTCTGTGCCTGGCTGACTCCTACCATCCAGGTCTCAGGCTAGACCTTCCTTTATAGAGAAGTCTTCTCTGCCCCCCCCCCCCCCCAGGTTATGTCAGGTACCTCTTCATGTTCCCATGGCATCTTGCAGCCTAGCTCTCATCGTTTTCAATACCGTTAATTTCTGTGGGTTCCCCACTAGCGTCCATGCTCATTCAGGTCACCAGCAACATCTGCTCTCTGCAAAGTTGAATCCTGGTGCCTTACCCTGGGTCCGGCACAGAGATAACACTCCACTAATATTTGGTAAATGATAGAAGTAAAATAGCACATGCTATTAGAATGACCAAAGAATGTGTGTGGAAAAATCTTACTCCGTGATAAATCTGGGAACATGCCTACTTTGTGGCTATAAACAGTATATTGTCTTCTTGTCTCTGTTCATCATGTTTGTGGTAATGGTGGAAATGATTCTGTGTTCCTTTGATTAAAAGTTCATTCTAGGACAGGATTTGGCATTGGTACACACTGTCAATTCCAGGAAGTCTTGCAGGTGATAATGTTGCAAAACAAAGCAAAGAACAGCTGTTTTCTAGCCTTTGCAAGCAGTTAAGGCTACTTGTATTTCAACTATGCAAGGCAGATTGGTTTTAAAGTGATTTGCTTTGAAGTTCAAATTAAATTTAGTCTCATTAGTCTAATGTATCCTAGATTAAGTTCCAAACTCTATTCTTATACTAATAAAAACAAACATAAAATACCTTACTTCTTATATCATTATTTATATTGTAGTCTTCACAAACTTAAAACTGTGTGCTCTTAGATGATAAATTTTATGCTGCTATTTGATCTACCAATGAATACAAACATTTTGTGCCATGTGCATTGGCCAGAAAGGAATTTAGGACCTATCTGGGGGGGAGTCTGTGGACATCATTCTATTGAATGAAAAAGAAGGTTAATAGCTTTTTTCCCAAGTAGGAAATAGTTTCTGTGTTTTGATGATTACAAAAACAATACATAGTTATTGCCCAAAAAATCTGGAAAGACGAAAATAAAAATCATCCAAAATCCCACTTTTAGCTTATTGTATAAATAGAGTATGTATTTCTAGGCTTTTTGCCTGCATATATCATCATGTCAATACAGATTTTTTGTAAATGAAATAGTACTATTCCACATACATGGCTTTAAAATGTGATTTTCCACTTAACAAGTTTGTGACTGTTAGGGAGAAAAATGGATATAGTGGATTTTAGGAAGCTGTGCTTTCTGGTATATTGAGTGCTATAATTTCTATCATTAAGACAACTTCTGTCATAAACTCTATTAGTCTTTGAATCGATCAGGGTTCATTTGAAAGAAACAGAAACAATGCTAGCTATTTTAAACAGAGAAGGATTTGACTTTTAAAAATAGGTATTTACAAGACTGTGGGGCTGTCTAGAAGAGGAGAAATGAGCCTGAACTATGAACTTGGACTGCGGTGGCTGCTTCTTCCCCATGATCAGGGTGACAGGGAATTGGAAAGTAGCCACCAGAATGGCTGCTCCCAGACACGTCACCCTAGGCGACATACAGGGGCACACTTGTTAGTGGTACCACTGTTGGCCCTAGAGCCCCCACAGCACCCGCTTGATCCACACTGCTAAAAAGTGGATGTCCTGTATCCCTGTCTGGCTACTCCATCCTCACTAAGCTAGGAGCCTGTACACAGGAAGCTGAAAGACAAAGTCTCCACAACTGTGCCTGTCATCAGAAATGTTCTCAGCTCATTTCTGTCTTCAGTATTTCAGGTTAGTGCATCTAATTGGCAGAACTTACATCATATCTGGAATCCTAGTTCAAGGGAGTCTAGGGACATAGTTTTTAACTGTCTAGCTTACACAGCCCAAGCCCATCAGTTAGGAGGCTGGAGTGGATGTTCTGTACCACCATATTCACCACACATCACTGCTTTGGGTGTTGGATTTTTTTCCTTTTGGATGTATCACTATACGAAGAAGAACTTAAAGGCAACATAAAGAGGAATAATTTGTCTTGAGGGGTGATTATGCCACTCTATTTACTTGCTTACTTGATTTGTTT
Organism: Lynx canadensis; assembly: GCF_007474595.2. NCBI lineage: Eukaryota > Metazoa > Chordata > Mammalia > Carnivora > Felidae > Lynx > Lynx canadensis. The sequence continues at coordinate 182,981,382 of NC_044310.1, read as the reverse complement.
GTTTATTTATTTATTTATTTATTTATTTATTCTTTTAAAAATTTAATTCCAGCATAGTTAACATATAGTGTTATATTAGTTTCAGGTGTACAATAATTCTATACATTACTCAGTATTCATCAAGATAGGTGTACTCTTAATTCTCTTCACCAGTTTCATTCATTCCCCTGCTCCCACCTCCCCTCTGGTTACCATCAGTTTGTTGCCTATAGTTAAGAGTCTGTTTCTTGGTTTGCCTCCCTCTTTTTTTTCCCTTTTGCTCATTTGTTTTGTTTTTTAAATTCCACATATGAGTGAAATCATATGGTATTTGTCTTTCTCTAAGTTATTTCACTTCGCATAATACTCTCTAGATCCATGTTGTTGCAAATCCCAAGATTTCATTCTTGTTTATGACTGAGTAATATTCTATTGTATATATACACCACATCTTCTTTATCCCTTCATCTATCAATGGACACTTGGGCTGTTTCCGTATCTTATCTATTGTAAATAATGTTACAGTGAACACAGTGGTGCACAAACCTTTTAAAATAGTGTTTTTCTGTGCTCGCTTCGGCAGCACATGTACTAAAATAGTGTTTTTCCTATCCTTTGAGTAAATATCCAGTAGTGAAATTACTGGATCATATGGTAATTCTGTTTTTAATTCTTTGAGGAGCCTCCATATTGTTTTCCAGAAAAACACTTCTTTTTTCTTGTGTTTTCAATTTTAGCCATTCTAACAAGTGTGAAGTGGTATCTTATTGGAGCTTTGATTTGCATTTCACTGATGATGAGTGATGTTGAGCATTGTTTCATGTGTTGGCCATCTGAATGTCCTCTTTGATGAAATGCCTGTTCATGTCTTCTGCCTATTTCTCAGTTGGATTATTTGTTTTTTTGGTGTTGAGTTATATAAGTTCTTTACGTATTTTGGAAACTAACCCTTTATAGGATATGTCATTTGCAAATATTTTCTCCCATTCAGTAGGTTGTCTTTTTGTTTTATTGGTTGTTTCCTTTGCTGTGCAGAGGCTTTTTAAAGATTATTTATTTACTTAGAGCGGGGTGGGGGGGAAGGCAGAAAGGGAGAGAGAGAGAAAATCCCACACTGGCAATGGGGAGCCAGATACGGGGCTTGAACTCACAAACCATGAGATCATGACCTGAGCCAAAATCTAGAATCAGACACTTAACCAACTAAGCCACCCAGGTGCCCCAGAAGCCATTTATTTTGATATTGTCCCAACAGTGTATTTTTTGCTTTTGTTTCTCTTATCTCAGGAGACATATTTAGGAAATTGTTTCTACGACTAATGTCAGAGCAATTCCTGCCTGTGCTGTCTTCTAGGATTTTTATGGTTTCAGGTCTCTCATGTAGGTCCTTAATCCATTTTGAGTTTATATTTTGTGTATGGTGTAAGAAAGTGGTCCAGTTTCATTCTTTCTCATGTAGCTGTCCAGTTTTACCAATACTGTTTGTTGGAGACTGTCTTTTTCCCATTGCATATTCTTGCCTCCTTTGTTGGAGATTAATTGACCATAGAATCATGGGTTTCCTTCTCGGATGTCCATTCTGTTCCATTGATCTATGTGTCTGTTTTTGTGTCAGCATCATACCATTTTGATAACTACAACTTCATAGTATATCTTGAAATCTGGGATTGTGATACTTCCAGTTTTGTTCTTTTTCAAGATCGCTTTGGTTATTTGGAGTCTTTCATGGTTCCACACAAAGTTTAGGATTATTTGTTCTAGTTATGTGAAAAATGCTATTGGTTTAATGATAGAGATTGCATGAAATGTGTAGATTGCTTTGGGTGGTATGGACATTTTAACAATATTTGTTCTTCCAGTCCATGAGCACGGAATATCTTTCCATTTGTTTGTGTCATCTTCAATTTCTTTTTTAATTTTTGTTTTGGGGAGAGAGCGAGAAAGCAGGGGAGAGGGGCAGAGGGAGAGAGAAAGAATCTTAAGTAGACTCAATGTTCAGTGCAGAGCCTGACACAGGGCTCCATCCCACACCTGGGATCATGACCTCAGCCAAAATCAAGAGTCAAATGCTCAACCAAGTCACCGAAACACCCCTGTGTTGTCATCAATTTCTTTCATCAGTGTTTTATAGTTTTCATAGTATAGGTCTTTTACCTACTTGGCTAAGTTTATTCCTAGGTGTTATATCCTTTTTGGTACAATTGTAAATGGGATTCTTCTCTTAATTTCTGTTTCTGCTACCTTATTATTAGTGTAAAGAAATGCAGTGGATTTCTGTGTATTGATTTTTATCCTTCAACCTTATTGAATTCATTTATCAGTTCTAGCAGTTTTTTGGTGGAGTCTTTAAGGTTTTCTACATATAGTGTCATGTCATCTGCAAATGCTTAAAGTTTTATTTCTTCCTTACCAGTTTGGATGTCTTTTATTTCTTTTTCTTTCCTGATTGCTGTGGCTAGGACTTCCAGTACTATGTTGAATAAAAGTGGTTGAGTGTGGACATCCTTGCCTTGTTCCTGATCTGAGGGGAAAATCTCTCAGTTTTTCACCATTGAGTATGATATTAACTATAACTTATTTGTGGTCTTTATTATATTGAGGTATATTCCCTCTGAACCTACTTTTTTGAGGGTTTTATCATGAAGAGATGCTGTACTTTTCAAGTGCTTTTTTTGCATCCATTGAAATGATCATATTGGTTTATCCTTTCTCTTGTTGATGTGATGTATCTCATTGATTGATTTGTGAATATTGAAGCACATTTGCACCCCAGGAATAAATCCCACTTGATTGCACTGAATGATTTTTTTAAATGTATTGTTGGATTCAGTTACTAATGTTTTGTTGAGTTTTGCATCTATGTTCATCAGAGATATTGGCTTGTAGTTCTTCTTCTTCTTCTTTTTTTTTTTTTTTTTTTTTGTATTGTCTTTGTCTAGTTTTTGTATCAGGGTAATGCTGGCCCCATAGAATGAATTTGGAAGCTTTTCTTCCTCTTTTGTTCTTTAGGATAATTTGAGAAGAATAGGTATTAACTCTTCTTTAAATGTTTGTTAGAATTCACTTGTTAAACCATCTGGTCCTGGACTTCTGTTTGTTGGGAGTTTTTTGATTACCACTTCATTTTCATTGCTGATAATTGGTCTGTTCAAATTTTCTATTTCTTCCTGATTCAGTTTTTAGAAAGTTCTATGTTTCTAGAAATTTATCCATTTTTTCTAGGTTGTCTAGTTTGTTACCATATAATTTTTCATAATATTCTCTTAGAATTCATTGTATCTGTGGTGTCAGTTATTATTTCTACTCCTTCATTTCTGATTCTCTCTCTCTCTCTCTACCTTTTTTTTGGGGGGGGGCGGTTCTTGTTAAAGGTTTTTTTGTTGACCTTTTCAAAGAACCAGCTCCAGGTTTCATTAATCTGTTCTATAGTGGTTTTGTTTTGTTTTGTTTCTATTTCATTTATTTCTGCTCTAATCTTTATAATTTCCTTCTTTCTACTGGTTTTGGGCTTAGTTTATTCTTCTTTTCCTTACTCCTTTAGGTGTAAAGTTAGGTTGTTTATTTGAGATTTTTCTTGCATCTTGAAGTAGACCTATATTGCTGTAACCTTCCCTCTTAGGACAGCTTTTGCTGCATCCCAAAGGTTTTGGACCATTTTCATTTTCGTTTGCCTCCATGTATTTTTTTATTTCCTCTTTGATTTCATGGTTGACCCATTCATTGTTTAGTAGCATGTTATTTAACTTCCATGTATTTGTGTTCTTTCCAGAAATTTTTTCTTATGGTTGTTTTCTCATTTCATAACTTTGTGGTCAGAAAAGATGCATAATGTGACTTCAATCTTTTTTAATTTGTTGAGACTTGTTTTGTGGCCTAATATGTGATCTGTTCTGGAGAATGTTCTATATGCACTTGAAAAGAATATATATCCTTTTGTTTTAGGATGGGATGTTCTGAATATGTCTGTTAGATCCATCTGCTCCAATGTGTCAAAGCCGCTGTTTCCTTGTTGATTTTCTGTTGGATATTCTATCCATTAATGTAAGTGGGGTGTTAAAGTCCCCTACTGTTATTGTGTTACTATCTATTGCTTCCTTTATGTTTGTTACTAGCTGCTTTATGTATTTGGGTTCTTCCATGTTGGGTGCATAATTATTTATAGTTGTTATATCTTCCTGTTGGATCATTCCCTGTATGATTATGTAGTTTCTTTCTTTGTCTTTTGTTATAGTCTTTGTTTTAAAGTCTATTTTGTTTGATATAAGTATTGCTACCCTGGTTTTCTTTTCACTTCCATTTGCATGATAAATGGCTTTCTATCCCTTCACTTTCAATCTGCATCTGTCTTTAGATCTGAAATGAGTATTTTAAGCAGCATATAGGTGGGTCTTGCTTCTTTATCCACTATGTCACCCTGTGTTGTTTGATTGGAGCATTTAGTCCATCTACATTTAAAGTGGTTATTGATAGGTATGCACTTATTGCCATTTTGTTACTTGTTTTATGGTTGTTTTTGTAATTCTTCTCTGTGCCTTTATTCTCTTGCTTTTTTCTCTCACGGTTTACTGGATTTCTTTAGTGACATACTCAGATTCCTTTCTCTTTATTTTTTTGCATATCTATTACTGGTTTTTGATTTGTGGTTTTTATATATAAAACCTTCTGCATATAGCATTCTATATTAGGTTGATGGTTGCTTAAGTTTGGACGCATTCTTTTTTTTTTTTTTTTTTTTTTTTTAATTTTTTTTTTTCAACGTTTATTTATTTTTGGGACAGAGAGAGACAGAGCATGAACGGGGGAGGGGCAGAGAGAGAGGGAGACACAGAATCGGAAACAGGCTCCAGGCTCTGAGCCATCAGCCCAGAGCCCGACGCGGGGCTCGAACTCACGGAGCGCGAGATCGTGACCTGGCTGAAGTCGGACGCTTAACCGACTGTGCCACCCAGGCGCCCCTTGGACGCATTCTTTATTCCTCTTCCCAACCCCATGTTTTAGGTATATGGCATCATACTTTACATCCTTTTATTTTGTGAATCCCTGGACTTATTTTTATAAATATAGCTAATTTTACTGCTTTTGTGCTTTCCTACTTTTCTTACTTCTATTTATGGTCTTTCCTTTCCATTGAGAAAGTCCCCTTTAACATTTCTTGCAGGACCAGTTTAGTGGTGATGAATTTCTTTAACTTTTGTTTGTCTGGGAAATTCTTTATTTGTCCTTCTATTCTGAATGATAGCCTTGCTGGACAGATTCTTGGTTGTAGGTTTTTTCAGCACTTTGAATATATCATGCCATTCCCTTCTGGCCTACAAAGTTTCGACTGAAAAATCTGCTGATAGCCTAATGGGACTTCCCTTTTATGTAGCTGTTTTCGTTTCTCTTGTTGCTTTTAAAATTCTCTCTTTGTCACTGCTTTTTACTGGTTTTTTTAAAAAAAGTTTTTAATGTTTTTTTATTTTTGAGAGACAGAGTGAGAGCAGGGGAAGGGCAGAGAGAGAGAAAGACACAGAATCACAAGCAGGCTTCAGGCTCTGAGCTGTCAGAACAGAGCCCAACATGGGGCTCGAACTCACAAACTGTGAAATCATAACCTGATGAAATCAGACGCTTAACTGACTGAGCCACCCAGGTGTCCCTTTACGGTTTTATGTGTTTTGCCATGGGCCTTCTTGGGTATATTTTGTTGGGGGAATCCCTGTGCCTCCTGCATCTAGATTTTTGTTTCTTCCCCCAGAATAGGGAAGTTTTCAGCTACTCTTTCTTCAGATAAATTTTCTTCCCCCTTTCCTGTCTTTTCTTCTGGGATCCATATGATGTAAATGCTGTTATGCTTCATTCATGATGTCACTGAATTCCCTAAGTCTGTTTTCATTTTTTTTTAAATTTTTTAACATTTTTATTTATTTTTGAGACAGAGAGCGACAGAGCATGAACGGGGGAGGGTCAGAGAGAGACGGAGACACAGAATCTGAAACAGGCTCCAGGCTCTGAGCGGTCAGCACAGAGCCTGACGCGGGGCTCAAACTCACGGACCGCGAGATCATGACCTGAGCCGAAGTCGGACGCTTAACCGACTGTGCCACCCAGGCGCCCCTGTTTTCATTTTTTATTATTTTTTCTCTCTCCTATTCATCTTGATTGCTTACCATTACTCTGTCCTCCAGGTCACTGATTCATTCTTCTGCTTCCTCTTGTCTGGTTTTTATTTCATCTAATGTATTTTTTATTTCAGTTATTAAGTTTATCTCTGATTCATTCTTTTTTTATGTTTTATTTCTCTTTGTTGAGGGCCTTACTGAGGTCCTCCACTCTTTTCTCAAGTCCAGTGAGAATTTTTAAACTATTATTTTAAATTCTCTATCAGGCATATTACTTATCTCCGTTTCATTTAGCTCTCTTACTCTGATTTGGTCCTGTTCCTTCATTTAGGACATACTCTTCTATCTCCTCATTTTGTCTAGCTCTCTGTTTATGTTTCTACGTGTTTAAAAAAAGTCAGCTACATCTTCTGCTCTTGAAAGTAGTGGCCTTATGAAGAACAGGTCCTATAGTGCCCTGCAGTGCAATGTCCCCTGTTCACCAGAACCTAGTGCCTTGGGGTATCTCCTGGGTATGTTATATGCACCCAACTGTTGTGGTTGGGCCACTTTTGCCTCCTGTCCAGTCATCTCCAATGGCTCTATTTGCCTGTTTGGGGCACGGTTTGGTCTTTGTGTTGTTAGTGGGCCAGTCTGGGGCTGCCTTAGGCTTGAGTTGAGTCAGAACAGGCATTTGTCAGAGATACAATAGCACCAAACTGCAGGGTACTTTCTCTTTTTGGTGCCCTGAGAAGCTACCTTTTGTTGGTGAGTAAGGCAGCCAAACCCGATATCTGCTCCTGTCCCATTGCTGGAGCCATAGTCAGACTGGTGTGGGTGGTTATCCTCCCCTTTCTCCAGGACAGGAGTCACTTTGGGGTGGTGCTGCCTCCTATCAGGAATCCTTGCATGCTGCCAGGCTTGTGGCACCACTTTGGATGGACTCTGGCCTAGGATGTATTCAAGGGGGCAAGTCCACAGAGGAATGCGGGGCAGAGCACTGTTAGAAAGTTAGGTGGAAACTGTTGGTGCAGTGTTGGTCAATGTGTCTAAACTATGGGACAGGGGAGGGAAAACGGTACCTGCCAACTCTTTTGTTCTTGGAAAAGTCTCCTAAGACTCCCTGCCTCTCCAGTGCACACTTTGATCTTCTTCCTATATACCCCAGGCATTTTTCAAACTGCTGTTTCTATGCTGTATCTCTGCTGGGCTGTTTCTTGTACTGTCTCTTTAAGGGCAGAGACTCAGTTTCTATCACTCTCCTGGCTTTCCCAGAACTGAGCACACTGATTTTTAAAGTTCCAGGCATCGGAGGGCACTGGAGTGGCGTGGTCGTTTGAGCATCTGACTCCTGATTTTGACTCAGGTCATGATCTCGCAATTTGTGAGATCAAACCCCACTTCAGTCTCTGTGCTGACAACACAGAGCCTGCTTGGGATGGGATTCTCTGTCTCTCTGCCCCCTCCCTGCTCACATGCACATGCTCGCTCGCTCTCTCTCTCTCTCTCTCTCTCTCTGTCTCAAAATAAAAAAAAAAAAAAATTAAAAACAATAATAAACTTCCAGGTATTAAGCCGTACTGATTGTAAGAACTCACAAAATTAAGCCCCTCCAATTTTCAAAGCCAAATGTTATGGGAATTTGTCTAACCTGTGTGAGTTCCCCATGCCTGGGGTGCTTGGTCTGAGGGTCTGTTTCCCTCCCCTCTCTGTGCCCTAGGTGTCCCTCCTTAGAAAGTCGCATGGGTCTATTTAGCTCCCAACCACATCTCTGACCTTCCTACCCTCTTTGACGTGGCCTCTTGTCTACCTTTAGCTTGGGAGAGAGTGTGTTCTGCCAATCTTTGGGTCGTTTTCTGGGTTTTTTACATTGATGTACATATTCTCTAGTTGTATTCATGGAATGAGGTGAGCTTTGAAATTTCCTATTCTGACATTTTCCCCAGAAGTCCCTGTAACACTTTAATTTATTTAACCCATCTCTACTGCTATCTGTTTTTCTAGTTTTTTCATATAAACAGTGTTTTGCTAAACTGCTCTTCACAGAGTCACTAATAGCCTTGTGTTGCCAAACCCAGTGGTCAATTCTCACAACTCATTTTATTTGACCTATCAGGACTTCTGGCACGGTTACTCACTCTCTTGTTGAAACTTTTTCTTCACTCAGTTTCCAGACCTCCTCGTGTTCCTTCTAGTTCATCTGCTCAGTCTGTCACCCTGCTGGCTCCCCCCCATCTCTCCAACTCTCTCCTTATCTGTCATCTCTGTTTACTTTACTGTCTTTCTCATCTCATCCAGTCTAATGTCTTTAAATACCTGAACTCCACACCCATGTACCCAACAGCTGCTTTGTTAGCATGAACTTTTGGATGCTTTAAGAACATCTCAAACATAACATTTCTGTTATGAAACCAAACTTCTGTTCTTTCCCACTACATATATTCCACCAATGTCTTTTCCATCTTAGTTCATGGAACTGCCATCCTTCCATTTTAATAGGACAAAATCCTGGGGGTCATCTTTAACTTCTCTTTTTCTTTTACATTCCCATTCAGTCATCCCATCAGGAAATCCTGTTGATTCTACCTCCAAAAATATCCACAATCCAACTATTTGTCTCCATCACCACTGCTCTCCACTAGTTTAAGCCACTGTTATTTCTCTCTTGAACTATTGCCCCACTCTCTCTCTGTGCCCTCCCTAGAGTCTAAAAGTTAGAACATGTCATCACTCTGCTCAAAACACTCCAGTGAAATTCCATCTCAGGATGAAAAGTCAAAATTCTTACAACAACCCGGAAGGTTCTTGATGACACTCCCACCCCCACTGCCACTATCTCTCTGATTTCCTTTCCTGTCATTTTCACCCTTGGTCACTCTGCTCCAACATCCTGGATATTCTTAAGCACACTTAACCCTGAGGGACTTGGCAGTTGCTGGCTCCTCTGAGTGGAACTCTCCTCCCCTAGATATCCACAAGGCTGTCTCATCACCCTTAAGACTTTGCTCAGCCAGTACGACGTTCTCTGATCACCCTATTTAAGCTGCAAACTGATCTCCCCTCCAGCTCTCTGAACCCTCCCTCTCTGTTTGATTTATCTCCATAGCACATACCATTTTCTAATTAACTGCGTAACTTTTTTCTATTGTTATCCACCCTACCCCCTGCCCTGGGGAAGTGAATATTTTAATACATTATTAATTTTATTTTTGAATCTTCAGTGTCTAGGCACATTGGTAATCATTCATCAAATATTTGTTGAATAATTTTCTTTATAAATGCATCATTATGCACTTGTCTAATTATTTATTGGGAATTAATTCCTTGGGTTAAAAGTATACACAAATTGCCCAGAAATGTTTTAACAATTTGTTCCCACCATGAATCCCTGAGAATGTCTTTTTCCTGATTCCCTGGTCACACTATCCTTTCTGTTCCTTCAACTCACCATGTCCGTCTCCCCTTGACACATTTAGATTCCCTCCTCCATGACTTCCTCCTCCAGAATACTCTCCTGCCACACCTTTACTTGGTTTAATTCTCCTTATTATTCAGGCCTTACTTTAATTGTCACCTCCTTAGAGAGGACTTCCCTGATCATCAGCTGTCAAGTAACTTCCCAGTCATTCCGTATCACATCACCCTATTTTATTTTCAGTATAGCATATGTCATTACCAGATATTTATTTCTATATTTATTTGTTTGTCTATGTTTCCCCTCTCTAGAATGTAAGCTTCATGAGAACGGGAACTTTATCCGTGTTTTCTAACATTTATCTCCGGTAAATGTGTGTTTGATAGTTGAACACCGGCTATTATAATTTTTCATTATTACCATCTGCGGGGTGAAAAGAGGATTAAACATGAATTATTTTCCTGGATTCATGAGACTGAGCATCTTTCAAGTATGAAAGCCTTTTTTCATTAGCAAATGCTAAGATGATCTAGAAGTTGAAATATTTAGACTATCTGTGTTAGATATGCTACATCTGATTTCTTACTTGTTTCAGATATGCTGCACCAGGTTTCTTATATTGCTAAGTTGTGTGATTTTTTTACATTTCTGAAACCTCTTTTGCATTTATGTCAACGTTGGTATCCATAAAGGAGGATTCCTCCTGCAAAGTTCACTCATGTACTATTGTTTTCTTTTTGTCTCCACAGCTTTTGGAAAGAACCAACAATGGTTTTGAAGAATCAGATTCCGGTGCTACCAAGAGTCCGCTCCACTTAGCTGTAAGTGAGATGCTGTGAGTGGCTTCCACTGTTACAAAAAGAACCTAAGTGTCCTAGAACTAGGCTTCTCTTAAAATGAGAGCATAATAACGCAATAATAACAAATAATGAAAACAGTACATGGGTAAAGGCACAGGCTGCAGAGAGAAAGACTGCCTCAAATTCCAGTCCCAGCTTCACTCACTGGTGACTTCAGACACATTACTGGGCCTCAGTTTCCCCATCTGTAAAATGAAGACAAAGGAAAAGAGATAATATTCATAAAGCCTCTACCACAGTATACTTAATAAATGATTGTTATACATTTTTTAAATCTTTAAAATTATTGCTATCTAGTAGTTAAATTTTAAAACATTGAGGAAATTTGAAAACATTGTGGCTTAAAGATTTGATTATAGCCGACAATGCATACAGCCTACCAAAAAATAAACCAAATACCCCAATTAAAAACGTGTGAGATATTTAAACACAAACATGAGAGCAAGGTAAGCACGTGCATTATTGCAGCTCTGCTCTTTCTGCCTGGGCTCGAAGTCAGGGTCTCAGAGGAGGTATGAGCTCTGATTCTTGTACTGGCTAAGATCTGTGAGCAGGGAGGAAGAGTTATTCTGTCACCCATAAACCTTCCTCTCCACATCCCAACAATTGAAGGGAAATGCAGCAGCCCAGAGTGAGGATCCCCAGATTCTCCATAGGGATGACCGAGCCAGGAAACTCACCCACCATCCTACCATGGTCCTGCCAGCAGTTGGTAATCAACAGCTATTCCTTAGGAGCCTCTCTCCAACCGGCAGCCACACCCAGCAATAGAGGCTCAGCTACAGAAGGTGTCACCACATTGTGAGCCCTCAGTCCATGGCCACAATGATGATGGTTGGAGGCACCTGGAGGCTGAACGCTGAGAAGGTTGGGAAGGAGTTGGGTCTCTGAGTTTAACTGTTATGACATTCACTTAGTACCATCTATGTACAAGCACTTTCTCGATGTCATTCTGATGAAAAATTGAGAGGGAGGTTTTGGAGAGCAAAGGAGAGTGGCTTTGTTGATGGGCATGCATAAGTAATCAGGCAAGGTGAGGGGATGAGACCATCCCATAAGGATTGGGATGAACTGATCACACTGCATGGAGCCCCCACTTCCTTGCTAGTCTCCCCACGTATCCACCAGCACATCTATTGATCCCACTCACCACCCTCTGTCACACCCACCAACACATCCACTGCACACACACACACACACACACACACACACGTTTTGAGTCCTGAAATTAGGCTAAAATATGCATCAATCTTTGTTCTGGAGGTGGACTTAGAGCAGAAAAGTTGGATGGACAGTGGGATATTTGTATGTATAAAACTTTATGCCATGTGGCTCTTAGTATACGTTGCCCTAAAGGTTGCTCCCTAGAATCTCTGCCCAACCACCTGGTGCACCTGGAGAAGTTACCCCAAAGCTGAGGGTTCACAGCAGAATTAGCTGACCCTAGAGAGGACTATCTGAGGTTATCTCAGATAGAATTCTCATGCCCTTTGTAAGTGGGGCTGGTTGCACTGCCACACCTGCCAGTAATCTGAGAAGAGACTTTCTTAGCTCTCCCAAATTCTGCCAGCTGTCATTCTCTTTTTCTCCCCCCAAAGAATTATTGTTGAGTGCTTACAGTGTGCCAGTTGCTCTGCTAAGGTCTGTGAGTTTCTGGGTCCTGTAAAGTCAGGGTGCTGTGTTATCCCTGGAGAGAACGGGGCATCTGGCAGCTCTGTACTTGGAGGGGCCTCGGAAGTACACTCAGAGAGGAGGTCCCAGCCACCAGTCTTCCCTTTAGCAATTCGCCTGGTCATGGTTTTCCCACCTGTAAATTCAAAGGAGTAAGTTAAGGACCCCCACACCCTTTCTAATTTGTAGATTTATTTAATTGTTTGTTGTATGATCTTGGCCAAGAACTGAACTTCCTGTGTCTCAATTTCCTCACCCATAGTACGCGACAATAACAGGGGCGCCTGACTGGCTCATTCGGTTAAGCGTCCGACTTTGGCTCAGGTCATGATCTCATGGTCCGTGAGTTCGAGCCCCGTGTCGGGCTCTGTGCTGACAGCTCGGAACCTGGAGCCTGTTTCAGATTCTGTGTTGCCCTCTCTCTCTGCCTCTTTCCTGCTCTCTCTCTCTCAAAAATAAACATTAAAAAAAATAAAATAAATAAGCGGACAATAGCAGCACCTCTGTTGTAAGGCCATTGTGGGGATGACGTGTGTTAATGCATTACAGTGGTTAGAACAGTGCCTGGAACATATGTGCTTTCAGCTAAGCTTCATCCTCACTAATGCTAACATATCATTATTTCATTTGACATACACTCACTGTGTGTATGCTAAGCACCTGTTCTGGGAGCTGGGGAGGTTGCAATAAACAAAGCCCAGCCTCTGTAGAGTTTCTAGTCTAGGAGAGAAATAGGCAAGTAAATATTTAACATGACACATGGTGTGAAGTGCTACCAATGGGATCAGTGAAACAACACTGAGGCGACAGGCGAGGCTCTACTTTGCATAGCATAGAATCTCACATTTGGACAAGAGACCTTAAGAGCTACCCATGTTGATATCATGTGACAGAAGAGTGTTCTGGGCAGAAGTGCAGAGTCCTTGGGGTAAGAGCATGCTCGGCATGGTCCCAGAACAGCAGGGAGGCGACATGGCTGGAGCAGAGTAGAAAGGGAGTGGCGTAGGCGATGGTGTCCAACATGTCGTGGAGGAGGTGAGTCAGGGGAGGGCCTTGTACTCCCCGGTAAGAACTTCAACTGTTACTCTGAGCAAGTTAGAAAACCATTTGGAGGGATTTGAAGAGACAGATGATATGATACGATTTTTGTTTGAAAAGGATTATTTCAGCTTCTGTGTGGGGTATACATTGTAAGGGAAGAAAAACAGAAGCTAGACAACCATGACGTAATGATGGTGATGATGTCTTTGACCAGGGTGATAGCAGTGGATTAATTCTGAAACTCTGTTATTCTTGCCTGCTAACACCTTTTTAAAAATTATTATATGCTTCAAGAACCCTATAAGTATGCCCATCACCCTCTCCAGGGTCCTCGGTGGCAATTAACTTGATAAAAACCCAAGGCACATTATTTCTTCTGGGGATGCATTCTAGCAATGAAATCACAGCAGATGCCCCCAAACCTTGACTGTCACAAGAAACCTGACCTGCCTTGAGTTACTATTTCCTGGCTGAATGACTCAAGTCTCCAGGGTTATCAACCCAGTGAATTTCATAAACATTTCATCCACTTGAAAAAATTAAATCAAGAAACAAGGCTATGCAAATGAAAGCCTCCAGCTGTCAAGATTTCCAGATGGACCCATTGTTTCGTGGATTCTGTTGAGATGCCAGATTCTTTCTCCTCATTGCCCTCAGTTCCTATCTAAAAAGTTCAAAGAAATTAATCATGTTTAAGACATATTTAAAGTTACCTAATGTATTTTTTAATAAAGACATTTCATCAAACAAATTTAAAATGTTTGATTGCTACCTCTAGTGAAGACTTTAACTGAGTTATCTATTGAAAACCAAATTATTACATGCTTTTTGAACCAACATATTTGTTCTTTTATGTGATTCCTTCCTCATTTAGTTAATTCAGAAATTATTGGTGAAACTGCCTACTAAATACCTGGATTAGGATGGAAATAGAAAGAAAGAGGGCAATTCTCATCATGTACTGCTGACATGAGAAAGGTTTCCTTTCCTGCCTACTTGAGCCTCCTTAAAAGAGTTTAAAGCTTTATTATATACTTTTGTGTGTGTGTACTCCAAGAACCATATACCTACCCAAAGACATAATCATGCATTTAACCATAAAACAGAATTCCATGTTACATGGTAGTTTGTTTCTAGGGTTAAACTCTAGAGTGTGGAAGTAAGTGAAAGTTCTTGTATAATCAAACTCACTTTATTATTCCTTTTAAATTGCCATTTAAGTTTAGTATACATAGTTTTATGTCTTCAGTTCTGTGGAGTAATGTTTTTGCATGCTAAAATTCAAAAGCTGCTAGCTAGACTAGGTGAAGAAATGAAAGGAATTTTATAGGTAAATCTGGCCTTTCAACCATTCCGTAAGAGAATTTGAAATGCCTGATACAGAACAAAGTATGGGCTGGGATTCTGAAGCTTTCCTAATTACCAACAGGGCCACTTCATCTTTTTTTAAAAATATTAAGCCTCTAAATTTAACACAGACTGTTGGATTTATTTTTTGTTGTGAGGATTAAAGAAGAAAGCGTGGGGATAAGTTTAGCACTAACCCAAGCGCCTTGCAGGGTGACTCTACTGTACTGAACAGCATCGATTCCTTCACACTGGCTTCCTTCCTACTACTTTTCTCTTTCCCCTATGTCTTCTCTTTATTAAATCGAAATACGTTAGCCATCATGTTTTGCAGATACGCCTACAATTTATAAGTTGCCAATTCGATTTCCTAGGCTAAGTCATGTTGATGGAAATTAAAATGTTTACTGTCTTTGTCATAATAATAACTGGCACTGAAGGGACCAACATTTGCAAATGACATCTAGGCCCTGCTGTTATCTACAGGGATTCATTTCCCTTTGGTGTGAAGTCAGGATTTCCACGTAAGCTGAATCAGTTGCTACTATTACAGCTTAAAATGAGAAGTGTTATGCAAAATTTGTTTTCAAATAAGTCACAGGTAAGTCTAGAGTAAAATGAGATAGACTGATTTATACCCTGATGTAGATGTTGCTAGTACCACAGATTTAACAGGATAGGTCTTCCCAAGTTGGCTTAAAATCACCCGTGGCCTGAGTCGATAATGGGTGAGTTGAAACTGGGTTGTGGATAAGCTATCCTCTCTTTGTCTAAGTTTCAAACTTCCTATAATAAAGAAGTAAAGAAACATACACCTTTTGGCCTTGTTGCACCCTTTCCATAGGAGCTCATGAAAAGCCCACAGCTCAGGCTCTGGGGTCTAATTGGCCTCTCTTTGAATCTCAGCTCTCCCATGTAAGGCTGAGTGACCATGGAAAGGCTAGATTGTTACCTTCTGCCCTTCTGTGCCCTGTCAGTAAAATGGGGATAACAGTAGTATCCAAATCGGCAGTTGTTTTGACAATTAAATGAGGTGCTACATGTCCAGCACGGTCTGACACACAGCAAGGGCTCAGTAGAAGTTAGCTATTGCTTCACAATTTAGATTAGACTAAACGGCTTACAATCCTATGCAGTTATGGTTTGCACAGCAAGCACAGATCACAAACATGGACATATAGGAAATTATTTCCCTGTCTCAAGAAAGGCAGTATGTGTAGTAAAAGAACAATAGTCTAGAAGTTAGCCCCAGGGTGTGCCTTCTTGCCTCATAGTCTGTGCAAGTCACTTTACCTCTGTGTTAAGCCTTCTAGAGAAGGGGTCAAGGTTTCTGATCCAATATTTGTCCTTCACCTCTTTGTGCCGTTACATGTAGAGACAAAAGTATTTTGTTTAAAAGCCAATTCAGTGGAATTACTGGGAAAAATTATAAGACATTGCTGAACAGCATAGATTTTAGTGGTCACAGCTCTGGGTTTCAAATTCTAGCTTTGTCACTTAATAGCTAAGTGACCTTGGATGAATTAATTTACGTTGTTTTGTTTTTTCATCAATAAAAAGAATGTTTGCATAGGCAAATAGCTGCTATTTTAAAAATATATTCCTACCACTAATACCAATAAATGAAAATAACATCCATTAAATTAATTCATTTATTCATCAAATAATTGTGGAGTGTGTACTATGCACTAGGCATGATTTAGGATACAGCAGTGAGCAATACGCATGAAGTGCCTTCAATCACAGGTAATAAACCAATGGATAAGTAACAGATATCAAATGGTAATAAGTGCTATAAAGATAAAATAAAGCAGGATAAGTGGGATGGAGAATGTCCGGTAGTATGCTGAGGTGGAGGGTGGAGGGCTGTGTTTTGGCTCTGGAAAGCATCCAGGTAAGGTGATATTTGAAGGAGAAGTACCAGGAGAACCATGTGGCCCTCTGGAGGAAGAGCTTTCCAGATAGAGGAAATAGAAAGTACAGATGCAGGGGTGCCTGGCTGGCTCAGTCAGAGGAGCATGCAACTCTTGATCTCCGGGTCGTGAGTTCAAGCCCCACGTTGTGTGAAGAGATTACTAGAGGAAAAAAAAAAACTTAAAAAAAAAAAAAGTACAGGGGCACCTGGGTCTCTCAGTGGGTTGAACGTCTGACTCTCGGTTTCAGCTCAAGTCATGATCTCACATTTTGTGGGTTCAAGCCCTGCATCAGGCCCCGCTGCTGTCAGCCCAAAGCCTGCATGGGATCCTCTCTCTCCCTCTCTCTACCTGTCCCCCATTTATGGATGTGCTCTCTCTCTCTCTCAAAATAAATAAATAAACTTAAAAAATAATAAATACATGAATTTAAAAAAATTTTAAGAGTACAAATGCAATAGCCCAGAGGAGGAAATGCATGTATTTAACCATGGGGTAGGAGGTGGGGTTAGTGTGGTTGAACAGAGTGAGGGGGCATGCTGATGATCAGGGTAGAAGGAGCCCTAATCCTGGGGTGCCTGGGTAGCTCAGTCGATTAAGTGTCAGACTTCAGCTTCAGCTCATGATCTCACCATTAGTGGGTTTGAGCCCCACATTGGGCTCTGTGCTGACAGCTCAGAGCCTGGAGCCTGCTTCGGATTCTATGTTTCCCTCTCTGTCTCTGCCCCTGCCCCACCTGTGTGCATTCACATGCACATGTGCTCTCTCTCTCAAAAGTAAATATTTAAAAACAAAAAAGACTGGTTGTTACTTAAAAAAAAAAAAAAAGAAGAAGAAGGTGGACTAATCCTAAGGGGCCTGAATGGTCATGGAAAGTTTTGGATTTTATTATCAAGGAGGAAAGAAGCCATTGACTAGTTTTCATCAAGGAGTGATATGTCCAACTTGGGTTTTAAGAGATTTCATCTGGATACCATCTCAAGAATAGATTGCAGTGGGGCAAAGATGGAAAGAAAGTGTTTGCCATAATCCTGGCCAAAGAGAATGGCCCTATGGTGAGAACTGGGTTAATTCTGGATATAATTTTAGAGATGATCGTTGATTGAGGGTTGCCACATGACACCTGTTTGTGAATTAGAACAGAGGTGTAGGGGGTTGGAGATAGATGTTTTCCTGCCAGGTGCCTGAGAACCTGAGGAGAACTCTGTGTGTTGAGCAAAAGGTGTCCCTTCCTCTCAGCAGACGCATCCCCGTTCCCGGGCATGGCAAAGCTGGGATCAGGAGGGAGAGGCTATCCTTCAACACACACTTGTGCCAGAATCCCAGGGCCCCTGTATAGGGCTACAACCCTGGTCTTAAGAGGGAAGACAAAGATGACCCCAAAGTTTTGG
This sequence comes from Lynx canadensis, assembly GCF_007474595.2. Taxonomy (NCBI): domain Eukaryota; kingdom Metazoa; phylum Chordata; class Mammalia; order Carnivora; family Felidae; genus Lynx; species Lynx canadensis. The sequence goes on along the minus strand of NC_044310.1, from coordinate 182,963,685 downwards.
GCCTGAGCAATTAGAAGTATAGAGTTGCCATTTGCTGCAATAGAGGAGCATGAGAGGCATATATTCAAGTGGAAAGATCAATAGGCAGTTGAATATATAAGTTTAGAAGTGAGGGGTGCCTGAGTGGCTCATTTGGCCTCTGATCTTGATTTAGGCTCAGGTCATGATCTCACGGTTCATAAGTTCAAACCCCGCGTGGGGCTCTGTGTCCATCGTGCAGAGCCTGCTTGGGATTTTCTCTTTCTTCCTCTCTACTTTTCTCCTACTCATGCTCGCTCTCTCTCTCTCTCTCTCTCTCTCTCTCTCACAAAAATGCATACATAAACTTAAAACACAAGTTTGGAAGTAAAAGAAGTTAGAAATGGATGTAAATTTGAAATTCATTAGCATATGAATTATTATACTGCATATTATAGGTAAGATATGTTTAATACATAACATATAATAGCCACAATCATTCACAAAAGTAATATAAAGAAAAAGTATTAAAACTTAAAAAGTAAGTACTCAAATTCTGTGGGTCCTTTTATGTTGAGTTTTTGGTATTGTTGTTATGAACATATACTTAGGAAAACAACTCAAGTGACTTTTAAAAAGGTAAGATGAGGTAAATCCTTGCTTTACCTCCCTTTTCTAGAGGTAGCCAGCATTAACAGTTACTTTTGTATTTTTCTAAGATTTTCTATGAATATAGAAATATACATAGACATAGATATGTGTATATTTGGATATGTTTGCTTTTTATATGAATGAGGTCATGTTATATGTGCTATCTGCAGCTTACAGTTTTTAAAAAAGTTTTTGATAGATTTTGTCAAGTCTCCTCAAATGTCGTACTATATATACTCCCAGCAACAGAGCATAGATTGCTTTTTTCACCAGGTCTTAACAAATACTGGACATAACCAACCTTTTTTTTTTTTTCGAGTTTATTTATTTTGAGAGAGAGAGAGAGAGAAAGCAAGGGAGGAGCAGAGAGAGAGAGGGAGAGAGCGAATTCCAAGCCGCCGCACCGTCAGCACAGAGCTAGCATGGGGCTTGATCTCACGGTTTGTGAGATTATAACCTGAGCCAAAATCAAGAGTCTGATGCTTAACCGACTGAGCCACCCAGGTGCCCCTGGACATGACCAAACTTAATCATTGTCAAGCTGGTAGTTGAAAAAAAATACCTTAAAAAAATTTATATATTTTCTCCATATGTTCACTGGCCTTTCATATTTCTTTTTCTGGGAGCTGTCTTTTCATGCCCTTTGTACATTTTCCTAAGTTTTAAAATGGTTTGTAAGAGGGGCGCCTGGGTGGCTCAGTTGGTTGAGCGTGTGACTTCGGCTCAGGTCATGATCTCCCAGTTTGTGGGTTCGAGCCCCACGTCAGGCTCTGTGTTGACAGCTCAGAGCCTGGAGCCTGCTTCGGATTCTGTCTCATTCTATCTCTGCGCCTCCTCTGCTCATCTTCGTCTCTCAAAAATAAATAAATGCAAAAAAAAATTGTTAATGTTTGTAAGAGCTTTTTATGTATTAGAGATACTGATCTTTTGTATGTGCTAAGCCTTTTTTCAAATTCATTGTGCCTTGAGCAATTGCTGCAGTGGGAAAACAAAAAGTGCTGCTGACATAAGAGGGGACTCTGGCTGCTGAAAACCCCTGGAGGCAGATTATTCCTGTATCTCCTTCTTTACTTCCTTGTCCCCCATCTTTCCCCTTCCTGTCCTTATCCCTCTTCTCTCTTTTATTTCCAATGTCCTCAGCCTTGTGTGTGCATATACAATTTTTTACCTTGTAGACTTAATGAAAATTATCCCTCAGTCTTTTAATTTTGTGTTTTAGTAATGTGAAGCTTCTTAACCTAACATGGCATAGGACCTCATAAATAGGTCTGAACTTGGTGCTGGTACATGAAATACATTTCCATAATTGTGTCTGTGTTTTCATTATAATCAATGGGAGAAGTAAAGGAGAAAGGAGGAAGCATCGACTGGGTACAAGATAGGATGGGGAAGCCTGTGTGATTTTATTCTTTCTATCTTCCATGGGAGGTGACTTTTATTGCTCTCATTTTTATAAATGAGAAAACAAACCCTAAGTGAAATTCAGAAACTTGCCAAGGTTCCCCTGCTTAGAAATTAAAATGTCACTGGGGTGCCTGGGTGACTGAGTCGGTTAAGCGTCCACCTTCAGCTCAGGTCATGATCACACAGCTCAGGAGTTTGAGCCCCTCATCAGACTCTGCTGACAACTCAGAGCCTGGAGCTTGCTTCAGATTCTGTGTCTCACTCTCTTTCTTCCCCTCCCTCCATCTTGCACTCTCTCTCTCTCTCTCTCTCTCAAAAATAAACATTAACAAAAAAGAAGTTAAAATGTTGGACTGCAACAGGTCAGTATGCTTCTGTTGAATTACCAAGTCTGCATTGTTTTCAGTGATTTTTTTTCCCCCAGGTTTAACAGAAAAGTATCCTGAAAAAATATTCTAATTGTGTCATTATGTTTAGGACTGAACTGCTAGAATTAATGTATTCATTCATTCAGCTGCTTGTCTATATTACATTATTAGATTGATAGATATAAATGTAAGAATACATTAATACATTTAGTACGTTTGGAACAAATTATTTGACAAACAAGAAAGAACATGAAGAAATTCATATGTACCAGTGAGGCTTGTGCATTATCATTTTTCAGTCTCTCTGGTTTGCCTGTTTCAATAATTATCCCAAGCATCTTTCAGATGTGCTCTTTGGAGGGGTCTCCAACTGTGACCTTGGAGGCTTAGCCCCTCATGTGGGTTGTTATGGGATTGGAAGTGAGTGAGCATTTGTGTCGTTGGTCTCTTCTTTGCAGGCCTACAACGGGCACCACCAAGCCTTGGAAGTCCTTCTGCAGTCGCTGGTGGACCTGGACATCAGGGATGAGAAAGGCCGCACCGCTCTGGACCTGGCTGCCTTTAAGGGACACACAGAATGCGTGGAAGCACTTATCAATCAGGGCGCATCCATCTTTGTGAAAGACAATGTAACCAAAAGAACCCCACTTCATGCCTCAGGTGGGTCTTGCCAAGAGTCTGGTGACTGTAGTTTTACGGCCCACTTATAAGTCCAAGTAAAAGGATGGCAGCATCTTGCATCCCAACTTTTAATTTTTTTTTTTTCAACGTTTATTTATTTTTGGGACAGAGAGAGACAGAGCATGAACGGGGGAGGGGCAGAGAGAGAGGGAGACACAGAATCGGAAACAGGCTCCAGGCTCTGAGCCATCAGCCCAGAGCCCGACGCGGGGCTCGAACTCACGGACCGCGAGATCGTGACCTGGCTGAAGTCGGCCGCTTAACCGACTGCGCCACCCAGGCGCCCCAGCATCCCAACTTTTAAAGTATCAGTTTTCTTTCTACATCAAATATGCCTCCAGTCTTCCAAAACGCTTTTGGTCTACTACCCACTTGGAGATGATTAGTGTTTTATGGCCAGGTAGGCTCTGGCCTTCTTCTTTTAGAGAACAGTTTTAGGTTCACAGCAAAATTGAGAGGAAGCTACAGAGATTGTCTATGCACTTCCTGTCTCCCCCCACATAGCCTTCCCCATTGTCAGTATCCCTTACCAGAGTCATACACTTATTACAGTTGATAAACCTACATTGACCCGTCATAATCATCCAAAGTCCATAGTTTACATTAGGGTCCACTCGTTATACATTCTATGAATTTGGACAAATGTATGATGGCATGCATCCAGCATTAGAGTATCATATAAAGTATGATATTGTAAATACTGCCCTAAAAACCCTCTGCACTCTTTTTGGCCTTCTTAACTCAGAAGAGAGTTCAGAACCTTGGCCAATGGCTATCACAAAAATTTCTGAACAGGAGGCAAGGTGTAATGTGATCTTCAAATGAGTTACATAGACAAAATCACACAGCATTTTAAAGCATAAAATTAATGATATTTCTGGGCTGTTTCATAAAAGGTGTCATCAGACAGCATCAGTCTGCCAGTCTAAACGATGCTTCTTAGCTTCTGCTCTAATTCTTGATGCATCAGGTAAAATAAATAAAGACTTTACATCAGGTAAAAATAAAGACTCTTAAAAAGTATATGCATATGTATAAAAAAGTAAGTAATTTTCCTTCTATTGGAGATTTTTCTCCAATATACATAAAATAAAACTCTGCCAAGACATTTCTGGCTACATACACAGATAGAAAGGTAATGTGGAAGAATCTCTAGCTCAGCTAAGACATAAATTCCTTTGAAGTCAGGAATTCAAGGATATCAGCCTTTGATCAGAATAGTAGATATTGTCTTTTTTTTAATTCATTTATTTATTTTGAGAGAGAGAGAGTCTACATATGTCCACATGCATGCACACATGAGCAAGCAGTGGGGGGACAGAGAGAGAGAGAAAGGGAGAGAGAGAATCCCAAGCAGGCTTCGCACTGTCAGCACAGAGACTGATGCGGGGCTTGACTTCACAAACCATGAGATCATGACCTGAGCCGAAATCAAGAGTTGGATGCTTAACCAACTGAGCCACCAGGCACCCCGATATTGTCTTATGAAGAGAAATAACTATCGTACTCAGACCATGAAATAATGGGTGGATTGAAAAATAAGAGTAAAGACAGTTTTTCAAAAGACTTTATAATTCTTGTTATTTGGAAAAATGGTAGATCTTGTGACACTGTTTCTATATATATCCTTGAATTTCCAAACCACTGAAGAAAATCAATATGGAGATTGAAAAATCATGGTGTTACCTAATTATCTGGAAATGATTGCGCCTGGAAGAATTTTTAGCCATGACGTCAGTAATGGATGGTATGGTTATAAATTATAAGTACTAATTTCCCATCACATTTAGTCTTTTTGGTATTTTTGGTAATATTGTAAAGTGTCATTGCAAAGTTTGGTATTCTAGGCATTCTTGGTATTATTACAAAGTTCATATTTAGATCTCTTTTTTTTAGTTTAATTTTGTATTTTTAAATTTATATCCAAGTTAGCATATAGTGCAACAATGATTTCAGGAGTAGATTCCTTAATGCCCCTATCCATTTAGCCCATCCTCCCTCCTACAACCCCTCCAGTAACTCTCTGTTTGTTCTCCATATTTAAGAGTCTCTTCTGTTTTGTCCCCCTCCCTGTTTTTATATTATTTTTGCTTCCCTTCCCCTATGCTCATCTGTTTTGTATCTTAAAGTCCTCATATGAGTGAAGTCATATGATATTTGTCTTTCTCTGACTAATTTCACGTAGAAGAATACCCTCTAGTTCCACCCACATAGTTGCAAATGGTAGCTCTCCTTTTTAAAGATTAGTTGTCTATTATTCACGGCAAACATCATGCTTTTAGTTACCATGTACAGTACTTCCTGACAATTACAAAAGGCCTATTTTTATTGTGGAAAATTGTCCTTGTTAACAGGTAAACAGTGAAGGATAATCATTTTCACTCATTTGCCACTGTGATATAGGTTGTGGTCCAATGGAGCCCCCTCGTGGTCGAGACCACTCAATCCTTTTGGATTTCCCTCAGGTCATTCATTAAAAAGATACAGGCCGTCATTTGACTCTATTCTCCACAAAATGTCTGATGTGCAGAAGGTTTTGCTTGTGCTTCCAGAATCTTTTCCAACTCATTTGAGAGGCCAATTGTTTTTTGTTTCAAATCCTGGGAGTACTGTGAGAGGCGGGAGCCAGGATGGATATTAGAGGTTTTGGCACAGATCGTTGCATTGACAGTTGTGGCCTTTGAGCAGTATGAAAAATGGCTGTCACTCACAGCCAGGGAGAGGCTGAGCTAGTCTGGGACAAAGCTGGAGTTGGCAGGCACAACTGAAGGAGATGTTAGCATCTTTTTGCTAGAAGGCAACTGGGGAAAACATAGTGTATGGGAAGCCGGTAAGAATTCTGGTTTGGCAACACTTTTACACTAAAGGGGAATTATAATTACCTGAGGGCTATTAGCTAAGTTCAAAAGTACACCACCCTACCCCCTTCCAAAAACATAAAAGCACCACTGTAGAAATTGGTTTGTTCTCCAGCATACTGGGCGAGTGATGTGAACTTAGATAATTTTATTGTCTTTTTCTGTTTGGCCAAAAATCAGATGTCTTTGGAACTATTATGATTATGAGTATTTAATGAGTAGCAAATTGATATAGAAAGAGGAATCCATCAAAATATACCTGTACCTTCATGAACCCATTGTCTATAGTGTGTAGCAATCATTTCTCTGCTGATCATTTCCTTTTAAGCATACATTAAATTCTTGCCTATTTTGCCAATGGTAATAGGTTTAATGTAATTTTTAAAACAAAAAACAAAACAACAGCAACAGCAGTAGATTGCCTGTACATCCAGTCCCCAAAATTTCCTCCTGAGATACATAAATGGAACATTGCTGAATGAGCTGAATGCAGTGGTCTACAAAATGTGGGCATTATTCCTGTAGTTAATTTGTGTTGTGTCAATGAATGGAAGCTAATTCTAATATGCATTGTCCCTGAAAAATATGTCGTTAAGTTAGCATTCTCTCACGACTGGCATGCAATAAAAAGAACTGTAAAATGCAGCTCTTAGAAGAGCCTTTATCAACCTAACATAGCTGCATCTATTCCCTTCTCTCTCCACAGCCATAATGCGGTAAATGCAATGTGTCTTATAGTGTTCTCATTGTTCAGAGAAGAGAGGATGTCACATTTAGAATTTTAAACATATTTGTTCTCATCATACTCCCTCAGTGGAAACCCATGTCTTTTGTAAGGCTGTGGGTTCCACTCAACAACCTGGAGGAAAGTACCTTAGCCCAGTAGATTATCCTTCCAGGAGGCTTACTTCCCAGCCCCAGGGGGGCACCACCACTCCCCAGAGTAGAATCTTGCCCGGTGCACACAGGGGTGAGATCTTGTTATTTGGCCCCAGCGGGTCAAGGCCCAGTGGACAGCCCACCTTTGGTCGGCTGGGCAAGAAGAAGAAGGGGCAAGGCGGTTGCTACAGTCACAGCTCAGCCAGGGAAGGAACTGAGGGGCCAAGGGGACAGGTAGGTGGCAGCCATGGAAGCCAGTGCAAGAGACCCTGGAAGACTGATAAACCTAGGGCAGAAGTTTGAGGAACTCTGGGACAGAGCTGTCTTCCAGCCACAGAGGGCGCATCCCTGAATCCCCTGGGAGCCTCTAGTCAATCAAGGAGCAGTGACCCCAGGGCTGGGTACCTTTCCGGTTTGAGGCTTTAAGTCACCACAAATCAACTGAATGATTGTTCTTGTCTACCTATAAATGTGAAGTCTAGGAGAAAACAGGCAGGACCTGTTTGCATCTCCTTTCCTCCCTTCCTCTGCTCCCCTTTGCCCTCCTCCCCTCCCATCCTGTTCTACTCTCCTGTTTTCCATCCTCTCCCTTCTTCCTTCTTTTTAAAAAGCGCTAGAGGCAGGCTGGACATGGGATTATATAGAATTGGGTAACTCTCTTCAAGGAACACAAAAGATAGCTAGCTGAAAATTGAGGAGAGGATATCAGTCCCATACAAGGAGGGAAGAAAGGACATCATTTTTAAGGAACACACTCTCAATGCAGGACCAGGAAAATGGTAGGTGAGGACCAACGTGCCCTAATGGAAAGAAAGGGAAGCTGAATCGACTAGTAACAAACATTGGAGCCTGATGTGCCCAGCAGCTAGCACCAGCTGGAAACCTGGGGTATCTGTCAGCAGCAGTTGAAAACCACTGATTTGAAGTGTAAATAAATTTCACTTTGGAAGGATACGTGTAGTGCTGGTCTGTTAAAAACATGTCCCTTATTTTCCTTTTCAGTAATTAATGGTCATACACTGTGTTTGCGGCTATTACTAGAAATTGCAGACAACCCAGAAGCAATTGACGTGAAAGATGCCAAAGGACAGTAAGTCTTTTTAAATCCGGCCTGGGGTTGACATTTCAATCACAATAGGTAACTGGTTAATTCTTTAAACAGTTAGGAGGGAGTTGTAGTTTGAGGTATATATTTGGGTGAAATTAATAGTTGAAAGCCCAAGAATAATGAAGGGCCTTTGTGCTAAAGTATATATCCAAGAAAAGTATGGGGTGGGGGCTGTGTATCTTGATGAAAAAGAGCCAACTTTTGGGGCCATGTGTCCTGGGCTTTCTTTAATTTGTTTCTTCTTTGTATCCATTTTTACCCTCGTCTGAAGCTGCTGCATTCCCATTTTTTTAATTAATAATGAGAACAGGACAGACCTCAAGAGGTTATCGCTATCATTAAAAAAAATCCTTCATAATTTTGTCCTTTCTGAGTTTGTTTTTCCAAAGTATTTTCCGTCTGTTAGCCTATTCCCCCACCTAATCTTCTCTTACAGATAGGAAATGCAAAGCCAAAAACAAAGCGCTAGTGACTCACTCCAGACCAATGAATTAGTGTCAGAGTTCAAACCAGAACCTCACTTCCTGGGCCCCAACACTTTGTTTTTAACTCTAGATTCGTCAGAATTTTCTTTAAGGCAATGAAAGTTTTGATCAAATAAAATCTTGAGCAGATGTCCAACATAGGAAACTGTGAAAGTAGAACTGCAATGCTAGAAGTAAGAGGGTCTCCTCCATAGACACACTCCCTCCTCAGTATTTGGTGAATGCTACATGGTTTTGAAAATGATGGGATTAACATGAACCTTGTGAGAAGCAACCCTGTCCCCCTCTATTGATCATTCCACTGACACCATTCCACATGGCCTTTAGAGACCAGAGGTAGAGCATATAGCTTGTTCCATGGACCTACGGCAAACTGGGGACCCTCAGAAAATATTAAGCAGTTGTTAAGGGGAGAGGGGAGGGGGAGAAAGAGAAGGAAGAGAGAGGTGTTTTCCCTCAGGAAATGATGTGGTTTGGGTTTTTTTTTCCCCCAATCTTCTTTTTAAAAGCCTAATTTATTTCTCTCCCTAGAACCCCACTGATGCTTGCAGTAGCATATGGCCACATTGATGCTGTTTCATTGTTGCTTGAAAAGGAAGCAAATGTAGATGCTGTTGACATCATGGGCTGCACAGCTTTACACAGAGGGGTATGCACATCTTCCTCAGCTTTAGTAAAGCAATTTTGTAGTGAGCTTGTTTCCTCTTTTTTGCCCCCATATGAATTTTTAGTAAAAACATTATTTTCTAAGATAACTAATAAAGGTCAGTGAAAAGGAAATTACAGGGGTGCCTGGCTGGCTCAGTCAGTAAACCATGTGACTCTTGATCTCAGGGTCATGAATTGGAGCCCCACATCGAGTGTAGAGATTACAAAAAAAAAAAAAAAAGAGAGAGAAGAAATTACAAAATCTTTTGCAAAGGTAAAATAATGGCAGGTACTCTTAGATCCTGCTCTTCAGATTTCATGTTAGATTATGATAATAGATACATGAACACCTGCTGTTGATAGAATTGATTCTGTTTTATGATTATATGCAAATCATACAAAATTTGCAAAAAAAAAAAAAAAAAGTAAAGCTTAAGGAAGAAAATCACAATCACCAGCAATTCTACCTCCTGGAGATAACCACTTTTTAGTAAATATATCCCCATTCTTTTTTGCTGTAATGTGCATTTGTTTTGAATTTTAAAAAGAGAGAATACTGATGATGTTATTTGGAACCTGCTTTTTTTTTCTCTCTAAGTAGATCAAGGACTTTTTTTCCATGTCACTAAATATTTTTTCTTTTTCTTTGTTTAAATGTTTTTATTTAGGGAGAGGGACAGAGAGGGAGAGACAGACTCCTAAGCAGGCTTCATGCTGAGAGACACGGGGCTTGAACTCACTTACCATGAGATCATGACTTGAGCTGAAATCAAGAGTCAGACGCTTAACTGACTAAGCCATCCAGGCACCCCTCCATGTCACTAAGTATTTTTCTGCCACATTATTTTAATCCTCCATTTTGCTTAGGAGGTATAATTTATTGTAGTGATTACCTAGTTTTCAGTAGCCATGCTATTTCTAATTGTTCTTTTTTACAAATGTGGGCCCATTCGCCACCTAAAATATGTATCCTGTGACAATTTCCCACCTGAAGTACATATCCTGCTGAAATATGTATCCTTGGATGATTCTTCATACATATCTGCTGAAATTTTTTTTAATGCGCGTCAAACTAAATGAAACAAAAACAAATTATGAAATTGCTATTTGGGGATGGTGCTAAACACTATGATAAATGAAAAGAATAAGAACTCTAAGTGGTTAATATCATAATCGTAGTTCTTATTTTTTGAATACTTCCTGTGGTCCGTGTCACAGGCTGGGAGCCTGTGCATACCTCACAAGGCCTCACAACAACCTCCGAGTCATTATGACTATTCCTGCTTATAGGTGGGTAAAGTGAGGCACAGAAAGGCAGATTGATTTGTCCAAGTGTCATAAGTGGGAGCCAGGATTTAACTTGCACCTTCCTGAATCTGAAGCTGGTATTTTCCACTATATCACGCTACCTTTCAAGTTTATGTTTGGAGAGTCAAGAGATGTTTCTGAGGCGCTGGTGTTCACAGACTTCTCCGTTAGGAATCCTGCTGGGGTTGTGCTGCCTCTTCCCTCCGCAGTAGGGCAGAGTCTGCTTGCCTTAAGGCCCAAGTGTATGTCCACTTACTCTGAGCCTAGCCTCACCTAGCCCTGCTTTGCTTCCTGCATCTCTGCCCTTCTGAGATGTGTTTTGTGTTTTTAATTGCAATGCCTCAGATTATGACAGGCCACGAGGAATGTGTGCAAATGCTGCTGGAACAAGAAGTGTCGATTCTCTGTAAAGATTCCAGAGGGAGGACACCCCTGCACTACGCGGCGGCTCGTGGCCATGCCACATGGCTGAGCGAGCTGCTCCAGATGGCACTTTCCGAGGAGGACTGTTCTTTCAAAGATAACCAAGGCTACACGCCACTGCACTGGGCTTGTTACAATGGTGAGTTGATTGTCGTTGGACTGTTTCCAGTAGACTTTCTGCCTGCCCGGTACCACTGTGGTCTCAGTGGAAGTGAGAACATAGTGTAACATTGTAAACCATGGTTTCCAATCTTTCTATATCTAAGATACCCTTTTCCCCCTTCATGACTACCATGATGCCCTAATGCAGTAAAAATTCACTTTCCTCTTTTTTTTAATTAAAAAATTTTTCTTAATGTTTATTATTTATTTTTGAGAAAGAGAGAGAGCACAAGTGGTGAGGGTTAGAGAGAGAGGGAGACACAGAATCTGAAGCAGGCTCCAGGCTCCAAGCTGTCAGCCCAGAGACCAATGCAGGACTTGAACTCACGAACTGTGAGATTGTGCCCTGAGCCAAAGTCGGGTATTTAACCAACTGAACCACCCAGGCACCTCCACTTTCCTCCTTTTTGTTAACCTCTAACATGTAACTCCTATTCAGAGCTTTGGATGAACTGAAAGAACTAGTTTTAATCAGGGTTTCTGGTTTACATGAGATAACCAGAGATCCTACAAGGAATTAAAATAATAAAGCTAAAAAAGCAAACAAAAAAATATGATGTAATAATCTGTCACAATTGACCACTAGTAGATGCGTGATTTATTTTTTTGGCATTTCTTTTTATGTCTTATATCCCCTAATTATTTAGTAGCACTTGTTATTTGGGAGATTTTTAAAATTTTATTTCACTTATTTGAGTAAAAAAGGAAAATGCATACTAACTATAACATATCAAAAATACTGAAGTGCCTAAAGTAAAATTGTCTCCATTTCCAAATTTACTTTCTGATGTAATTTGGTGTATATATATTTCATAATTTTCCCTTGAGAATAATAAATAAATATGCACCTATTATATACGCACCTATTTTTAAAAACTAGAATCATAGAGCAAATATTATATAACTTTTTTGTCACTATTTACTTAACTTTCCATTGCAGATACTCTGACAAGTCAATATGTATCACTATACATTGATCTTTTTAATAGTTGTATATTTTGTAGCACATAGCTGGATAGATACAGGCATGTGTGAGTGTGTATACCAGAATCTATTATTTATTCATACCATATCCTTGTTGACGAACATTCAAATTGTTTTCAGGTTTTTTCCTATTACAAACAATGCTGCAGTGTGTATGTTCATATTATGGTAACTCGAGTTCTTTCAGATGTCCCCAAAAGTGAAATTGTTGATAAGAGGGCATACATGCCCTAAAATTTTTTAATTTTAGTAAATTATACCATATTACTTGGCAAAAAGAGTATAAAGATTTATTACTCCATCAAACGTGTATATAAAACTTACTATCTTCTTAAGCCTCTGCCAGCCCAAGATAGTATGTCTTTTTTTTAATTTTTGTCAGTTTGAAGGGCAAGAAACAGATATTTTTCAATTTGTGTTTCTCTGATAGTGTATTTATTTATGTATTTGTATTTCCTTTTCCAGACGAGGAAAGTGTCCTCTTCTGGACATTACCTTTTTCATCTGTTGCTCATTTTTCCCTACTGAGTTGTTTATCATTTCTCATAGTGTTTGCAGAAGTACCTTGTGTTAGAAATATGAATTCTCCATTTGTTATGTGTGTTGCATTTGTCTTTGTTCCTTGTTTATGATATCTTTTTGATGCAGAGATTTTGAACTTTAAATGGTTGAATCTATCAATTTTTTTTCTTTTATTGCATCTAAGTTTCCAGTCTTGCTTAAGCAGGTCTTTCACCCCTAAGTGTATGTGGATATTTCCCCATGTGTTTCTTACTCAACTCCTATAATTTTATTTTTCCATTTTTAATTCTTCTATTAAATTTTTCACTCAAAAACTATGATTATTAGGTCCAGAAAGGTTTTTGGGTGCCCTGATATATCAACGTAAGACCTTTCATTATGGTTTCGTTAGAGTCCTCCTTTTTTCAGTGTTCCGACTTTGGTGAGAGCCACATTTTGCTGCTTGTTCGACTTGATTTTGCTCCCTCCCTGCCATTGGTGGATTGTGATTTTTTTCTCTCTACTAATGGATGAGAGCTCCCTACCCCCATCTGAATCAAGCTGTGAGATCTCTCTGGCACTGGAAAACCTACAGGAAGGGGGAAGACATAAGAGTGCTGATTATAGACCGCATAATTTAGACTGGAGTGGGATAGTGTGGGAATGGCAGGTGCCTCTGTTCTTGGGCCCATCCAGGTGCAAGGAGGGAAGGGGGAGACCCTCTCCTGAGCAATCACCTTGCCAGTGCAGCCTTTCAAATCTGAGGTTCAAGCTCTCATTTTCCTAGAATCCCCTCCACTGAGCACTTAGAATATTGAAAGTTGTACAGGGGTCCTCAGTCCTCCCCACACAGATCTGAAATTGGGATTCACATAGTCTTCAAGGAATGGTAGATGTAGATGCTGCATGAAGCTAAGTCCTTTGGGGGGAGTCATACTAATAGAGGGAAGCCCCTCTTCCCAACACTTCAACAGTATCTAGGGTGGTTTGAGTGAGGGTTGGATATAGTTGGAAAGCTAAACAGTATAACTTGAATAAAGTTAGACGATTTTATATTCATCACTTCATGTGCTTCTTCATCCTAAAAACTGTTTCACCTTTTCTCTCTAGAAGTACAAGAAAGGTTTGGCTTGAATTTTAACACTTAAAATTAGACACATCTACATAATTCTGAGGTGGACCATAAAAGAACTCTAATTTAGCACTAAATTTAACCAAGAAGAGGTTCAGGAGAACAATCTATATTCCAAAGCCAAATAACTTTGCCTTCAACAATTGTACCTCGTCTCACAAAACACATATATGTCCTTTATCAGCTGAAAACTCCATCATCCTGTGACCTAGGTAGGACGGGCATTACTAGTCTGATATTTTATATATGGGAAACTGAGGCTCACAAATCCCAAGTGAGTTGCCTAAGTCAGGTAACAAGTAAGCTGACAGAACTAGGGCCTTACTCAACTCAAATTCAGTTGATTTAGAAACTACTTGTCATTTTGCTGAAAATAATTCCTCATATTCATTCCTCTACTTATTAAAAAAAATACTTATTGGGTACATACTATTTGCTGGGAACTGATCTTGGTGCTGTATTAAACACATGTGTAGTATTTTATAGTCAAAGCCCTTTTTCACCTGCATTATCTCAAATACTAAATTCTATCAATCACATCTTCTTTCGTGAATTAGGTTGCATAATTGTAAGTGAACCTATTCGTGAGGGTGAAAGGAGAATTTGCTATGGTAAATATGGTCAAACAGGCATATCTATGTCAAGCATCTGGCAAGAGCTGAGGATGATATAGAATCTTGCAAATGAGGTCTCTTCTTTATCTCTTTCTCTCCACCAGAACATATGGCCTTCACTGTTTCATTATGTCTCAGAACACCTGTGAGCATAGTTCATAACATTTTGGCATTTTGTGAATTTTATTCCATGGAGAATGAACATGCAGCCAATTCAGGAGAATTCAGTCGAATTCAATACTTAATGAAAAAGAAAATAGATTGCGTTGAACAAAATTTCTTTCTGGGAAACTCCCTAAATTCTTTTGATTCCTTGCAGGTAATGAAAACTGTATAGAGGTACTTTTGGAGCAAAAATGTTTTCGAACATTTATCGGTAATCCCTTTACTCCACTGCACTGTGCAATGTAAGTAGAAATGCTGGAAGTTAATGGTGTTCCTTTAATCCTTTTAACTACATGCAAAGAAATTGCCTTTTAGGGAAGAGATGGGCTTTTAGACTAGAGATAAGACCAATATATTCCATTTTGCTGCTAATGGCAAATAGGTCTGATAGCAAAGTGTGGTCCCTAGTGTTAATGATTTTCCAGGAGCTTTTTGTAGAGTGCCCAGGTTTCCAGGGGGCTCACATATCACCAGAGGGAAACTACCTGAAGGGTAATGGGTGACTGCTAACAGGCACGTTACACACCAGGTGAAGAGCTCTTTAGATGTACCAAACTCTAAAAATAAGTTGGGGTTAGAAACAATGTACCTATGGATGATTGGAAAGACATTTTATAGCAGGAAGACTTTTTATATATTGTAATTCTCCATTCTTCATAGGTTGTAAATTCTTTTTTGATGAATGTAATTTTTTCTGCCATGTCATAGTATGAATGTTTAGAGAATACGGTGACGGTAAGTCCAACTTCCACAGTCAGCCTGGAGGAACATGGTCACCTGGGGCCTGTGTTTACCCAGGGGTTCATATTCACCTGGGAAATGATGGTCAGCCTAGAGACCCAAGACTTGGGAGTGCTTTGTCTATGCATTTCTGTGTGCTTCACATGCAGCTGGGTCATTTGATTGAAAGATATTGGAGGCATAAAATGGCTCCATAAAGAAAGGGTAAGGAATAAAGAGTAGGGGTGATTTTTAATTTGAAGGAAGCATTTCTTTGTCACTTTGGTATCCCCCCAAAACCTAACATGATGCCTTGTATAAGTGATATGCAGTAAACACCTTCCTGGATGTAGGGGTTCTGAAGACGTGCTGGGAATACAGAGCGTGTGCCATTAAAATGGTTAAAATGATTAAAGAAGACATTTGAAGTGATACAAACAATCTTTATTTTGCACTTCATGAAGCAGACTGTCTGCACTTTGAAGAGTTCAGAGAACTGCAAAATGGGGCGGAAAATAGGAAGCTTTTACAGAATAAAAAATCGGGAACAAGGAAGAGAAGGAATAAAAATGCCTGATTAGTGGGGCACCTGGGTGGCTCAGTCAGTTGAGCATCCAACTTTGGCTCAGGTTGTGATCTCACAGTTTGTGGGTTTGAGCTCCACATAGGGCTCACTGCTATCAGCACAGTGATCCTCTGTCTCTCGGTCTCTCTGCCCCTCCACCATTCATGCCCCCCCCCCTCAAAAATAAATAAACATTTAAAAAAAAACCTGATTACCTAGGGTTACAAATCTGAGGTATCATAGGAATGGAGCAATCACCCATATACCTTGGTGATTATTAATTGGTTAACTAGATGGTCTTATCTCTGGGAAGATGGAACATTTATAAGAACATGAAATGTAAAGTTTTGTTTTGCTGATGTTGTTTCCCAGGACCAGTGGTGCCTCGTCTACCAAGGAAAGGTTAATGTGAGATCAATTTGACAGTTCTTCCTCCTCCCTTTGATCAACCTCTGGCCAACCAAGAGGTTTGAGCAAAGGTGATGTTGAAAGCTATTCTCAGTTACCATTGTCTCTTTGGGTGTCAGTATATATTTCACAGGAGGAGATGATGTCAGGCTTGCATTCTAGTTGGAGGGAGACTATTTGTTAGTTTATAGTTGCACACACGCATCTAAAAACCTTGAGAGAACAACATACCAGGAGCAATAGACCAGGAAGATAATTATTAATAGTAAAAGTATTCCTTGGGAATGCAAGCTGGTGCAGCCACTCTGGAACACAGTATGGAGGTTCCTCAAAAAATTAAAAATAGAACTACCCTACGACCCAGCAATTGCACTACTAGGCATTTATCCAAGAGATACAGGTGTGCTGTTTTGAAGGGACACATGCACCCCCATGTTTATAGCAGCACTATCAACAATACCCAAAGTATGGAAAGAGCCCAAATGGCCATTGATGGATGAATGGATAAAGAAGATGTGGTATATATATACAACGGAGTATTGCTCGGCAATCTAAAAGAATGAAATCTGGCCATTTGCAACTACGTGGATGAAACTGGAGGGTATTATGCTAAGTGAAATTAGTCAGTCAGAGAAAGACAAATATCATATGACTTCACTCATATGAGGACTTTAAGAGACAAATGAACATAAGGGAAGGGAAACAAAAATAATATAAAAACAGGGAGGGGGACAAAGCATAAGAGACTCATAAATATGAAGAACAAACTGAGGGTTACTGGAGGGTTGTGGGGGGGGATGGGCTAAATGGGTAAGGGGCACTAAGGAATCTACTCCTGAAATCATTGTTGCACTATATGCTAACTAATTTGGATGTAAATTTTAAAAAATAAAAAATTAAATTAAAAATAAAAATAAGGAAAAAGTATTCCTAAGATTTGCAGGACATTCCTGAAACAGGGTCCCCATGAACCAAACCAACTAGAATCAAACCAAGAAATGGTCCCAAAGAGGGGATACTTCTTTAAGCCAGTTGGCCTGTTAATGTATCTTGTATAACCGTGTTTCCACTTCCCTAGAAGTGTTTTCCAGCAAGCTTGTTCTAGAGAAACCTAGACATTAGAAATCAGGAGAAAGTTTTTGATGGACAGAACCACAGAGTCACCAGTATTATAGCAAATCCAACAGTAAGTTGAGAGTTTGATTACCCTCCTTTGCAGTGGCCTGACATATGTGAGTGACGGCATTCTCTTTCTAGGCCAGCTCAAGGTGAGAGGTGGACAAACGAATCATAAAGACCTTCATGGTATAATAATTAGGGAAAAAATGGCCAGAGAGGGAAAGAGGAATGGAGAGAAATGTTCTTGATCCAACATCTTAGGAGGAAACGGTGTACTTCAGTGTCAGCTACTAATCTTCACAGTCAATTTGATTTTGAAGTCTCTGGCATTGGCCCAGGACCAGATGTCAGATGAGCCTTCTACAGTCATGAGATTTGTACACCTTGTAATTTGGCAGCAGTGTCAGTGATCAAGGTACTTCGTAGGGTCCTTTCCAGGAATTTCATTTTGCAAAAGCATCAGAGTAAAAGAATAACTGCCTGCAAATGACAAAGGATTTAAATAGGTCTATTGTGGAAGATCCGATAACAAGTAATTGCAAGGAATTGACAAGGAAATTTGTTAATTTTTGTTACACATAACATTTAACATGATAAGTGGAATTATGGACAGATAAAATTATACCAGAATGCATCAGAATTTTAGGAATTTTATACAATTTCTGGAACACTTATGATAACGTATGTATGCTCACCATATAACCTGAAAACATCATTTCTTATCTGACAATGCTTCCTATATAATTTAACATACCAAATAAGCCTGATTAGTTTAATATTTATCCTTTCATAAGGAAAGAGAAAGAATCTTTTGAGATGTTTCAGGTACCTTTGAAAAATACCCAACTTCGTTCAAGGTCAAAAAGACTTCATTTAGAATTTTATTTGTGGGTGGGGTGCCTGGATGGCTCAGTTGGTTAACCATCCAACTTTGGCTCAGGTCATGATCTCAGGTCATATGTATTTTTAAAAAGAAATGAAACAAGGAAACCAATTTACAAATCAGTAACAAAATTCTTCCAAAATTGGAGATGAAACATCATACTTACTCTTCCACTCACACACTCTCTCTCTCTCTCTCAAAAATAAATAAACATTTGAAAAAAATTTTTTAACAAAACAAATACATAGATCTAAATTTTGTTTTTGACAAATGGAATTAGTTAAGGTTATCTGCTCAGATGGCTTAAACCTCTTTACTAATATTTGAGAAGAAAACTTAAGATTTAAAAAAAATTTTTTTTAAGTTATTTATTTATCTTGAGAGAGAAAGAGCACAAATGGGGTAGGGGCAGAGAGAGAGGAACAGAGAATCCCAAGTAGGCTCTGTGCTCTCAGTGCAGAGCCCAATGCACGTACGGCTCAAACTCACCAACCGTGAGATCATGAACTGAGCTGAAATCAAGAGTCTGAGACTTAACTGACTCAGCCACCTAGGCACCCCTAAACATTTTTTTTAATTCCAGTATAGTTAATATACAGCGTTATATTAGTTTCAGGTGTACAATATAGAGATTTAGAGATTCCGTACATCACCCAGTGCTCATCAACACTTAGGATTTTTTATTTCCTAGTTTCCAAATAGCCTTTCTTTTTTTCTTCTTTTTTCTGACAAGAATTATTTCCCTGAAATGTGCATTTCAAACAGTTGACTTACAAACAAGTTCCTAGAGAAGACCTTTATAACATTTACATCTCAAAGGCACAGGGAAAGAATGCAGTAATTCTTTCTTCCAAGAAGGACTTCTGTTTCCTAAATCTAGGATTTTACAATACCTACAAGCCTTTTGAGATGAATAGAGGATATTTGGGGATTGATCAAAAGGATAGGTGAGCTTTTTCTGTTCTTTAAAAACCGAATTTGTAAGGCAAGGAAGGTTGGTTTTAATTCCCCCCAAAAAGGGGGCTGACCCACTCATCCAACTACATTATCTTTAATTTGCTTTTTTATATCAAGGAGAAAATCTTCCTTCAACTAAGATAGAAATCAAAGGCTTCCTTTGTTCTAGATTTAGAGCTGTTTGTCTTTGGAATGCCCCTGGTCCCCCACTCCCAACACCAGGTACATAGTTTCATTTAACTTAGTGGGAAGGCCTAAAAAAAAAGTTGCTATCAGGCTCTGAATACCAACTTCCTATTTGGCCAACTTCTGACCATGAAGCAACTTTAAAAGAAGGAAGGAAGGAAGGAAGGAAGGAAGGAAGGAAGGAAGGAAGGAAGGAAGGAAGGAAGGAAGGAAGGAAGGAAGGAAGGAAGGAAGGAAGGGAAAAAAAGAAAGAAAGAGAAAGAGGGAAAGAAAGAAAGAAAGAAAGAAAGAAAGAAAGAAAGAAAGAAAGAGAAAGAAAGAAAAAGGCATTTCCAATATCTTGTCAGCCTGGGCAAACAGTAAATATCCCTGGCAATACTGAACAACCCATGGAATGCAAGAGGTGCCCCCAAAGATGGTGCAAAAGATACTACTCTCCCAAGATCCACAGCTACCTCCTAAAGATTGCCAAAAGAAAGAAGGATTTAGGACAAGCAAGAAGGCAATAGCAGTCCCTGGAAGAGAAAAAGATCAATAATCAATGGCTACCTCAAAACCAAATTCGTAAGAGTGAATTTGGAAAGGAAGGGAAAACACAAAATTATACCTTCCCCTCTTGACCAGGCACCACAGAGACCAGAAAAGCTGAATCTGGTAAGAATTCTCATTCTTTGCCCACTCTTGCCAGTTTTCCCAGGATCCCATCTGCAGGCTCCAGAGTAAGTGGAGTTCAAAGTAGAGAATATTGCTCTGGTATGTGTCTACTGGAATTTTGCAAGATTTTTCCATTAATTTTAATTTTATTTCGACTTGGCTGTTAAAAGGAATAACTTATAGCAGTTTACCGGAGAATTCCTTGGCATCTTATCAACACTGGAGGGGGGCCATATAATAGGGGCCCTCCTTTGAGGGTATATATGGGGACATTTGAGTTGGTATCAGAGGATTTGCACAAAACCTTCTAGGACAATCTTTCCTCCAGTGTCCTGGTGGATTGCAAATGAGACACCAATTTCTGAGCCAGTGTTTTGATGATGGTGCACTGAGGTGTTGTTTTAAGTTTCTGGCCTTGGAGCAGTTGTAGCTATAGGGCCAGTAACTCTGAAAAGACTTGTTTACACTCTTGTAGCCTCTTTACAGTGGAAAGGCAATTCAGAAGTGAATTAGTAGACTGTAAGTACTCAGGTAAGGGAGGATAGAGGGCAGTAGTAGGAGTCATATCAGTCTTACAGTCTTTATTTTAGGTACCTCTTGTGTCTTTAATTTTTCATTAACCTTTTGCAATGAATCTTTCAATGAAGCTACCTTGGAATCTTGAAACCTTTTGGAAGCTTCTGCAGACCAATTAAAATAGGCATCCCATTCTCTTTGTTGATTTGGGAACCCTTGCTTTCAACTCTTCTTCTCAAAGGAACAATCTTACCTAATTGGAACATTCCCCATGATGGCCATTGTAATTCTAGGTTGTCTTAGTAGGAGTTTGCCATTTTTGTAGGTATCCGTTGCATCTGGGATCACAGTTCTTAGACATAAAATAAGCAACTGTGCTGGAAGGCAGAGTGCTCAATTCTTTGAAACTTGAGGATCTCATTTCTTTAGCTAAGCCTAGAGTCTCTTGGAACCAAATTAATACCTGAGAGAGATGTACCATTGAGTTTGGGATTTGTGTGGTGTTTTACAGTGTACCTTGTTGCATGAAATTTTCTTGAAGTTGTTGGGTGACCTAGTATGAATCTAATCTATTCCATGACCAACTTATCACAGAAGTATGTGGTGAGCACTGTAACAGCTTTAAAGTGCCCAACCTATGCCCATCAATTTTGTGGCTTTGATTTCTGAGATTCTCATTAACAAAAGATCTATTACTCGTCACAAGCATTCTTTATAATGGTGGATGCCCTAAGGGCTTCTAATAGTCCAACTTGTGCCTACTTAGATTTTGATGTGCCGTTGGTCAAAACAGTCTGCATTTTTGCAGACTTTTAATTTATTTCCCCAAGTCTCCCAGTGGTTTATGCTGTAGACTTACATCATGGTCCCTGTTAGTCCCACAGCTGCTGTCACCTAACTGTCCCTGAGCCTTTTCTGAATCATAGAACCTCTCTGGGAACTTTAATGAACACTTTTCCCTTAAAAAGTTTTGGATAAAGTGCGTTTGGCCTGGACCGTTTCAGACAAGGGAGCAGACCTCACATCCAAAAGTGACTCACCCCCGGCCCTTGGTAACCAGAGGAGAGTGAACTCAGGGTTAGGCAGGTGCCTTGCTTGTCTTTTCCTCTTGCAGGCTGTTAGTAGTCAGCTTAGAATCCCACCCTCGTCACCTGTTAAACTGATTAAAGAAGACAATTTAGGTGATATACATCTTATTTAACACTTCCTGAAGCAAGCAGTTCTCCAAACTCTTGAGAATGGAGACTGCCTGCTTCATGAAGCATTAAATGAAGTTTGTTCGTGTGATCTAAATTGTCTTCTGCAGTCATGTGAACAGATCATAAACCACAGATATTTGAATCATATTTTTTTAATGTGTCAGACTGTTAAAATATATAGTGCATAGGAAGATGGAGTAGGAGGAAACATGTAATTTTTTAAAGAGTGATACCTTAAAATGTAAAACTTATTTTCATTTTAGAATAAACGATCATGAGAATTGTGCGTCATTGCTACTTGGGGCCATAGATTCCAGCATTGTCAATTGCAGAGATGACAAAGGCAGGTAAGTGATACTGAGATGGCATGCCTCTTGTCTGGATCAATCTTAGTCTCTGCTTTGTGGTTGTAAAGTAGCCAAACATTTATTTTTTTGTTTAGTTTAAAAAGTAATATAGGGGCACCTTGGTGGCTCAGTCAGTTGAGCATATGATTCTTGACTTTGGCTTAGGTCATGATCCCAGGGTCTTGGGATTGAGCCCCACATCAGACTCTGTGCTGAGTGTGGAACCTGCTTGGGATTCTCTCTCTCTGTCTCTCTCTCTTCCTCTACCCCTCTGCCCCACTCATACTCTTTCTCTCTCTCGCTCTCTCTCTCAAAAAAAAAAAAAAAGAACAAACAATAAAAGTCACAAAAACTAATATAAAAGCATGGCTTTTAAAAATTAAATATAATGAATATGTAATTAGGAGAAATTACTCTCTTATCCCAGAAGCCCCAGCCTCTTCCATCACCTTAAATTGATCTTTTCACATTTTTATATTCTACCAAGTAATTTCTACACAATAACCACAAACATATGTAAAAAAATATATACTTATGCTCTTATGCAAATGGGAGAATTCTGTTGCAATGCTCTGCTCTTAGGGTATCTTGGAAATCTTTTCATACCAGAACATGTAGATTTACTAGATTATTTTTGAATCTGCATATTACTTCACTGAATCGCTATACTCATTTAATCAGCCTGCCGTCTAGTGAAGAACATTTAAGTTGTTTCCAGTATTTTGCTGTTTCACAGAGTGGTGCAGTGAGCAGTCTAGTATATGTGTGTGTTCACATGACCAAGTACATCTAGGAAATAAAGCTTTAAACATGGATTTACTTGGTTAGAAGGTCAGTGGTTTTTATTTTTGGTAAATAATACCAAATTGTACTCCTAGAGAAATCAACTGTCCGCAGTAGATAATGTGGGCTTTTTTTATTATTTAAATAGCCAATTATCTATAAAATTAAGGCCTAATTTTGAAAGTATCTTTATCAAAGATAAGAAAGAAGTCACTGGAACTCAACATCAAAGGGTCAGTGAAGATGCTCATTTTATTATCAAGGCCACCACTTACACCCTCCAAATCTAGGGGGTGCCATTCACATAGGTGACTGAATGGACCTTGGAGAGGGCCTGATTGTCATCTCTGTAAACTGAGAAGGTTTAAATCCCTAAGATGACACTGTGCACATGTTTCTTAGGCATATACAGAAAGAGTGTGTTGAGTTTAAAGGAAACTAAAATTGGGGCACCTGGGAGGCTCAGTCGGTTGAGCATCCAAGTTTTGCTCAGGTCATGATCTCGTGGTTCGTGGGTTCAAGCCCCGCATCGGGCTCTGTGCTGACAGCTTGGAGCCTGGAGTCTGCTTCGGATTCTCTGTCTACCTCTCTCTCTCCCCTCCCCTGCCCGTTCTCTTTCTCTCTCTGTCTCTCTCTCTCTCTCTCTCACTCAAAACTGAATAAATGTCAAAAATAAATAAAGGAAACTAACATCCTGTTTGTTTTAAATCATTAGGACACCGCTTCACGCGGCAGCATTTGCTGATCACGTGGAGTGCTTGCAGCTTCTTCTGAGACACAGTGCCGAAGTGAACGCAGCAGACAATTCAGGGAAAACAGCACTGATGATGGCTGCTGAGAATGGGCAGGCAGGCGCTGTGGGTATGTGCTGACTGGTGGGCTTCACATCCACGCCCAACCAAAACCAGAGTAGCATAAAACCGAGAATCAGTTATTCTCTTGGTATATGCATGTAAAAAAGGCCAGCATTTTATTTAAGCCACTTGACTCTACTTGCTAATCATCCTCAGTCCCCTGTTATTTGATTATTGGTGGACCTTTTCAAAGTGAACTCGTCTCTGCAGTGAAACATCTCAACATTTAGAGACCAAATATAGCAACAGATTTATTTGACCTGGAAATAACAGAACTGTGTACAGAGAATTAAACTTGATGCCTGTAGACCTTGGATTTGGATGGAAAAAATGTGGCAATAAAGTTTTCCTCTTTTTTTTCTTTAAAAGGATTAAATATGATTACGTGACCATACTGATTTGAATGTGTGATTATAATTGGCATGTAGTCTGAGTAATTGTCTCTTGGCTTTTTCTATAGATATCTTGGTGAACAGTGCCCAGGCTGATCTGACTGTAAAGGATAAAGACTTGAACACATCCTTACATTTGGCTAGTAGCAAAGTATGTAAATGAATTTGAAACACTGTTACTTAGTGTTGTAATAATAGGAATAATAATACCACTTGAATGCTATCTCAGAAGCGTGTATCATGTCTCTTAATTAAGATGTACATTTCCCCAAGGTGTTGTCAACTCTAAGCATAATGGAAGGGGAAGAGGCAAAAGGCAGACCCACGCAGGGGTTGATGAGGACATGACTTTCATGGCATGTGACACTTGCATTCTTGTGTGGTCTATCTTCATGCTGCCACTGTGTCTGTCTCCATGGTTGCATTACTATATCATTTTGGTTTGAAACACAGGCTGGGGCTGTAGTTACATGGCTTCTAAAGTATAAAAAGGTCCACTTGTTTTCATCTTGTTCCATTTGAAAACATTGTAATAACACAGCCAAAAATTACTCTCCTAGGAGGCAAATTAGTGCATTCATGTGCATTTCTACCTTCTGTCCTGTTTTCTGATGCATACGTAGTTCACCACAAGGAATGTGTTTGAGTTTTTTTGTTTTTTTTTTTTTTAATAGTATGATGTTCGCATGTAGCCCAAGATTCCTGGTTCTGTAAAAGATAAATGATATATAAATATATATATAATTTTACAAAAGGGAGATCATACTATTTTAAACCCTGCTTTTGTTACTGAATCATCTCTTATGAATATCTTTCTTTTAGATATCAAATTTTTATAGTGTTTTAGAAGATGCATGGTATTCTACCTTAGAAATGTGCCATCCTTTATTCAACCCATCCCCAACTGTTAGACGTTTGCGTGTTTTAAAATATGTGCTACTATAGATGTTGTCATTGTAGAGAAATATTTTTTTAAAGAATTCTTACTCATTCCTTTAAGATAAA
This sequence comes from Lynx canadensis, assembly GCF_007474595.2. NCBI lineage: Eukaryota > Metazoa > Chordata > Mammalia > Carnivora > Felidae > Lynx > Lynx canadensis. Next base: position 182,938,768 of record NC_044310.1, on the reverse strand, counting down.
TTCCAAATGTGAACTTACTAAGCCTACGGCTATGAATATTTTTAAGCCCAGATGGGCCTCTAATAAGATCACAACTATTTACACTCTATCAGAGTGCATTAGAATGAAAACTCCAGGGACACTTCTGAAATTACATTTCAGGGGCTCCCTTATAAGGCATTATAATGTGATGCCAATGGACACCGGTGATGGTGGTTGATTTGAATATAGTGACAGTTAAAGGTGTTGTTTATACCCATTGGTACCAGAAGTCTTGGTTTTTCATTTCAGTGGTTGCATTTTCTCACTTCATGCTCTGGGAAGCCCATGGAAACCACAAAAAAACTCAGTTTCGTAAAGTTTGTTTCAAAGTGTAATGTTTTCATGAATAGAAGTACAATGATCTTCAACCTTTATTGTGCAAATGAATCACTAGAGGATCTTGTTAAAATGCAGGTCACAGTTCATGAGATCAAGCCCTGCATTGGGCTCCCTCTCTCTCTCTCTACCCCTCCCCAGCTCATTCTCTCTCCCTCCCCCCCCAAAAAAAAATAAATAAATAAGTGTTTAAAACAATGCAGGTCTGAAGTGAGGCCTGAGATTCAACATTTCTAACTCCCAAGTTAAGCTGATGTTGCTTGTCTGTGGGATGCACTTTGAATAGCAAGCGTTTAAGAAACTATGACCCCTTAACAGGGCATAGGCCTGAAGTCATGAAAGTGTCTCTGACTTACAAATTAATTTTTTAAAATTATCAACCATCTCTTATAAGATATAAAGATATCTTCCCCTGGTTGAGGAAGAATGAACTTTCCTGAAAGAGTTCCTTCGCAACATAATGATAAGTGATACTGATAATAGATGTGATGGAAATTTCAGGAGTAGATAGGTCACTGAGTGTCATTGAGGGCTTGAGGAAGGAGATGGGACTTGACATATGTTTCAAAAGTAACGTTGACAGACTTATATGTTTACCAGCTGACCTTGCTGAACTAGCATCTCCTTCAGTTCTCTGAACATTAATTCTGCTGTTACCTTAGAAATATTAATATTTTAGATTAGAGTTCCATTAATCAAGTCCTAATAGATCTTATCCAGAATCTTTGAGAATCTAGCATCCTTTAACCATTTGCTTTTTAGAAAAAAAAGGAATTACTCAGAAAATAGCCTTAATAAAATGTTTTTAAGCAAAGAATGTTCGTTTTCAATTTAAAGCAAAATCAAGTAATTTTGCAGGAACTTTTCTGTGTTTCTGTCTTGTGTTTCTTATTTTTTTTTTTCTTGATTAGGGTCATGAAAAATGTGCCTTGTTAATACTTGACAAGATACAGGACGAGAGCCTTATTAATGCAAGAAATAACGCACTGCAGACGTAAGTGTGACTACTACAGTTGGATTTGGACATAGTTGTTTATTCATACTCATTTCATAGTCGTTTATTCAACAGATATTAAGAGTGTGCTGTGTGCCAGTCTAGCACTGAGGAACACAGTGGTGAAAGACATAGTCCTGGCTTCTCCTTCAGGAAGTTGACAGTCACATACTGACAAATGCTGACCAAGCTAGACATTTTTAGTTAGAATCTTTATTTTGATATGCCTTCAGAGAATTATATAATATAATACACTACCATTATGTATTCTTACTGGAAAGTGACAGTTTTATAAATCAGGTTCCTCGAATACATTTGAAGGGTTTCTAAGCAATTTGGCTTAATTACATTTTAATACAATTCAGTGTACTCCTCAGCATGGAAGACCTAAAGGCTGATTTGTTTTCCATTTTAGGAAATTCCTTATGCATTTTAGGGCAAAGGAGTATTAGGATTTTTTTTCCATTAAGTTTCTTAAGAAGTATATAGCAGAGATGAGTATACTGGGTTTGACATTATTCTTTAAGGTATTCGAAATTCAACAAAATATTGTTTAGTGCATCTAGTAATAATAAGGAGGTTTGAGATAAATATATATGAGTGATATTAATACCAATCATGTTGATGGACAGTGTGAAACAGTCATTCAAATGCTAGAGTAGAAAGCAAGGGGTAAAGAACCTTCTAGAAAACGTGCCAGAGCTTGCGTTCTTTTTCTGACTCCCTACATACTGTTATTAGGGTTGTTTAAGATGCAGAGTATTTGTAGTATCTGCAGAGAAATCTGGACCAACATGGAAGAACAGTTGGATCATTAGCACCTGGAAAAGATTTAGTTGGCAAATATTTTTATTTTACAAAATAAAAATATTCGTGTACTATTTATAGATTCTTAAGTATTTTTTTTTCCTTTTAGCAATTCAGCTACCCAAAACGACACATTCTCATACAAATATGCATCACAGGTGACGTTAGGTGTTGTCTTGTTTCAGACCCCTCCACGTGGCTGCACGAAATGGCTTGAAGGTGGTAGTTGAGGAGTTGTTGGCCAAAGGGGCCTGTGTACTTGCTATAGATGAAAATGGTAAGTGGAAAAAGTAAGCAATCACCACCATAGGTACCTTACCTATGCTGTGAAGCTAGAGGAAGATGAGAAAGATAGAAGCTCATTAAAAAGGCAGTGAGAATTCTCTACCCTTGGAAGTTTCTGTGTGTGAGAAATCAAACAAGGATAATTTGTCCTGTCTGTCTTTGTAAAATACGTAGTCTACCTGTAGCCCACCAGTGCCTTCCATTTTGCATGTAATGCCAGCAGCTGGTCTCTGACTCCTCAGCGTGGTGGTTAAACTGTTTTAGACACACTGAAAAGCTTTCAAATAGGCTTTCAAACTTCTAACTGCATACGCTGAAGAGTTAGAGACTATCCATGTCATTAGTGCATGCTCAGGGGCTCAAAGAAAAACCCAGGTCTTTGTATTTCAGTTCATTCTGAGATCAAACTTTTTTTTTTCTTTTTTTTTTAAAGAACAGATCAAAACTCATATTCTCAGTATGGATATTTGGGGAACATGAGTATATTGTTTAATTAATTTCTAGGCTTGAAAGCTTCTCCTGATCTACGTAACATTCCTTTTCTAAATGAACTAACTCTTAACTCTTAGCAGAAGCTTTCTACTCTGCTTCCTAAGAAATTTGGAAAGCTAATGAATACCAGAATTGTGTTAAACTACCATTTTAAGCACAAGGCCTATAAACCGCGGGGAACAAAAGACGAACTTCTGGATATTTATGAACGATGTAATTTTTAATGTGGCATTAATTGTGGCGTTATTATTTATAAAGTATTATAATTAATGTAACTCAATTAACTGCTTATTACAGGTATTGGAACTAGCAGCCCATGCCTATTTCTCAGAAGTAAGCATTAGCCATATGACATTAGCTAATTCCTATTAGTTTTTGTTTTGCAGCCCCATTTATCCTAGCATGTACCCCCCGCTCTTTCCCCAACCTGACTCATCTAGGAGGCACAGAAAGTTCTCTATTTCTCCATCTCCTTGGTTGTCCCACCCCCCTTCCCCCTCACCTTCTTATCCCTATTATGTATCTTAGGGTTGGCATGCAGTTTTTCTCCAAAGTGACCAAAAGAGATCAAAATAAATTAGTTTTGTCTTTCTCCAGGGTAAGCCTGCTGCATTTGAGGCTTGTCCTGCCAATAGTAACCTCGGGAATGGGAGGCCTGGGTTAGTGGAACTGAGGCCTTTCTCAGAGCTTAGCTCTATCCCAAAGGTCTGGGAACAATTTGGGGCAGTTTTGTACAGCAGCACAATCATAAATCATACCTGTCTATTTTTATTGGTTTTCGTACTAGAGAGAGGAATAATCTGTTGGGGGAAGCAGGGCAGGAGCAGAAATTAGGTCAAGCGTTGATAAAACAACAAAAGGTTGGGTTTTATGAAGCCAGTTCCTCTGAATGAATGAGGGAGAGGTGGTAGGAACTTTGCCAACAGAGAAGATAGGCTAACCCTTTCAGGTCAGTAGAATAAAGGCTGGGTAGGGATAGTAATTAAATCAAAGAATTTATCTACCTCCCCGTGCACCTGTTACACATATTGAGATAGTTTTCTCTTCTGGATAGGACACATCAAGTCTAAATGGTAGAGAATGACATGACTCGACAGTCATTTTTCCACAGTTGGGATTTGGGACTTTGATTGGTGGTATTGGTATTTTTTTTAATTCTATTAAATTTTCACTAATTGATAGTAAATTTCAAATCACAAACAACCAGTGCTTTCCTGTGTCTGATCTGCTCAAATGATTCCATTTTCCTAGAACTAGTTAATTGGTATAGACTTTATATAAATATATACAGAGCAACAAATCTGCATTAGTCACTTTTACGGACATCTGATTTTCAGTATCTCTCCTAACCTGACACACGATTACCTACGATGGAAAGTCATTGTTCTCAGAATGAGAGTGCTCTGGCCCAGGCCTGAGGCGCATGGTGTGCGTGTGCTCTCAAGTGGAAACACCTTTGTGGTTGTCCTGTTGCTGGTTTTTTTGTGTGGAATTGTGTCCCATCCCTGCCCCCTTGTGTTTCTGTTCACTAGATGAAGACTAGAATTCTGCCTAACTTCGGATAACATAGTGCTTGTTGTCATGTAAACTGAAAAAACAAAAACAAACCCCAAAACCCTTCATGAAGTGTCTCCCCCTCCCAGTTCCCTCTAGCCTCACCCCTAGCATGACTCATGGGAAGTAACTCCTCTTTTTGCCTGGCATGATTTCTAACTCAACATACATCTCCACGTGTGAGGTCGTTTGAGATGTACTGTGGAATGCTCACGGCGCCTTTGGATTTCCTGGACTAACCACTGCCTTGTCTGCATTTACGCCCAGGTCATACCCCGGCCCTGGCTTGTGCTCCTAACAAAGACGTGGCTGACTGCCTGGCCCTCATTTTGGCTACCATGATGCCTTTTTCTCCTCCCAGTACAATGACGGCTGTCAACTTCGTTTGTTTTAAAAAAGACAATTTGAGCAGGACGACCCTCTCCAATCTGGGTAGTATGGTTAGCCTGTGCAGTAACAACGTAGGCTCAGAGGACGGGTACAATGAAAATGATTCTGATTCGGAAACGTTTTGACTTTGGACTGTAGAAGCTTTTCCCTCATCACCCATAATGGAAGAAGGGAAAGAAATTTGACTTCCAGGTTTATGTTGTGTTCAAGTGTTATCATGGGCCTGGGCTTCCAGAAGCCTGTAGAGAAGGAATTAATCAAACCCAGAGAGGGCAGCTAGGCTGTAGGACAAAGCACTCACACAGATGGGCGCCAATTTTTATTTGTCTTTATGTTTTCCTTAGATCTAAGATACTTCTGTGAAAGTCTACCTCTCATTTTAAGTAAGAAGTAAGAAATGCATTTAATTCTTTTTCTTTTGGCATAATGCAATTGAGAGGGAGCGGTTCTCTATAAAGAATTTTTTTTTCATATACTCACCCAGTTGTGAGTTCTAAGAAGCATATCAGTATGACATTCATGTCCCCTGGGAGGGGATGGAAGGTATGGATAGGAATTGCCTCAAATCTCTTCTCACTTTGATGTTTACTTCCTTACTAGAAGCCAAAGGTAAAGGTGTTCATCTTCAGAAATGATGCCTGTAATAATCTTTTTGAGGGAGTCCAATTATTCATATATCTTCTCTATAATACGCACTTAAATATCCAGAACTTCTTTCCAAGGATTTTGTCAAAGTTGCCAGATGAATGGAAAAATTCACTGAAAATTGAAGTTGCTTTTTTCATTTAACACAAATATGGCACCGAATACTCCCTGTAACAAGTCTGTGAGTAGTTTTCACCTGACTGATTGAATCCAAATCTATGTAATAAAAGTTCAGGTGAAAAGTTGTATTGCACCAAAACTTTGAGACATATGCAAATTTAATATGAAACTACCCTTTATTTATTTGTTAATTCATCCTTAAGTCAGAATGCTAACTTTTTAAAAAACATCAGAACCATCGACCTTGTTTATCAGTAGTAAAACGTTAAATGAGCTTCTCAGTCAAGGTCATGCCAAGTGAGTGGAAGTGTGACTACAGAAGGAAGCAAAGGAGGTGAAAGCAGAAAGTAGAAATGGGTGATGTGGAAATTAAAGCCAACTGATAGTTACTTGATGATCAAATCAACATAGTGAATACTGCGTCTGCTCCCTCTGCCAAAGCTTCTAGGTCAAATGGACCCCGTTCTGCACCTGGAATAGCTGTACAAAAAGAAGAATGAAACTCTTTAAACATTATGCACCTACACACGCACACATAGATGTATATGTGTGTGTGTATATATATATATATATATATATATATATGTCTGTAGTTCATCAACCAGCTATACGTGAGGACCAAAATGCTTCAGTCTAAAATGGAAGAATTTAATTGTTTTCCTTCAAAATGGAAATGAGAACTGAAGTAGCTTTTCTATGGAGTTCAACTGTAATCTTTTTGTGTAACAGTCTTTGTTGTATTTTATATTTCTTATGACACAGATTTCTAGTTGATGGCTTAACATTTGTAACTGAGGATGTGTTGACCAAGGCTTTTTTTTTTTTTTTTTGCCAAACTAGAGAAAATGTTCATATACTTTTGATGTAAATGTGTTTGTATTTATTTGAAATGAAACAAATGTCGAGGAACATCCGTTGTTTGTTCTCTGTGTTAATTGCTGTGTGCGTGACTTGGAGTAACAAAAAAGCAGAAAAACCCTCCGGACCCTCTCTGGGCTAGCCAGCAGTCCTGGGCCAAGCCCAGCATTTCCCCTGCTAAGGTTGCCAGCCGACCCTCAGGTTCTTCTGCGTCGGTTGGAGAGGGGTGCGACATCCAGGGCTCAGCCCCAGTCTGTAGCCAGCCTTGAGAGCCTAGGAGACACTGCCGTCCTTAAAGCTCTTCTGCGAGATGAAAACTCAGGTGGGTGGTGGATCATATGCACAAAGGTGGCCCAAAGAAAGATGCAGGAACTATTCTGAACACGCTGAAAATCTCACGTGGTCCCCCAAACGGAATGGGAAATGATATCAGTGTGTGAGTCCATGTACCAAGAGAAGAAATACAAATCACCAGCTCAAGTGCTATTTTCCGCTTGAGGAAGAAACCGGAGAGAAACGTGTTGCATTTGGGCGGGACTCTGACGTTTTATAATCAGTTCCATTTTCACCCTGGAAATTTCTCTTTTATAGCGTGTGTGAGATATTTTTAAAACAGTGTTCTAGCATATCTGGATCAAATACACATACCGTATTATATTTTTCATCTAACTGTAAAAGACTTTACTCTTACTCTTTTAATATTCTGGATTTAATTAAAAACTCACGTTGGGTTCTTCACAGATGAGAACTTGTTCAAAGGACTTCTAGAATTGATATTAATTCCACTGACGATTTTTGACACCACCAACATTGTTTTTTAAATTCTTGGTGTTGTGCTCCCCTCCTTCCTCTGTCCTTTTTGTTTGTTTAGGGAAGATGAATTTTTAAAAAGTAGATAAATTGCTAATGAGCAATAATGACCTTGTCTTTACCAAAACACTGAAAGTAAGGGAGATCCAATGCTAAAAAAAAAAAAAAAAGCACGATATACTGTGGTGTCTTTTCTAGAAGTGAATGGAAATCTTGCTCCATTGGCATTTAAAGCAGGAAAGGAAATGCCTGCTTTTAGTGGGTGAAGCAGCGTTCACATTTTTCCTGCAGAGTAGCCTAGAGATACAAGGAAGGTTGCAGCAAAGCGGTGGCGGCCATGGACATTTCTCTCCATGTAGCTGCATTTTGACTTCTCCCCTCTCTCACTGATAGAGGGAGGACAAAGGAACAAAATGAAATCATGCTCGCTCTGAATTGTTCATTGAATCAGATCTCTCTCCCACACTCTCTCAGTTTCTCCATTCCCCAAGACCAAATTTTTTTCTTTAGGAAATGACTTTTAAAACTCTGAGTTCTGTGTGTTTCAAGGACATCTCGTAGAAATAAAACTAGATTTGCAGCATAGCTTTCTAAGAAAAAAAAAATTATGCTTTTAACTGAGTCTTAGCTGTTTAGCGCTTTTACCTAAATGTGTTGTTTTTGGACTGTATTTTAACCACAGCCACAGGGATCATGTTTCATTGCACTTAACCTATTCGCCGTGTCTGCCTATCCTTGGTAAATACATTACTATCTCCAAATTGCCTAAAATCTGCTATGATTCTACAGTAAAAAGCTCAGGGGATTTCTATTTATCACTACTAAAAGGGCACCATAGTATGTTTTGGTACTTTAGGCAGTAAACAGCTGCTTGATTTTTTATTTTATTATAAGATTAGAATAAGAACATCAAATGGATTTGCTGCACTCGTTATTCTTTGTACTGTTGAGCAACTTGGTTTGCTTATCTGTTGCATTGGTTGAAGAACTCACCCCCTTTTTTGTCTTGTAATATGAAGTTAGAGTGCCTTTTTATATTTGTATATTCTGAAAATGTTCTGTGAAATGTTTTGTATTTTTTTCGTTTGAGTGTTATCGGAGCAATATAATACCAGTGAGTTTTCATTTCAGCCTTTCTTTGAATGTATAAAGTGTCTTTTTTTCCTATTTCCCCTTTACCTGCTTTGAAATGAAAATGCCGAAGTTTTCTATGGGAATTATGTTGAATTTTGCAGTGCTAAAATGCTTTCTTCTTACAAAACTGTAAACCATAGGTCAATGTTCTAGGGGAAAAGCGTTTTAAGATAGTGACAATCTGAGTGTGTGTAAAAATGTAATTTTATGCGTTTCTTATGCAGTGATCTAAAAATTCAATGCAAATATCTTTTGTTTGGTAGTTTTGTCTACATATTTTATGCTTTAGCATGTGCAATATATCTTTGCAAAGCACGATGATACAAATCTGGTGCCAGTGTTATATTTTGCATAACATATTTGTAATCGCATAAAATACTGTTTGATGATTTCAGTGGGATTTTGTCTGTAATGTTTTCTTATGTAAATTGGAGTTGAATGACTCTGGTAAATGTCATGACTGTAAAAATGAAGACAATGACTTTTAGTTCAGTGAATGACTTTGAACCAATCTGAATCTTTTCAAGCACAGTTTAATACTTTTTCAACTACTGAATGCTAATAATGTAATGAAGTACTTAACTGTAATATACTATGGAAATGCATTCAGATGGTTATTTTTACAAATAAAAACGGTACAAATATTGTTACAATTTGTGTTTGTCTTTAATTTTTCCAGTTTATGCTCACTTTACCAATTATTCCGCTAACTTAAATCTTGGTCACTACCGAAGCCAAATTGTCCTTAAATTTTGAAAATTAACAATCAAGATAGAAGTGTATTTCCAGATTTGCTATGTCTGTTTATACCAACTCAGTTAGAGGGGGAAAAGTTAAATATGTATAATCGTGTTTATTATATTTATTTGTGCTTCCAATTTTTTTGGCAAAGGATCTGAGCTGGCCTGCAACAAAGGACACGTGATAAACGGGAAGTAGAAAAATTAGGACAGAAAAAGAGCACAAATATGGGAACCATAAGATTTAATACAGTGGCTCTGACTGAATGGGAGCTTGCTCTAGATTCCTAAGGCACTCACGGTGAGAGGGGCAATGTGACTGTGTAAATCAAATATTTCAGAAAGGGGGAAGTCTACTAGGTCCTCAAAATTGTGAAATCAACCACACTTATCTTTGTGGCTGCCACCATTACCCTTCAACTGCTTCATTGCAATATAAGGCCCCACCTCGCTGCACTATCTCAGAGGTGTCAATGGAATTTTCTCTCTTTCTCACATTCAGAATTCCTCCCATTAAGTAATAATTTCAGGGACAGTCCTTAGAAGCATTAAGGAACAAATTCCCAGGGACGCCGTTTCCAGCTAAAGAGAAAGAGACTCTGGGGTGGGGCCCTCTGGAGTTCCTCAAAGCACAGTGTTCTAGAGTGCTAGCAGTTCTTACGGTCTAGCCCAATCCCATCATGAAGAAACTGAATTCCAGAGAAATTATATAATTTGCTCAAATTTGTATAATTGATGATCTGAATGTACAACCTGTGCCTATAGATGTTCTTTCTTTTATGCCATCCTGGCAATAATGCTTTGTGATTGTTGGAGTTGTTCCTGCTTAGAGATGTTTAAGGAGGTTTTGTACTTTGCAATGTCTCACTCCTTATTCAAATATACAAATGTTGGTGCTTTTCATTCTGGACGACTGTGAAGCGTGAGTCATACCACAGGTAGGTACTTCATGTAGTTGAGAGCTGAGTGTCTATATTAGTTACCTAATGCCGTGAAACAAATTACCCCAAAACTTAGTGACTTAAAACAACAAATGTGTATTATCTCACAGTGTCTGAGAGTCAGGAGTCCAGGCACGGTTTAGTTGGGTCTTCTGACGCAGGGCCCCTCATGGGTTGTAATCTTGGTGTTAGCCAGGGAAAGACTCATTTCTAACTCACTCATATGGTTGTTGGTAGATTCCTCATGGGTTGTTGGACTGAGGGCTTTTGTTTCTTGATGGCTGTTCACTGCCTTCAATTCCATGCCAAATTTTTCCATTCCCAACAGGGCCAGGTCCCAACCTGGTAGCTTACCTCACTAGAGCTAGCAAGCTGAAAAAAGCCAGAAAGAGAAAGTATAAGACAGAAGTGATGGCTTTTTTAAGTTTTATTTATTTTTTTCTTTTTTGAGAGGGAGAGAGAACAAGATGGGGAGGGACAGGGAGAGAAGGAGAGAGAGAGAGAGAGAGAGAGAGAGAGAGAGAATCCCAAGCAGGCTCTGCACTGTCGGCACTCACGAACCCGTGGGATCATGACCTGAGCCTAAATCAACAGTCAGACACTTAACGACTGAGCCACCCAGGTGCCCCAGAAGTGACAGCTTTTAAACTGAATATTGAAGTGAAATTTCGTTATTTTTTCCATAATATTTTATTCATAAGAAGCAAATCACTAAGTTTGTTCCATGTTCAAGGGACCAAAGGGTCTGACTACCAAGAGGCAGTAATCACTGGGAACTATTTGGGAAGCTATATATCTCACTGGATCTATCACAATGTCCTTCCAGAGCATAGCATCCTCCTAGAATAACTTCTTCCCAGTCTTGCTAAGGAAATTGTTTACTTGACTTCCTAAATTCAAGAAAAACATAGGGATCCCCTAATTTCACCTGTGCTGTCATAAGCAAGCAGAAAGGAGCCGATGGCTTCTGCTACAGTAGCTGTATTGTTGAACGTTGCTGGTGCACTTTGTCTCCAAACCGCTTGTCAAAGGATCCTTCTAATTCCATTCAGCAGGTTTAGATCCTGGTACATCCGCCCCTTGTGTTCCAGAATTAGCTTGCAAGGCACAAAGGCATTCAACTAAAAAGCTATTAACGTAACATAAAAAATGTTGTGGGTCAAAGTGCTTTATGAATTGTCTCTGGCAAATTTCATACTGAAGATACATTTGCTGTAAAATATAAAGCAGCAAAGATAATGGCTGTGCCATTCATTAATTTTCAAGCACTCCAAGGGGGTGATTGGAAACATGAGCTCTGGGACTGGCACAGTAACTGTGGGTGGGAGTAAACTGCTACTAGCATTTACTGTATTAGCATTTACTAGGCCAGGGGTACCACCAAATGTCCCACCAAGCCCAGCGTGCAACCACCCTGTCCTCAGTGCTGGTGCTCTGCCACCTCACAACTCATCTGCCTCCTCACCATTTTTGCTGAATCATTTCTTCATCGATTTGTTATTTGTGAAGCCAGCCATATTTTTAACTATTTTTTCACAGGAATTGCATAAACAGGCTCAAATATGTATACCTGTTAAAGAGCACTTACAAGTTTAAGAAAAAGAATTTCAGGGGTGCCTGGGTGGCTCAGTCAGTTAAGCAACCAACTTTGGCTCAGGTCATGACCTCATGTCATGGCTCAAGAGTTCAAGCCCCATGTCGAGCTCTGTGCTGACCACTCAGAGCCTGGAGCCTGCTTCGGATTCTGTGTCTCCCTCTCTCTCTGCCTCTCCCCTGTCCTCTCTCATGCCCTTTCTCTCTCTCTCTCAAAAATAAACTATTAAAATAAATTGTAAAAAAAAAAGAATTTCAGAAGCAATGTTGACAACATGGTCCCTGATTGTGTGTTTTTCCAGAAAAGAGCACATGCAAGTGAGTGGAGAGGAGAAAGGTACTGCGCAGAATTGAGACACTTAATTCTTTTGTTATTTTTTTTAATTTTTTTTTTAACGTTTATTTACTTTTGAGACAGAGAGAGACAGAGCATGAACAGGGGAGGGTCAGAGAGAGAGGGAGACACAGAATCCGAAACAGGCTCCAGGCTCTGAGCAGTCAGCACAGAGCCTGACGCGGGGCTGGAACTCACGGACCGCGAGATCATGACCCAAGCCGAAGTCGGACGCTTAACGGACTGAGCCACCCAGGCGCCCCAATTCTTTTGTTATTAAATACACGAATGCATGTATGCAGATATACATTCCTTGTCTTCAGCAGGGTATGATCGTATCTACATCCAGGTGGGGGAATCCTGTTCACAACCATGGGGCTCTTGGCCCACAGTCACATAGCAAGATCTGGCAACAAAGCACTATTGTCTCATGTTCTCTCATGTTCTCTAGGCATTGGTAGACACAATTTCTAGGATACTTTTTTTTTAAATCTTTGTGGCTACCACCACAAAGGTAAATGACGATTTAATGAAGCAAACTTAAATTCTAGAAGGATTTTATAATTTTCAAGGAAAAAATAGTGAAGTGAAGTGGTACTTGGAGTAAAAAAAATTTACCCATGTTTATATTCAGTTGAAAGCACCCAGCAAGTTTGAGAACTTGAATAACTCATATTTCTTATAGTCGGGATTCCTAAGATTTACAAACATCTAAGCTCAGATCTTAATGACAAGTTGCCAACCCTATAAAGACCAGAGGAAAGAGAACAGTCAGTGCCAACACCCAAAGGCAGGAGTGAATGTGGTATGTTCCAGGAACAGAAATGGGGCCAGTGTGGCTACAGACTTGTAGGGTAGGAGATGAGCTCAACAGCAATCTGGAGCCAGATCTTATTAAATTTTATGAGCCAGAAGAAGTAGTTTCTATTTTATTCTGAATGTGATAAAAATCCACTGAAGAAATTTAAGGAGAAAAATGGCTGTGGTCCTATTTTGTTTTTAAAAGATCATTCTAGCTGCTGTAAGGAAGAAAGAGAGGAACCCTAGTGATCAGTTCAGTGGCCACTGCAATAGAATAGACAAGTAAACATGGTGGCTTGGAATGGTGTGGCAACAAGGGAAATGGAGAGAATGAGGAAATTTTGGAGTATTCTTGAAAGTAGAGTTGGCTGACCTTACTGATGGTTTGATGTCAAGTAAATAGTCTAGAGTTTGGCAGAGAGGCTGGGGCTTGGGTCATGTGAAATTATAGATGACCATGGGAGATTGCCTTGGGAGTAATAGGGAGAGAGAAGGACACTGAACCATGGGCACACCAACATTTAGAGGTCAGAAAGAGGAGAGGACCTAGCAGAGAACATCAAAAAGGAATGGCCAGTGAGGAAGGAGGAAATGCAAGAGAACAAGGTATCTCTAAAACCTGGAAAAGAATGTCATGGAAAAAGGAGCTTCAGTTGTATCTATGGTCTCAATCACTTCTGGAAACTCAAATAAGACATGACAGAGTGACGTTGGGTTTTGCAACATAAAATTTATTAGTGATCTTTGTAAGAGCAGATGCATCAGAGTGGTGGGGGCAACAATCCAGAGGATAGGATGAGGAGATAAAGAAAGCAGAGAAGCTGAAGGGAAAAAGAAAAGCAAGGCAGTAGTTGAAGGAAGCTCTGGAGACCGCAGAGGGTATTGTTTTTTTAAGATAGGACATGTTTTATCATATTGATGCTGAGGGAGTGTCTGGAAGAGAGCAGGAAAAAGGTCTGGGAAGCAATGGGAAGTAATTTTGGAAGGAACATTTTGGAGCAGCAAAGGAAGATTGCTGATTAGGGCTTAGTACATTTGAGATTTATGACCATTAATTTAAATGATACCAGTCATCCTGATGGGTTTTTCATCAGATGTCTGGGTACAGGCATAGAATAAGTACATAGTAGGATTTAAAAAGGGATAGAGCTTTGCGAGGCGAGTCAAGGGAGCTATGGAACTATGGTGATTTCAATAGATATGGTTATATGGATCATGGATTCTAAACTGGGTAAGGAAGGAAGTGAAGTCATGAGGGAGGTTATGGAGAATGAACAAGGGGTAGAGTCACTGAACTGAAGGTCTTGGCAAGATGGAAGAATTGCTGAGTTGTAGCATCAGAGGTGATGAGCTAAACATGGGATCCCTGAGGTAAGGCTTTCAGAGGTGGCACAGTTTTGATGATGACAAACCTAAAGAGTGGGTAGTTTAGGATGATTGAAGGAAAAAGCATTGGAGGTGCGGAAGTAAAACTGAGGAGGCCAATATAATGAAGGCCCCAAAGCCATTTCACATAGTATTTGAGTAAAATTGATGAGAAAATTTGGCCATTTCAAAACATCTGTTATTCAGGTTGTTTACTTTAAGTTGCTGTAGACTCAGAGTTGATTTATTATCAGACTGAAGTTTGGTTCCAGGATTAGGATGATGCTTTTAAAGAAGAATGGTCAAGTGCATTTCTGTTAAAAACAAACAAACACAAGAAAAAGAACCAACCAGACTTTAATTATAATAGGATGACAGGTTTCATGACCATATGGTTTAACCTAAATGTATGTTTATGATGCTCTCCAGAAAACATGACAGATGGTTAAGAGCCACAGAATGAACAAAAGGAGTGTATGGATCAAACATGTTAGCAATAACAATGACAAACTGAATACTTAGCAGTAGGCTTTCCACAGAAGACAGAAGACTAAAACCACTGGAATTCTGTCTTGCTCTTTAAGTGAAAACTAAATTTGCCTTAAAATGTTAACTTTTCCTGAAAATCTCAATTTTCAACTAAAAGGAAAGAAAGCTAATTTGTGTTTATAATTTCCCTTTGAACTTCTTGTTTTTTTAGAAATGATTTCTCCAGGGGCGCCTGGGTGGCGCAGTCGGTTAAGCGTCCGACTTCAGCCAGGTCACGATCTCGCGGTCTGTGAGTTCGAGCCCCGCATCGGGCTCTGGGCTGATGGCTCAGAGCCTGGAGCCTGTTTCCGATTCTGTGTCTCCCTCTCTCTCTGGCCCTCCCCCGTTCATGCTCTGTCTCTCTCTGTCCCAAAAATAAATAAACGTTGAAAAAAAAAAATTAAAAAAAAAAAAGAAATGATTTCTCCATTTCTAAGTGCATGCCATGTTTCTATTTTACATTCTTTTTCAGTCTTGAGTTTACTCCTTGCTGTTTCATTATTACTTAAAATCTAGGATGATTTTGCTAGAGGAATGTTACCTAATGATTCATTTTCTGCTTAACTTCATTCACAAGGGTCTACCCATTAGCATGTAAATTTTGATGGGGCTGCTGGGCCAGTTTCATTTTGGCATCAGTGCTAACAAAGCTGATAAAGGGTTCAGTTGGTACCATCTGGGAGTTTGCTTTGTGATGTCACAGCTGACACTAGAAATTAGATTGAGAAAACTAATTAATTTCCCACAATATATTTTAGATATAGAAAAAGAAAAGCCCTTCAGGGTGCTAACAATATTTCCTAGAGATAAGAACATATTTTCTAGTGTATATTAATGATTCATCCTCATTTTTCCGGCTGCCAGCCTCATGATCTGCTAGTGACTTGGATGGGGAACAGAGGACATTCTTATTAAGCTGCTGGTTCTGACCAGAGCACCAAATAAAAATCATCTTATCGAATTAGTCGAGCTACTTTTTCAATCAGAGTGAATAATAAAAATAGCCGATAACCACTGAATACTTCTTCTGTGCCAGGCACTGCTGTGAGTGCTTTCCATGCATCAACCCATTTCACCCTACCTAGAAGATAGATGTTATTATAACCCCCCAGCAATACACAATAACTAGTGGCAGATCTGGGATTCAAACTCAGGTGACTCTAGAGTTCATAATCTTAATTACCATAGCATGGTAATTTCTTCTATGACAGTAAATATTTGTATGCAACAGGGGGTTGGTAAACTATGGTCTGTGGTCCAAAACAAGCAGCCACTTTGTTTTCAATAACAGATCTATTGAAATATAATTGATATACCATAAAATTCACTCTTTTAAGGTATAAAATTCAATCATTGTTAGTGATTTCAAAAAGTTCTGTAACAAGCACCACTATCTAATTCTGGTAAATTTGCATCACCCGAACAAGAAACCCCATACACAACAGTCATTCTCCATCCGCTCCTTCTCACCTTCCCTGGCAACCACTTACCTACTTCCTATCATCATGAGTTTATCTATTTTGGACATTCCGTATAAATGAAATAATTCAATGTATGTCCTTTGTGACAGGCTTCTCAGCATAAAGTGTTCAAGGTTTTTCCATGTTTTTTCATGTATCATTACTTCATTCCTTTTTATAGCCAAATAACAACTTGATTGTATGGATATACCACATTTTGTTTATCCATTCATCAGTTGATGACATTTGAGTTGTTTCTACTTTTGAGCTGTTATGAATAATGCTGCTATGAACACTGTATACAGATATTTGTATGGACTTGTGTTTCAGTTTTCTTATGTTTATACGTACAAGTGGAATTGCTGAAATTTCTGGGTAACTCTAGATTTATTTTTTGAGGAACTGCCAAACATTCCATCAGCAATATATGAGTTTCAATTTCTCCACACCCTTATCTTACTTCCCATTTATTTTTATTACAGCCACCCTAGTGGGTGTGAAGTGATATCTTATTGTGGTTTTGATTTGCATTTCTGGTTCATGACTAATGATGTTGAGCATTGCTTTGTGTGCTTATTGGTTATTCTTAAATCTTCTTTGAAGAAATGTGTATTCAGTCCTTTGCCCATTTTATTTATTTTTTTAATGTTCTCTTTTAGAGTTTATTTGAGAGAAAGAGAGCTCGCAAGCACGAGTGGGGGAGGGGCAGAGAAAGAGAGAGGGAGAGAAAGAATCCCAAGCAGACTCTTCACTGTTAGCACAGAGCCCAATGCAGAGCTTGATCTCACGAATTGTGAGATCACGACCTGAACCAAAATCAAAAGTCTAAGGCTTAACTGGCTGACCCACCCAGGCCCCCCTCAATCCTTTGCCCATTTTAAAGTAGAGTTATTTACTTTTATATTGTTGAGTTGTAAAAACTTGTTCTATATCCTAGGTACAAGTCCCTTATCAATATAGGATTTGCACATTTTTTCTCCCATTCTATTTTTTTTTCTTGATTGTGTCCTTTGAGGCACAAAAATTGTACTTTTAGTATCATATGTAAAAAAAAACAACTGCCTAATTCAAAGTTATAAAGATTTACTCTTATGTTTTGTTTTAAGGGTTTTATAGGTATAGCTCTTACATTTAGAATCCGTAAGTCAACTTGAGGAGTATTGCCCAATTTACTATATTAAGTTTTCTGGTCCATGAACATGGAATGTCTTTCTATTTATTTAGGTCTTTCTTTTGACAGTGTTTGGTAGTTTTTACTGTGCAAGTTTTACATTTCTTTTGTTCAATTTATTCCTAAGTATTTTATTCCTTTTGATGCAACTGTTAAAGGAATGGTTTTCTTAATTTCACTTTCAGATTTTTCATTGCTAATGTATAGAAATACAATTGATTTATAAAAATTTATCTTGTATCTTGCAAACTTGCTAAACTTGTTTATTATTTCTAATAGTTTTTTAGTGGTTTCCTTAGGATTTTCTATATATAACATCATGTCATCTGAAAATGGAGATAGTTTCACTTCCTCATTTTCAATCTGGATACTTTTTATTACTTTTTCTTGCTGAATTGCCCTAATGAGAAGCTCAGGTATGATGTTGAATAGAACTGGTGAGAATGGACATCATTATTTTGTTCTTGATCTTGGGGGGAAAGAATCCTGCCTTTCACTATTACATATGAGGTTAGTTGTGGGTTTTTACAGATGCCCCTTAACAGTTTGTGGAAGTTTCCTTCTATTTCTAGTTTGTTGAGTTTTTTAAATTATTAAAGGGGGTTGGATTTTGCCAAATGCTTCACTGAAGCTTTTGAGATGATTGATCATGTGGTTTCATCCTTTGTCCTTTATTAATGTGAGTATTACATTAATTTTTTATATTGAATCAACTTGGATACATGGGATAAATCCCATCTAGTAAGGGTGTATAATATGTTTTATACATTGTTGGATTCTGTTTCTCCCCATCTAACCTTAGCAGGGGTCGGGGAACCAAGGCCTCTGATTTCATTAGTCACTGGATCACACCTCCCACAGTTCATGTAGAATTCCCGATTTTCCATGGGAATCCAGGAGGGAAGATGTCAAAGAATGACTGGTTTGAACATCAAGGCCCCCAACACTGTGGGGTGACTCACCAACCATTCCCTTGCATCGCATTTCTCCCCTATATAATTTCTGTTTACAGTAGAATGATAGATCAAAGTTTAATGTCTATAATATAATATCTATATATTGGTAACAAACAGAGAAAACACAATTTAAAAATAGAAAAAGTATATAACTAATTTACAAAAAGATAAATATTTAATAAGTATGTTTTTAAAAATCTCAACATCACTAGTAAGTAGGGAAATCCAAGTTAAAGCAAGAGTTATATTATTTTTTACTCAAAAGATTGACAAAAAGTTTTAAAAAGAGTGATACCACCTGCTGCAGGCCAAAAGACAGGAACTCTCCTACAGTGATAGTGGGTATGGGAACTGCTACAGTAGGACAATACTGTATTTCATCAAATCTAAGATAGCAATTGTAAGACTGTCTAGTCAATTTAGGCTGCTATAACAAAAATCCCATAGACTGGGTGGCTTGAACAACATTCATTTCTCTGCTTGGGAACTGGGAATTCCAAGACTAGGTGCTGTAGATGAGGTGTCTGGTAAGAGCCTGTTCCCTGTTTCTGTACCCTCACATCATAGGAGGGATAGGAAAACTCTCTGGGGTCTCTTTACAAGGGCACAAGTCCCATTCATGAAGGCTCCAGCCTCATGACCTAATAACCTCCCAAAGGCACCACTTCCTAATACTATCATTATGGAAATTATATTTCAACATATGAATTTTGAATGGACACAAACATTCAGTCTATAGCAAAGATGTACCATTATTTTATCAAAGGAAGAGAATACTGCCAATTGAACAATGATACAATACTTTCTTCTCTTTGATTATTAGATGCATCCTGATCTTAAAGACATTAAATGTGAATGATAAAATATGGCATATGATAATACTAATTAAAATTAGAATTAAACAAATCCTTTTACCAATCAGTCCTACCCTGTGGAATCTATGCTGCAGAAATAAACTTGCAGCTAAGCAAGGGTGATATTTAAAATATTTAACAGCCAATATGGTACAAATGCCTACCAATCAGAACAAGACAACAATCAAAACAGACACCAATAGGCCTGCCTCTAACATTCTCAGGTCCTGAGCAAAACAGTATAAGTGGAAGCTTTTATACCAGATGTTGAAATACTTAAAAGTGAAAAAAAAAAAAAACAAGCTAAAAAGATCATTAAATAAAATATGTTCTCTCACCATACTTTGACAAATATGCCTTCATGACAACCTAGAAGAACCGGTTTAGATGTAAAAATGTTGCCTTCGTTGGAGTTCTAAGTCAGACCACTGTAGCATAGGGAAGGTAGCCTCCCACCTTCAACCTGTGGCTCGTGACTCACTCCATTTTCTTCCTACCTACAGCCTGATCCTTCACCAAGAGGAGTCTTACATACGTATATGGATACCTTGCTGGCACAACCAAGCTCTGTTTATACCTTCAGCCCCTTGGTTACCCCTCAGGCCTATGGGTGTTTGCAATGGTGGCACGTTACCCTCAAGTGGATGGACACAGGAAAATGAGCCATGTAGCTCTGTTATTAGAATTAATACTTTTGGGTAGGGAATTGCAGCATCTTAGATATCAAAATAGTCTAATAGAAGGTCAAAGATTACAATCGGGCACATCTTTCAGCCACAGACTCCTTGCCACACAGGGAGGAACACAACTGGAGAAGGACCAGAGCATTGCCTTCTAGTATGGGACACCAGTCTAAAGCCAATACTGCTGGCCAGTATACTTTTCTAGCAACTACAAGTTGACTATTAGTCCCTCAGAAAAGCAGTGAAATATATGCCAAAATATTTATTGCATTTTTTAAAGCTTTTATTTTTAAGTAATCACTACACCCAATGTGGGACTCAAACTTACAATCCAGAGATCAAGAGTCCCATGCTCTACCAACTGAGCCAGCCAGGCACCCCTGTCTGTTGCATTTATTGTTAGTGGGAAAGAAAAAACGGGAGACAATTTGAATTCATTCTACTATATCCCTACTATGGAATGATATTAAGCTATTAAAAATAGTAAGTGTGGTTAAGCAGTACTAAGTGTGGTTTAAAACAAGCAAGTTTCAGTGAAATGTTTATAGCTATAATCCCAACATCAACAAAAAATCCATATATATGTTTATTGGCATCTATCTGCTGTATGATGGCAGGACTTACCCTATAATGTTAGAGGAGGAGGGTATAAGATAGTGGTGAAATTGCAATTAAATGGGAAGATGTGCATGGCATAATGTTAAGTGAAAATATAAAATGTAGAATATAAAATTGTTTTATATCACAAAAATAGATAAAAATTTAACATATATATGAAAAAGGACTGAAATATAATATAGACAAATTAAAACATTGATTTAACTATGTGCCAGAATTGTGGGCGACTTCTGTTCTGAATTTATGTTTACATTTATGTTTATTGTTTTTGCAATAAAGTTTTTAAAAAGAAAAGATGCTTGAATGCACAACAGGAACTAGGAGGTAAATTTTAGTCATTCTATTTTATGATAGGTTAATACCGTTCATTAGCACAAGCTCCAAGTTTCAAAGTTAGAGAGGAATGAAGAAAACTTGGAGATGTTCCAGTAAAACCACAGATATGTTAAGAATTGAGGAACACATCCTTTTTGTAAGAGTTAAAGACAACCTAAATAGTTTAAGGTTACCTTGAACTGTAAAATATGGAGATTTGAGTCAGTAATTTCTCATATCCTTTCAGTTCTAACAATTTTTTGTTTTTAGACTAGGTCTGTTGGTCAACAGAGTAACTGCCAACTGCCTGTAACATCTGAAGCAGAAAACTAGGAATTTGCATACACTGGGAAATAAACATGATTGGAGGCTGACTGTGCCATTAGTCGTTGCACCGAAAGAATTTCTTCCAGACAGAAGAGATTAAGATGTGCTCTTCCTCTTCTGAGCAAGAAAATACATGGGTTTTAACTGCTGCATGACAAATTTAGGGTCATGAAGAATGACTGGGGAAAATGTAGAGCTAATAAAGAAGTGGTGGATACAGAACCAATTGTAAAGTCCCTTTACTGGAGACTTTCAGAATTAAGGCTGTCACTCATCATGACAGGATAGTGTTAGAGAGATGTCAGTTGGCCAATATGCTCCATAGCTCAGAAGTCTTTCAAGCACTACATGTACAGCCATCTCCACCAGCTTGTTGTTTCATGGGTGCTCAAACACATTTATTTCCTCTCACCCTTGAACAATCTATTGTAGCTATGATATTCAATAGCATCAAAATTCATCCTGCGTCCCCAGGCTGAAAACCAGACAGACATCCTTGACTCTTCCCTCTCCTTTGCTATAATTATACAATGGGTTATGAAGTTCTGTTCCTTCTGTGCCTTCTAAAAATTAAAAAAAAATTTTTTTTTTAATACTTCTGTGCCTTTTAAATGTCTTTTGGACCAATTACCTCATTTCCTTATCCAGTACTCCTGTTTCAGACCCTCATCAAAGGACACTTAGATTACTGAAATAACATCCTAATAAGCTCCTTGCCTGCAGTCTTGCCCTTCTTCAACCTTTTTTCAAAATTGCTGCCAAAATCTATCCTTTTTAAAAGTCAAGCTCTTTAGCCTGAACCACCTGCCCATCTCTTCACCTTCATTTTCCATCACTCGTACAGCTCAGCCACCCTACTCTATAGGCATTTTGGAAAGGACTGAAGTCCTCCCCTTCGCATATATTGCTGCCTTCATATGTGTTAGTCCTCCTACCTAGAACGTACCTCCCCTTTTATGCCTGTTGGATTCAACTTTCCAAACCTGGGTCAAATGTCACTTCTCAAATGTCTCCTAAAGTTTTACCTGAAAGACAAAAGGCAGAAATAATTGTTTCTTTTCCTGTTTCTGAGGCACTGTGCATACGCCAGTAGCAGTGGTTGATCATATCACTTACCATTGTAATGATGTGATTATACGTATGATGATGAAATATTCTTGTGTCAATGCTCCTCACTCCCCATCTCCTCCCTGCCACATGCCAAAGAACAGTTTGGGTTGGCCTAATTCTGGGTCTTTTCTGGTGCTTTAAAAACAGGCATGGAAAGGGCTTGGGAGGATTAGCATATGAGAGCCTCTGGGTAATCAAAATCTCTAAATATGGGGAATTGAATCAGGACTCCTTTAATATTCTTTGAGAAACATAAATAAATATTGGAATATTGTGCCTGTCACACAGAGATAAGCCACATTGAGCCCTGGGATTATTTAGGTCATGCATGTATCTGTTGCTTCCTTTTCTAGGTCATGTCTATTTCTCCAGTACCTAAGACAGTGCCTGAATTACTTAATAAGTGAATGTATGAATGTGCATGAGTATGTCGTATTTGTCTCCTTCCAACAAAATGTCCCAGTTTTCCAAATTAGCATTAATGAACATTTCCAGATGGTGTCACTTTGCTTATGCTCAAACACTAGAGGTCCTCAAGGCCAGGCCAACAGCTGAGAGGAGTGCCCACAGGCTGGAACATAAGCAGAGGGGCCTGTGCTCTGGATGGAAGGCCAAATCGAAGTGAGACAAGTGTGGCAATGAGAGAATAGTTATTAATGCGATGCCAAGAGAAAGGCAAGCCAAAGGCTTAAGATGAACACAAGCTGTGAGATCAGTGGCCAGGAGACATCCAAAGATGATGTCCCAGTTCAAGGTGCCAAATGAAGGAAATATGTTCAGAGATCTGAGAAAGGGATATTCTTCAGAATGTGTCTTTGAATGGGGCAGGTGCAGCTATTTAAAGACACTGCAACACCCTGTGTATCCCCTCTTTCATACTCCTCTCCCACTGAACAGACCAGTCCAGAGTACCCAAGGCAAGCTTTATAGTGGCAAAAACTGCTGGTGCCCTACCATAAATCATGTTTATATCCTGGTGCTGTACTGGTAGTCACAGTACTCTACACTGTCACATACTTGCAGGGAAAAATAATGATGCAGTAAAAGTTATCTCTGAAGTAAGACACAATCTCCCTGGTTTCCCACTTTTCCAGCCTGTAGGGAGCAAAATGGAGTCTCTCATGTCAAGCAGGAGCCTGTGTCAAGCAATGACACAAGTAGTTAAAGGTGAGAGATATGACCAGGACCAGCATCAGCTGGTACCCAGAACTGATAACAAGCAGAAGCAGTGGAGGTCTGCAGGGGCCCAAGACCAATGAAATCCCTTTAAAAAGGGGAGGATTTTTGCAGCAAACTGTCAGACTCTTCAGACACGACCAAAGGCTCTGCCCAATGGATTCCCGAATAGAATTGAGATCCTCCACTGCTTGCACTTAATAAGCAGTAGGTGCCAAGAGCTGACCTGGACCAGACTGAGTCCTTATCTCAACTGCACGCCCACAGACTGATTTTGGTTTTGGTTCATTACTTCCCACACCCTTGTGTTATCTTGTTTGTTATGTGGTTTGTCTTATGGTCTGCTCTGTGTGCTGTGTAAGAAGCCAAGTTTAATCACATGGTGAAATGTCATGGAGTTTGGAATCCTGAACCTGCTTTATAATGGTGGTCAACTTTGCTTTATGACTGGATAAAGCTGATGTTGTGAAAAGACACAATTCATTTGTGCGTCTTTATGGCATGTTTATGACACAGCCAATGGCCTTCTGTGGAGCCAATTCCTGGGACAATTTCAGTAGGAACCTTGAAGAAAATTCAGTGTTCTCAGTCAATGAGCTCCATTTCCACATTTGGTCTTTTCTATCCTTTCGTAGTTACTTTTCCTCTTGGGATAAGTCTTTTAAGTTGCCGTTGACTTAATCTAGGAAACAACATAAGACTGTGAGAATTATTTTCCAGATTCTTAATCTCAACACTTTTTATCTATTAATTTTTTTAATATAGATAATTCTGTTTGTAGGATCAGCTTTTATTGCCATTGTATAAAATTGAGTCCTATGTTGTTTATTGCATATTTGCGTAGTTTTTTAAAGATCTAATTTTTGATGATTTAAAGCAGGCACTAGTATCTTGTTTCAGCAAATATTTTTTATTCTTGAACACTCTCCAGTCCCCACTTTGAAAAAATTAACAGAATTGCACATTTTCTTTGTCTTTTCTTTCTCTTTTTTTAAACAGCAACCCAGGCTGTTAACACTTCAAGATCCATGGGTCAGCTGCATAACAGAAGCCCTGAAGGAGCAGTTAGGAATCGGAAGGTGCCTTACACCAGCCACCCAGTGCAAAGGGGTTTACTCCCCTGGAAGCTGCAAGGCCTGTGGTGGGGGATGGGAGAGGTTTTCTTCGCCCTCCCGCCTTGGGAATTACACTCTATCTTCATACTGGGAGCAAGGTATTGGAAACTCCCCTTCCACCTAAAAACAGAAAACAAGGGTGTTTTCTGTGGGAATTAGAACTAGGTAGTATTTCCAGAGCTCTTTGGAATTCTTTCAGGAAAAATGTTGTAAGAACACAAATTATTTCTTTTATTGTTAAATTAAGTTCCTATCATCAATAACTCTCCAAGGGGAGCTTTTTTTTTTTTAATTGAAAGTAACAATGCTGTGAATCACTAAGTAACAAGAGAACTTTGCTGTGCAAAGAAGGAAGAGTCAGAAGCATGCAAAATCAGCCTCTGAATAAATTACCTCTGTCCCCCATTTCCCATCACATGTTATGGTCTGCCTGTTGGACAAAAGTGAGAGGGGAGAGGGTGGATGTAAAAGTAGGAGAAATAATTCAAAATGTAAGCCCCAAAGTTCTCATTGAAAGGGAAGGGAGAAACCATGTGTGGTGTGGAGACAAAGAGACATTCCTGATGGAAGGGAAGTCTACTAATGTGGGAAGGAAAAATAAATCCTGTTCTGAGTTATAAGACAAAGAGGAAGTAAAGAAGTGGAAACTTGGGAATGAATGTGAAAAGAATTTGGTCATATTTTGAAATGAGCTCTGGGCTATACAAAATTAAAGTACCCTGCTTTGCAGACCAACACTAAGGAAATAGTGTTCTAACTTGTTTCATTGTCCAGTTTATGTCATCTGTGAAGAATTAGCTCTAGGAACCCTATGTTGACTAATTTATACTATTTAGTTATTCTTAAATGAATAGCTAATGACAATCCAGTTGTGGGGATATAATGATTGGTACCTCCTTTTATTTGCTACAACTACCTGCTTCCAAAGATGGATTCTATTTGGATGTCTCCGTGTCCCTCTAACCTAAGCGTGCATAATAAACAGTTTGGACACTCACCAATTTTCTCATTGATGTGGAGAACAAAGACAAAAGAAAAAATTAAATTAAACTTCCTTACAACGTACATCCCACTGACAAGTCCTTGAGACAGGCAGAGGAACTCTAGGAACTCAACTGCCTCCATGTTAATACTTTGCTAAGGGCAAAAGGCAATCTTAGCCTAACATGATCCTGACCTCCTGAATCTTTAAGTCTCTTTTAACATATAAAAATTCTGTTAGAAACTTCCCTTATTTCTAACCCCGAAGATATATGTTAACAATCAGCCTCCAAGCATAGGGCCCCCTGATATACATCTGAAGGGTCTCATGATTAAAGTTTACTAAACAGTAATAAATGACTTTTTCCTAACAACAGCTAGCCCCTCAAGGTCCTGGAAACCTTGCTTCCAAATTCCTAGAGACTTACACTAGGCCTAGCCCCCTCCCAACTTAAAGTACATTATCAGTCACCCATCACAACCTCAGTGCAACTCTTTCTGCCCACGGGTCCTGTCCCCATCATTTAATAAAACCACTTTTTTTGCATCTAAGGTATCTCAAGAATCCTTTCTTGACTGTTTGCTCTGAACTGCAACATTTCCATATCATCATCAATCTCAACGAAAGACCTAGTTTCCTGGATTATATCCTCTCCTGCCCATCCTTCCCCACCTTATTCTTTTTCTATACCAGCTTTTCTCAAAACATGGTTTGCAGACCCTTGACATCCCAGTGACCCTTTGAAGGACTTCATGAGTTAAAAAGTTTTTCATAATAATTCTAAGATTACCTGCCTATTTCACTAATGGTGCAAAACAAGTTTTATAGCAGGTAAAACTGCCATTGTCTTAGCACCAATGTCAGTGTGCTGGAACTATACTGGCTGTCGCTATACATATACTGGCACTAAAAAAAAAATGATGAAGTAAAAGTTATCAATTTTATTGAACTTCAGTCCTTAAAGGTATGAAAATAGGCTGAGAGCACTTGTGCTGCATGTTCAAGTATGGTCAGAGCACTGTTGCATTGAGCTGCTAGCTGAATCAGCGACTTTTTCATGGAAAACCATTTTTACTCAAATATACAGCTGATGAGATGACTGTGATTACTCAGACTTGGGTATTTGGCAGTGATTTTCTTGAAGATGAATGTCACTTCAAGGAAAACAACTGATGCTATTTTTCAGTGAATTAGTGCGTATATATTTTTTAAATCTTTCAGTGTTAATTTCCATGAACAAAAGCTCCTTGGGGTCCTCATTGATTTTTAAGAGTGTTAAAAGACATCCTGGAGCACCTGGTTGGGGACTGTGATTCTTGATCTCGGGGTTGTAAATTCGAGCTCCACGTTGAGTGTAGAGATTACTTAAAATTAAATCTTAAAAAAAAAAAAAAAGAGTGTCAAGATCCTGAGACCAAAAGAAGTTTGAAAATGGTTGCTCTTTATATATGCTTCCCAGAGTGCATTATTTGGAAGGTTGACTTTGGGATGCTCTAACTGTGCTAGCCAATATGGTAGCTAGTAGACACTTGTGCTTACTTAAATTTACATTAAATAAAATAAAAAATTCAGTTCCTCAGCTGTACTAGCTACCTTTTAAGTACTCAACAGTCAAATGTGGCTAGCAGATTATAGAACATTTTCATCATTGCAGAAAGCATGCTCTAATCAGGGAGCCTTGCATATACCTTACTCCTTTTGTTCATTCACCATGTTCGTTAGCATAAAAGGCTCTGCAAAGTTCTGAAAAGAGGAACTATTGTTTCATTTTGTTAAAACATGTCTCAAGCTTATTTGAACATGAACTTTATTTTTCACGTGATACCTATTCCCATTCTATAAAACACACTTTGAAAAATGCTGTTCTGCCTTTCTCTGATATTTTTATTTTAACTGTTCCGCTGATATGAGGTTTTGTTACAGGCAATTTTTATACATCTTTTGGAAGTAAGTGGATATAAATAATAAATTATAAAACCTATCATCTAAATCTAAATTCCACTCCTTTGCTAGTTCACAACTGGAATTTCTGTCTTTGGGGGTGTATTTCAGGATAGATTACTTTTCTGATTATTTCTGAATTTTTAGTCTATGTAATATTTGCATTGAGGTTATACATCTGGATTTCCTACAGAATTTCAGAGACTATCCCTGATTGGGAGTCTCTGTGACTTCTGAGTCTCTCCACCAGTCAACAAGATTTTGTAAGCTTTAGTTTTTTGTTTTAAAAAACTTTTAGTTTTAGAATAGTTTTAAATTCACAGAATTTAATTTAAATTTAAATTGACAGGAAATTCCAAGAGTTACAGAGTGTTCCTATATACCATATACCCAATTTTCCCTGTTGTTGACTATTGTTGACTATTGTTCCTTATTGTTGACATTACTCTAGTACTCTCAACTGCAAGCTTTAGTTTTAAAGTTTCTAGTGTAAAAACAATAGGTTTCCATATTATTTTCCAAATTAAAATCATGATGGTGGCTTTTCCAAACCACCAAACTCCAACACCCCACCATGAGAGTCATTATTCCACATTTTCTTGAGCATAGCTCGCTGAGATTCATGATCTTAGCAATTAAGACCCACATCCCCCCACATACTTCTCCCAGTAGGGGAGCAGCTGGGCTGGTGATGCTGGAGCCTGGGCTGTGAGCAGGCAGTGCTGGTTAGCAGCAGTAGGATCACAAGAAAATAGGCACAATGAGAACTGTGCCCTTAGTCAGGGTTAGGAAGTAAGGAAGTAAAATGTGGAAAGCACAGAAGTTCCAAAGTGAAGTCAGCAGTGGAAGACAGAGGCAACTGAAAAAACCACCAGAAGGTAAGAAATACAGAGAAGTGCAGAGCATGGATTGCCTATAGATGAATTCATGAGTTGGGATGGAGCTATTAAGGACCCTGAACTGGTATGGTTGAATTATGCATTTTCTTTAAGAAAGTGGTTTATTACAATAGTATGCGTATTGCTCAGTTTACATGCTGTTTTAATTTTTTTCTCTCATAAAATCAAATCATGTGTATTTATATTCATGTTTGTGAATGCATGTACAAAGACAGTCTGGAGCATATACACCAAACCATAAACAGTGATTACTTCTGGGAATAATTACATCT
Source organism: Lynx canadensis (assembly GCF_007474595.2). Lineage (NCBI taxonomy): Eukaryota > Metazoa > Chordata > Mammalia > Carnivora > Felidae > Lynx > Lynx canadensis. The sequence continues at coordinate 182,910,141 of NC_044310.1, read as the reverse complement.
GGAAGGGCTGGGGATTAGAGTGAGGTGATATGATGGTGGAGTTTCACTGACTCTATACTTCCATAGTGTTTCAATTATTTACAAAATATGGTAATGTATACCTAGGTAAATAAAGAAAACAAAAAGTAGAAGTAATATGTGTTCGTTTACAAAATTAGGAAATACTGAAAAGCATATGGAGACTATTTTAAATTATATTCTCATCACACTGTGATAACCATTTGTTTAAGTGAATTTCTTTCCCATCCCTACCCCATTCTCTTAATGCTTAGATATATGGATGTGGTATGCTATAATATTATTCAAAAATACTTGGTGCCCTTCCCTGTCTAGTTGAAGTCCAATGAGGCCATATTCCTTCAGCCAATGAAACAGGAATAGAAATGATGTGAGTCACTTCTGGGCAG